>NW_024100452.1:0-600000 GCF_016545835.1 Crotalus tigris
AGCCCGTGTGCAGCAAAAATCCCCCTCAGGACCTGAATAGTCTTTGCAGTGGTGGTGGATGAGACAGTCACAACCTCAAGCCATTTTGAATGGCTGTCAACAAGGACCAAGAAGAACTGGCCCTGAAAGGGCCCAGCGTAGTCAATGTGCACCCTAGACCATGGGGACTGTGTTTCCTCCCATCTATGCACAGGAGCTTGGGGCATCTCTGGGCGAGATCGTTGGCACCGGTGGCATGCGTGTACCTTAGCTTCAATATCTTTATCTAAACCAGGCCACCACAAGTGGCTTCGTGCAAGAGCCTTCATACGAACAATGCCAGGATGACCCTCGTGGAGGGATTCTAAGACCCTAGTCCTCATTGAGGTGGGAATGACAACTCTGTTTCCCAAAGCAGACAACCCTGAGAAAGGGACAGCTCGTTCCTTTTGGACCAGAAACTCTGAAACTCAGGACTAGGGCAGTGCTCAGGCCAACCAGACAAAACCCAGGAACGGACACGTGAAAGTGTGTGATCTGTACCTGTTTCAGCGCAACATCCCTGGCACTAAGAGGGAGCTCGGGCAAGGCTTGGATTGATAGAATGTTACCAGCTGGCGCAGGGTCAGCTTCTACTACTGGCAGAGGCAATCTACTGAGGCCCTCAGCATGGCCCATTTCTTTCCCATGCTTGTTGAGTACTAAAAATCATTATGCAGACAAGAAAATAGACCACCTAAGCATTCTAGGGAAATGATGTGGGGAGTTCGGCTTACGTGTGGTAACATCCCAGCAGAGGCTTATGGTCAGTGAAGACCGTGAATTCCTGCCATATAGAAAATCGTGGAATTTTTTAATTCCAGCAACAACAGCCAGAGCCTCCTGTCTATCTGAGCGTAGTTGCGCTCGGCAGAAGACAGTGTTCTGGAGTAGTATGCAATAGGAACCTGAGTTCCATCAGACCTGAGGTGGCTCAGGACAGCTCCAACCCCGTAGGGGGACGCATCACAAGCGATGCACACAGGAAGGGACTCGTTGAAATGTGCAAGAACACTGTTAGAATTGAGCAAGGCCTTGACTTCTTTAAAGCAAGCCTCATGTGCTTGTGACCACAGCCACACAGCTTGTTTGTCTAGTAGCCTGTGCAGAGGCTCAGCTACACTAGCTTTATGTGGAAGAAAAGAATTGTAGAAATTCAGGAGGCCTAGGAAGGCCTGAAGTTCGGCCTTAGACTTTGGCCTGGGTGCTTGTAAAATAGCAGTTAGTTTGGATTCAGCAGGATGAATCCCAGCAGCATCAATTTTTAATCCCAGAAATTCAGTAGAAGGCACCCCGATCTTGCATTTGTCTTTTCTGAGCTTGAGGCCTGATTCCCTGAATCTTAACAGGACAGCCCTAAGTCTTTCAGCTAGAATGTGTGTGGAGTCTCCTGCAATCAAGACATCGTCAAAGTAGGGGCAGACCCCTGGTATACCTCATAGTGTGTTTTCCATTACGCTTTGGAAAATCCCAGGAGCGACATTTACTCCAAACTGTAGCCTTTTTACTTTAAAGGCTCCCCTGTGGGTCACAATGGTCTGAGCTATTGCAGCATCATCATCAACAGGCAGCTGTTGATATGCTTGAGCTAGGTCAAGCTTTGCAAAAACACGCCCCCCCTTGAGAGAGGCCAGGATGTGACTGACCACAGGAACAGGATAGGCATGTTGCTGCAATGCCTTATTGATTGTGCATTTGTAATCAGCACAAATGCGAATGTCCCCATTTGCCTTTAGAGGCGTGACAATGGGGGTCTCCCATGGGCTGGAATCAACAGGTTCTAGGATTCCTTGTTGGATTAGTTTGTCTAATTCAGTGTCAATCTTACTTTTTAAAGCAAAAGGGACCCTTCTTGCTTTAATCCTAATGGGAGTGACAGGGGGGTCTAGCTTTAAGGACACAGGTGGTCCTTTGAATGTGCCCAGCTGGGGGCTGAAAACATCTGCAAATTCTTTGCAGACTTCCTGTAGGTCGAGTGTTTGTAAGCTGTTGAGTCCTGTGACGTGTATCCCCAGGGCCTCAAACCAATCGAGTCCTATGAGACTCGTTCGTTCACCCCCCTACTACTAATAAGTCTAGTGGACCTTCAAAACTCTTGTATTGCACGTTAAGGGTGGCCTCCCCCTTAACACACACTCTTGCGTTCTTAAAATCTGTTAATACAATATCAGAAGGCCTTAACTTGGCCTTAGACCCACTACTGGAACAAATCTTCCTAAATGTATGCAATGAAATGATGGACAGGGCAGACCCTGTGTCTAGTTCCATAGATAATGGAACCCCTTGTAGCTTCACGTTGAGTGACAGCTTTTTCTTCATGGGCTTGTGTGTGCCTGTTCTACAGATGCTTCTTCGCGAAGCGCAAAACCCTACCCTATTCTGGCTGGGGAATCTGGTACCTTTCAGGCGTTCTTCTTGGGGTTGTGCCTTTCGTCGGCTCAGACACACAGCTGCAATATGCCCTTGTTTGCCGCATGCCCGGCAGGTAGCGGAGCGGAACTTGCAGTCGGTTCTCCTGTGGCGACCTCCACAGCCGATGCACTTGAGCGGAGCCGAAGAGCTTCCCTTCTGGTTCTCTTCCTTCGCGGGGTGTAGACGGTCGACTTCCTCGTCCGGATCCTCCTCGGAGTTTCGTCGGACGTCTTCCTGGTGCACGGACGCACCCTCTGCACTGTTTCTGATCGGCCGCATGTTTTGACGGCGCCGCCTGCTGCTTCTTCTGCGGTGACTTCCCTTAAGGCGTCTTGGAAGGATAATTCTTCCTTGCGAAAAGTCTCTGTTGTAGCTCGCGATGCCTTAGCCCGCACACGAATCGGTCCCTCAGTCGTTCCTCGAGGTCCTTGAACTCGCAGGGCTTGGCGGCCTTCCGTAGCGCGGCGATGTATTCCTTGGCTGTTTCACCGGACGTTGATCTCTCTGCTCGAAGGTGTGGCGCCATGAGATAACGGACACCTTGGGGTGGAAGTGCTCTTTCAGCAGCTTCTTCAGGTCTGCGTAGCTTACAGACTCTACTGGAACAGGTGCTACAAGATTTTCTGCGATTTCGAAGGCGTCTTGGCCGCAAACGCAAAGCAGGGTGGCGCCTTCAAGCTATCTTCCCTCACTTGGTTTGCCTTGAAGTAGTTCTCCATTCTGGATACGTAGGACTCCCACCGCTCTGGATGTGAGACGTCGAATTCCGAAAGCCTTCCGATTTTCGCCATCTTCGGATCTTCAGGAGACGGGTCTATCAGCCAGCCTACCCCCGAATGCGCACCGGATTGGCGGGTAGCTGCCGAGTCGACGCCGTTCCTCTTCGCCGCTCAGGACTCCTTGGGTAAGCTTACACTTCTTCCTTTCCAGGTAGTGCAAGGCATCCCACCTCGTCGCCAGTGTTGAGTCCGTGGCGGGAAAACAGACACGAGAAGCAGCTGGAGTTCTCAGTTTCTTTATTCAGCGTTCAGCTTACAGGAAGATGGCTTCAGCCTCGCCCAAACGCCTCGCAGCCTCTTATATAGGCAACTCCCGGGTAAATGGGTTACTTTTCCCGCGCCAGCACCCGCGCATGCGCACGGCGCTGGCGACAGCCTGTCTGGTCCCGGGCAGCTTTGCACCTGCCCGGGACTGCCTGCAAACGCCCGAGCCGTTTGCAAAGGCTCGGGACATAACAACTATTACCATCTATCTATCTATCTATCTATCTATCTATCTGTCTGTCTGTCTGTCTGTCTGTCTGTCTGTCTGTCTGTCTGTCTATCTATCTATCTATCTATCTATCTATCTATCTATCTATCTATCTATCTAATTGTCTTTGAAAACTATATTTCCATCCTACTCCTACCTAGTTTTTGTCCCTTATGCCACTGAAATACAACCATCAAGATGACTACCAAATTTTAGGCCCTCAGCTTGAAAGAGTCCCCATTCCTGCTTTATGAAGACTGAAATCTATTTCAGAATGTGATGAACATGCCTTAGGTGGTCAGACACATGGAGCCAGTCTTATCCATGGATCAGTTTACCAAACAGAGTTCAGAAAATTGCAGTCCTTTTTTACCCAAGTTGTGTTCTTCTGTGTTTGTTTTTGTTTGCTGTTGCTATTGTAAATGACAAGTAGTCACAGCTATCAGATTGGTAGAATAGATACACTCCAGCACATTTTAGAGCTAAACATTGTTATGGAATATAACTATAAAATAAATCTACCAAATGGCTTTATGTAAGGGCATGAAAATGAAAAATATGTAAGCACTTTTATTCTAGTTTTACAAAGATAGTAGAGTCCTATCGATTTTTGCAATTGTCTGCTTGAAGAAAGATGCTTTATTTATGTTTTTGTATTGTTTGCTGTTCCACCTGACTTGCTCTAATGCTTAGCCAAAGTTTGTTGAATGACCTGTGTTATTCTTTAAGCTGTAAGCCATGACTTACAAATCATAAGGCTAAATTCAAACAAAGTATATTATAACTGACTGTGATGTTAACTTATGTTCTGCTCTCTTGTCACTAGTCCTCAACTGCCCTTTGAAAAAATGCATTAAAATTTTGTGGAAAATAGAACTTAACATAACATTGTTTTGAAGCAGGACAGATACTTCTCAACTCTCACCAAATTAATGCTCCCCAGGAAAACTGGATAAAAAACATAGTTTTTTGCTGAACTGACCACTATTTGCTGACTGGTTTTGTTTCTTCCCCTATACTGCTGCTTTCATGACAGCTCTTTCATTCTCTATATGAAATAAGTGGTGAATTATTTGTCTTGAGGTTCCCTCTGTTATTGAAATAAGTTCAGCTTCATTGACTTCCATGTCCAACCTGGAGGCAAGCCTTCCTTTCCAGAGACAGACTGTAGGTTTACATTTTTTTTTCATCCTGAAGATATAATTTCAGAAATCAGTTTTGTGTTTTGGTATCTAAAAAAAGGCAGTTGCAATTCATGGCCAGTTCATCTTGCCTTCTGACAATTGTCACCATTAATCAAGAGTCGTCTCTTCAACACAAAGACAGTTGCTACTACGAAGCTGTCATTTCAAGACAAAATATAGGGAAGGGAGAAAATACACTCCAGTAGCCTTAATGACACACCATAGGCTTATTGCTTTGAATACAGCTATATTGATAAGGTGCTAAAGTTTTGAATTCAGTCTACTGCACTATATCTTCATGAGGAAAATGACTTAAGAATATTGCAATGTTTGTCTCATTCAAATGTAATAAAAAGCAGGATATTTAGCAAGCTGGTTAAAACACAGATTGGCTGGTTTTTCATTCAGCCATTGGTTAACCATGGTTTCTTGTATAAGTCAAAATAGTTTGTTCATAAGTTGCGCAAAGCCATAAACTATGGCTTATAGACTATGATAGCTAACATGTTAAACCAAACTGAATTACCAATTGTACAATTCCAGAAATAGGATATCAGTCTTTATTTGATCAGAATCAACTAAGCATGAAAGGTGCAGCATCTTCATTTTTGAGATTGCTTAGTCTATGTTGAATATTATCAGTCAAAATGTGATTGCTAATCAAGGATCTTCAAAAATTTATCAAAGATTATCTATAGCTTATAGTAGAGTTCTAAACCTAGGCCTATGGTATAATTTTATTTATTTTATCAAGCTTAGATAACTCAATTCCAATCAACTCCTGAGTTTTTCACATTTCAAGAGGATAAAGAGAGTGAGGAGAGTTAGATCAGTACTCTGTACCTAAATAAACAATAAATACTTAATTCTGGATGCCTGCACATCATATGAATAGTTTTGCATTCTGCTTCATGTATAACTTAGATCTATTGCCCATAGTAGCTTCAACTAGAATGTTACTAGAGTCATTGATGCAAAATTATTAATAAGCATCCTCTTTCCTTCATTTGTTTAGAGAGACTTTAGGAAAGAGTGAGCAAGTGGCAGGATAAAGTAAGCTTTTTACCGAGTTTTTCATCAAAAGTGACTTAAGAAGACCTCTAGGATATGGGTCCTGGACCTGTGCCCACTGGTCCAGCCCAAACAATACCATCACATGAATGGAACAACACCAGCAAGAATTTGCCTTCAACTAAAGGATTGGCTAGATCTTGCAAAGGGCCAAAGCTCAAGCAGACAAATCTTTGTCAAATTTGACACATCATCTTTCTGCTTTTGTGACCTGGGTATATTTCCTGCCATTATACCACTGCTATAGGATATAGCAGTGCCCATTATACATTCAGTTCATTTTATCTGCAGTAATTCATACGAAACCAACCATTTTCTATTTCAGGGATTAGCAATCTTCTTTTGTATAGGGGCCAGAGGCCATCTCTGTGAGTGAATGGCAGGCCATCTCTCTCAGGCAAATTAACTGGCACTTGGGGAAGCTTTTTGGGGTGAACCCTGGAGACACATTTCTTTCTTAGGGAAAATAAAAGGAGGTGTGACCAAAGGGAAAAATGAGAGCTTTACTCCATAGAACCTGGTGGGAAGAGGAAGATAACTCAGTAACCAAGGCAAAGACTGATGTGATATTTCTTTTTGAGAGTATGGCTGGATGATTTCAGTTGCTAGGCCAAATCTAAGTTGTGGGCTGTAGGTTACTGACCCCTGAACTATTTTACCATTGGTTATAATACTATAAGACAACAGGAAATTTAACCATTTTTAAAAATCTGGAAATACTTCATTTGTTATAGTATTACAATCCACGTTAGTAATTTGCCAATATGCATGTATATGTGATAGTAGGCATCCTGCCCAGAAAGATACTGGGTTTCTACAGAAATTCCAGTTTAAAGGAGAAAATTTATTGTAGTCCCCATAATGGGATTGCAGCACTGAAACTTGTAAAAGGATGAGCAATAAGATTTGCCAGTTTCGGAGAGCCTGTTTGAATCCAGGATCATAGCACAAAAGCTTTAAGTCATCTGACAGACAAATACATTTGGTAAATAATGTTGTCAAATGAAAAGGTTAATAGAGCATGAGGCTTCACGTGTAATATAAAGATTGCTGCTTTTTGCTTTAGTCCTAGAAGCAACTGCACATTCACAACACTGAGGATGGAAATAAATTGCTATGGCAACAAATTACTTTCATATTCAGATCAAGCAAAAATAGATCTGTCTCCTCCTCCTGCTCTGTAGGAAGCACATATTTTAAAGTGCATTTAAATTAAAGGTGATCAGCAGAAGTAATGGCACAAACACACTCCTTTGCTTTAAGACAGGTTTGTTTTTAAGTAAAAATACTGAACTAAAAAGGAGTTAGAAATGGCTTGCTATTATGAGGTGGAAATAAGAGAAGAACAAGAAAACAAGTAACGGAATATTTAATAATAATTTCTCTATGCAACACATTTCATTATTTTGTACATCCAGCATCGTCCTATCATTAGTTATGGAGTCAGTCCTTCTAAACCAGGAAATTTTTAAAGTGGCAATCAGAGTTTTCCCCCCATCTTTACTCCTTCACATACAATATGCTAGAAATTAAATCTGGGGCTGTTTGTTATACCTGCCACAATCCACCCAAATCTCTGTAGTTTAGATAGAGGCATCCCCCCATCCCCCACCCAAGTAAACTAGCAATTACCTTCTATTTAGTTTAGAGCATGTACCATAAGAGAAATTGAAAGCTATTGTTTCTGTTGGGCAATGCAACAAAGGCTGGAGGAACATATATTCTTGTATTGTTTCTCTGCAACTGACTACATTCAGATGGCAAACTAAGTTGAAAGAAACTTGGTTAATGACCACAGTGCAGACTTTGTTACTTTGTTACTATACTTTGTGGAATATAGTTAGAGTTAGTTTGTTATAAACTCAAAATGACAGACACTTTAAGCTTGGATCAATAAATCTTAGGTACAATGCAGCTTACAAAACAAGTAAGATGGCAAAGCATTGCTTACTCTTATTAATAAACTAATTAGATTGATATCTCACCTTTTTAGTTAATCAAGGAAATTATGCTAACTTAAAATAGAAATTTAAAAAGTATAGAAATTAAAAATTAAAAAAAATGCAAATATTAATAATTAATTAAAAGCCTGGTGAAAGAAATGCTCTTTAAAGATAGATTTGGGGCCTAATGCATTGTACATCTCTTCTCGTGAACAGAGAATGTTGCAGAGACAGTGAAGAAAAAAAATCTCATAAAAAAGGAGTTTGTAGCCAAGGGAACTTAAAGACACTGAACAGAAATAAAACAACGTTTGACAAGATAAATGTTTTATCCATTATTTTGTCATCTGCCTGAAACATAGGACTTTCTTTGAATATCAATATCAGAGACTAGTTGGCTCAGAATCACAACTTTTATACACTCACCAGTCATAATATCTCCAAATCTATTTGTAAAAATTGGACTACAGTATAATAATCAAGATTAATGTTACCCCCAGATGTATGTGTATTTTAAATATCTAACACCCCTAAAGTTCAAGATTTTGTTAGGTGTCCTAACTAATGCTCAGTCAAATAGAAAGGTTTTATACATGTCAAATGAGCTTGGCTTCTTAAGCAAAATAACTGACCCCCCATAATATATGACTTTTTCATTATAATCTTTCGTGGTATTTTGAAATGTTTACTTCTTTGACCTCTTGAACTAGAAGGACTGACATTTATAAAGCTTCTATTTTTCCAATGGAGAATGACTATATCTGCGGGGTTGTTTTTTTTTAATTTGATATATAAACTCTTTAGGTAAGAGATGTTTTTTAATCCTTTATGAAAGTATATTAAAAATGAAATGATGTTGATTTGTAATGGGGCCCTTTTGGACTAAAAATCAAGAACAGATTTTTTTAATACTTGATGAAGGGATCATTATTCATGACTTGCACACCCCTCTTCTTTCTTTTACCATTTATAAACAGTTCATGCAATGCTTTCTAGTACTATACATATAATCTGGCATCTTGCATTTATTCTTAAGATTTATCTTGCCTCAAAAATGTAAATGTTAAAAATAAGGTTTGATTAAAGTGAGTGCAGTGAACATTGATCACTGATTTTACTCTCAGTTTTGTTGGCAGGAATGGGACATCTGAACAACATTCTATAAGCCCAAGGAAAAGGAAAAAGAAGGTTTATGGCAAGCCATATTAAAGACATTAAAAACTGAGAAAGTAAAAGAAATCCAAGGCAAAATCCAATAATTCTGAGTGGCAGTGTTGAATGAAGCAATAGAATGTACAGGTAATCGACTTAGAAACATTCATGTAGTAACCATTCAGTTACAACATTCCCAAAAAATATGACTTATGACTGGTTTGGGTCCATTTAGGTGATTGTCCACTAGGACTCCAAGATCCCTCTCACAGTTAATACAATTGAGCAAGGTACCTCCTAAACTATACCTATGCATTTGGTTTTTCTTGCCTAAATGTAGAGCCTTACTTTTTTCACCATTGAATTTCATTTTGTTAGTGCTCAATGTTCAAGTATCTTAAGCCTGTCTTCTGGAGTGTTGGCTATTCATGCCAGCTTGGTGTCATCTGCAAATTGATGAGTTCCCCATCTATCCCCTCATCCAAATAATTGATGAAGATGTTGAAGAGCACTGGGCCCAGAACAGAGCTCTGGAGCACCCCACTGTTCACTTCCCTCCATGTAGATGCAGTTCCATTGAGGACTACACGCTGAGTATGGCTGGTCAGCCAGCTATGAATCCATCTGGTGGTGATGCTGTCTAACCCACATTTTTCTATTTTATCAAGTAATAGGTTGTGATCTACTTTATCAAATGCCTTACTGAAGTCCAAATAAATTATATCCACAGCATTCCTCTGATCCACTAATTTTATCACTTGGTCAACGAATGTGATAGGTTTTGTCTGGCATGATCTGTTTTTGACAAACCCATATTGGCTTTTGGTAATGACTTTGTTTGCCTCTAGGTCAGACATGTCAAACTCGCGACATCACGTGAAGTTGCGCAATGTATCGGGCCAGTTTTGCCATTGCCGGCAATGGGGTGGGTGCGGCTTCCATGTGACGCATCCGGCCCGTGGACCGGCAGTTTGACATCCCTGCTCTAGGTGTTCGTTGATTCGTTGTTTGATTATCTTTTCCAGAATCTTCCCAGAAATTAAGGTCAGGCTGATAGGTCTGTAATTTCCTGGATCCATTTTTTTTCCTTTTTTGAAGATGGGAACTTCATCAGCTCTTTTCCAGTCCTCCGGTAGTTCCCCAATGCTCCAGGATCTTTGAAAGATATAGTTCAGTGGTTCTGAGGTCCCATATGCCAGTTCTTTGAGAACCTTAGGGTGTAATCCATCTGGTCCTGGTGATTTGAACTCGTCTAGGCTGGACAGGTGCTCACTTACCATTTTCTTGTCTATCTTACCTTGTGTTTCTATTCTGTTTTTTTGCAGTACTGTTTTTAATAGATTGGGCTGTTATATGCACACAGCTCTGTAGGTGACTTAAGCAAAATGGAGAGGACAAGAGAGCCTGCAGAATGAATTCCATTTGTGGCATGCCAAAAAGCAACAAAGAGACAAACAGAGTCATTACTAAAAGCCAACATGGGTTTGTCAAAAATAGATCATGCCAGACAAATGTTATTGCATTCTTTGACCAAGTGACAAAATTAGTGGATCAGAGGAATGCTGTGGACATAATTTACTTGGACTTCAGTAAGGCATTTGATAAAGTAAATCACAACCTACTACTTGATAAGATAGAAAAATGTGGGGTAGACAGAATCACCACCAGATGGATTCATAGCTGGCTGACCAGCCATACTCAGCGTGTAGTCCTCAATGGAACTGCATCTATATGGAGGGAAGTGTGTAGTGAGGTGCCCCAGGGCTCTGTTCTGGGCCCAGTGCTCTTCAACATCTTCATCAATGATTTGGACAAAGGGATAGATGGGGAACTCATCAAATTTGCAGACGACACCAAGCTGGCAGGAATAGCCAACACTCCAGAAGACAGGCTTAAGATACAGAAGGATCTGGACAGACTTGAACACTGGGCACTAACTAACAAAATGAAATTCAATGGTGAAAAAAGCAAGGTTCTACATTTAGGCAAGAAAAACCAAATGCACAAGTACAGCATAGGTGGCACCATGCTCAATAGTAGTAACTGTGAGAGGGACCTCGGAGTCCTAGTAGACAATCACTTAAATATGAGCCAGCAGTGTGCTGCAGCTGCCAAAAAGGCCAACACAGTGCTAGGCTGCATTAACAGAGGGATAGAATCAAGATCACGTGAAGTATTAATGCCACTCTACAATGCCTTGGTAAGGCCACACTTGGAATACTGCATCCAGTTTTGGTCACCACGATGTAAAAAAGATGTTGAGACTCTAGAAAGAGTACAGAGAAGAGCAACAAAGATGATTAGGGGACTGGAGGCTAAAACATATAAGGAACGGTTGCGAGAATTGGGTATGTCTAGTTTAACGAAGAGAAGGACAAGGGGGGACATGATAGCAGTATTCCAATATCTCAGGGGCTGCCATAAAGAAGAGGGAATTAAGCTATTCTCCAAAGCACCTGAAGGCAGGACAAGAAGCAATGGGTGGAAACTAATCAAGGAGAGAAGCAACCTAGAACTAAGGAGAAACTTCCTGACAGTGAGAACAATTAATCAGTGGAACAGCCTGCCTCCAGAAGCAGTAAATGCTCCAACACTGGAAGTTTTTAAGAAGAGACTGGACAGCCATTTGTCCGAAATGGTGTAGGGTTTCCTGCCTGAGCAGGGGGTTGGACTAGATGACCTCCAAGGTCCCTTCCAACTTTACTACTACTACTACTACTACTACTACTACTACTACTACTACTACTACTACTATTATTATTATTATTATTATTATTATTATTATTATTATTATATTCTAATTGCATCTACCCTGAAGGCCATGATTAATATCAATACTAGACATCTAACATGCCATGTTCCCTTCTGATGTATCAGATACAGTTTTCCATTGTCTTTCAGCCAGTCATTTTTCCAAGCCAGCCTTTCAGAAACTTTTTCACTTTTAGCACTGAGTCATGAAGCTTGGGGAGCACATCTTGTGAACACTACAGCTGAAAGATAGCTTGAAAGTCTTTGGAAATCTCAAAGAGTATCTGATTCTAAGGAAAAAAACTGATCAAAGCAAGGGGAGAGACTCATTTGTTTTGGCAGCTGTAAAGGTTTTGATTTTGATGGTTTTAGTGGAGGATCTGGGAACATGGCCTGTGCTACAGCTATCAATTCAATACAAATAAACAAAAAAAAAACTAGACTGGAATTGACATAACTTCAATTTATATAACTTCCCTTTTGCCTTTCTTTAAAACCTATACTTAACATGCAAAGTAAAACCAATTATATAGACCAGGTATTATTTGGTTTTTCTTAATGGCTGCTGCTTGATTTCTCTTCTATTTGTCACAGAAAAGAACAAATCGAAAACTTAAACATTCCTAAAAGTTCCTAACATTATTGTTATATTTTTTCTACAGTATTTTTAAGTCAGTGTTGATGCCCTGCAACTGCCTGGACAGGTCCCTGCAGTTTTCTTGGCAAGATTTCAGAAGTGGCTTGCCATTGCTTCCTTCCTGGCCCTAAGAGAGACTGACTGGCCAAGGTCATCTTGATGGCTTTGTGCTTATGGCAGGATTAGAACTCAGAGTCTCTCAGTTTTTAGCCTGGTGCCTTAACCACTACACAAACTGGCTCATTGTCATAATATTCCCTTTTAAAGGTTTAATTAAAAAAACCTGTCTTTAACTTTATTTAACCTCTAAGTGCTGAATGCAGTCAACAATATTAACATAATTTTAGCTCATTTTATTACCCTAATATTCTAATATGTATTTTAAAATTCATCATTTAATATTCAAAGTAAAGTTGACTTATACAAGATTTGGCAGATAGTCACATATATTAAAATATGTTTTTTATCACATGGCATTTAGCAATCATATACATGTCTATCTATGTTTATATTATCATATCATATCTGGTCCAAATAAAGAAAACCTACTGAGAAAATGCTGCCATGATATTATTACTAAATTGAATAAATACCTAAAACGCAAATATATATACGGGCAAAAACAGTGATAATTGTATTATATATCATGGGGGAAAAAATCTTTAGACAGAAGACAAAAATTCTTCTGGTGCCTAATGCTGTAATGTGTTGCCATAAAAGTGATACAAAGCTTTCTCTGTAGCAGGAAGACTGTCTTCTTTGCTGTTGCTACTAGCAACCAAATGCTAATCATTTACGAAAGAGCATAGATACTATTCTTCCAAATTGCATTTCAGACCACATGTCATTATATTTTTAGGAGTACCAGTGTTTCTGGTCAACCCAGTGAAGGTTTTAGTTTTGTGGGTATTATTTGATTCTCAAGAAGACACAGTGCAGTATTTTATACAAACCTGAGTCAAAATAAATGCATACATATATATATACCCAAATTTGAATTGGCAGCCATATTGCAGCTAAATAAAGAGCAGTGTAGCATGATATGCAAATCCAGTCAAATTCTATTTATAGTTGTAATTGGATGTACCTACCACTGTTATTATCAGAGTAAAAATAGTACTTTAACTCTGTAAAACTTTGCATTTCTGACTCAAAATCAAATTTTAAAGCAACTTGTTACAGGCCTTGAGTGGGCCCACAGCAAGGCACAGCACATCAGAGGCCACATGATTTACTCCACACACACACTCCATTTTATTAATGCAGCAACACAGCTAAAACAAATTTCTCTTTTATTTAAATCAACCTTGCTTTGCAGTCTAGCCAATTATTTAAAACTAGACAAACTAAACATCATCCCCTTATGCTTTCCAGCCATCCAACTGATAAGCGACAGGCAAAAAGAAAGGAGTAATGAATCAGAAGCTTGAGATATTTTCAACTGGTCACAGATATTAAGATAAAGCATACCTTGCTGGTAAACTTTGCTTTTTGCTTAAATTGTCCAAAGAAATGGCAAGAGTTCCAAATTATTTTTCCAACAAACCAGAGTTTTAGAAATGTGACCATACCACACTGGTGTCTTTGATATCAGCTGATGTGCATAGAGGATGATTGAAGATGTTTTTTCTGTATCCCTAACTGGGGAATAGAGAGTTAGAGACACTTCCTGTTTGGTTTTTTGAAAAAAGCAGAACGATACAAAATGAATATTATCTGCCAGTACTAAATAATCCATGTTAGCAGGATTAGTCAGGGTATTAACAGAACAAGTAATTAATTAAATTCTTTTGAAATCTAGGAGGAATCACAGCTTGTGAAGGTTCTTTTTCTCATCTGTATTTTTGTAGTAGTTAAAAAAAATCCTATTGCGTTTTCTGTTTAAAGAGAAAGTGTTGACAGTAAATGAGGAATTGGAGCAAATTAAATTCATTTTACTTTTAGGACTATTGGGACAAGTATTACTCTCGAAAGAAAGAAAGAGAAAGAAAAAAAGAAAGAAAGAAAGAAAGAAAGAAAGAAAGAAAGAAAGAAAGAAAGAAAGAAAGAAAGAAAGAAAGACTTAGTTTATAATCATGCCTCTGCAAAGAGTGTTTTTGCTTTTGCAGCTTAGATGTGATGAATAAAACATAGGCTGAAAACCTTTCCTCTTTGGCTGCATACTGCTGAACATGAGAGTTTGCTATAAGAGCTTATAGAATAACGTAACATGTTATTTATTTAGGTTCTGTCGTTTGT
Source organism: Crotalus tigris (assembly GCF_016545835.1). Classification (NCBI taxonomy): domain Eukaryota; kingdom Metazoa; phylum Chordata; class Lepidosauria; order Squamata; family Viperidae; genus Crotalus; species Crotalus tigris. The sequence goes on from NW_024100452.1 coordinate 14,658, forward strand.
GCTTGTCTCCAGATGAACAAATATCCACTATCTCAGCCTATCCCCATATCTTCTCCAAGGACATTGTGGTGATATCCTTAATTCCATCTATTGTTTCCTCTTGTTCCACATCCTTCAACCTTATTCAGTCTGGTTATATCACATGCTCAAAATTTGTGAGATGGAAATCACTGTCAGTCTAGGGATCATCATCTTATAGAGCAGACAATCTGTATTTTCCAGGATGATTCATATTCTCTGTCTTTTTTTAAAAAAAATAAATTAAATCCAGTATATTTGGTGCCAAAAAGAATGAAGCTAAAGTTTAGATACCCTAGTGGAGAGTGTATAGTTCCTTTTATCCTAGATGTGTAATCTCTATGGTGGTGATTGAGGTACAGTCTGACTGTGTTAGTTTGAAAGACATCTGAGTCTATTAAACTTGAGCATGGGTAATATGAGATTCGTGTCTTTCCTGGATGGTTATGATTCTGATGATATTGGATAATTTCTATCTGGTTTCCAATCTTTTTGAGGAATATTGAGAAAGTAGTCAAGCTACAGCTTCAGAGGTGTATCTGGAACTATTTTCAACTATTTCAAAATTCAGGTCTAAATATAGTATTAAAAAGCACTGATCACACTTGCTTTGGAAGATTGACCTCTGGAGTGTTCAGAATAGTGGTTCTATTTTGGTAGTTATTCAATAGCATTTATCACAGTATCTTTTTGGACCAACTTAAGGGGATAGAAATAGAAGAGTACAGTGCTGTGGGGTTCTTTCTTCCATTTCAGCTCCACACATTGCATATGTGGAGGATAGATGTTCAGCCTTGGGCCACTGCTTTCTGTGTTTCCTAAGGACTCTGGTCTCTCCTGCCTCCTATTTAATATCTACTGTGCATAAAACTGCTGAGTGAATCATCTACTGGCATAGGATGAGTTATCAAGTATATTTATGATACTCAGCAGTATTTTTCTGCCTCTGGTTAACCAAGTGATGCCACCAAAGTTCTTTCTCAGTGTCTGGAGACTGTAATGCTCTGGAAAAGGAACAAAACCAAGTGGTTTGGCAGGAGCAATTCTGTAGATCTTCCATCTTTAGTTCTAGATTAGACAAGGCTTCCCCAGGCAAAACTGGTACATAGTTTGGGGATAATTCTTGGGTTATGCTTGAGTATATGGCAGCCATTGCCAAGAGGGGCTTTGCACCAATTCACCTTATGAGCCAATTACATCTCTTCCTTGATGTAATTGGTCACTCATGCTTTAGTCATCTCCCATTTGGATTATTGTAACCACACACCGGCCAGTTAAAAATGTCATGACAGTTATTTTCTTATTTCAGATTCCCTGCAGGTATTCTTAAAAACCTGATAAAGACGCTCACAGCTCTCTCAAAAACACAGAGACACACATAACAATAACCAGCTAATTTGCACAATGTTTGTAATAGACTGAAGAATCTCAGTATTACCAGAGAAAATCAGTTTCTGTTTACCTCCTTTAATTAAAGTATTTTACTGTAAGCTTTGAATTTACTCCATGCATTTAAAATAAAAGCAATACTAAACTATGTGTCTAAGCATCTGACACTTCTATTGTAGGCCACACCTTTTAAAACACCTAATGCTAACGTAAGTAATTAAAATGACCATGATGTTCCAGTATCAGGCTCAGCACATATGGTTTGGGGTCTGAGTATAGGCTGGAGTTGATGGTCTCTACCTAAGAATGGTATAGCTAAATAAATAAATTCAGGAAATGGTTATTTTTGGATTGTTGTTTAAAAGAAAAATGTTCATACTACTTAAGAATTTTAAAAAATATCATTTTCTATAAGTGAAGGTTTTTCATTTTGGGCTTTTTCAAAACTTGGCTTTCTCTTCATTTGAGTGCTTTAAGCAATCCTTTCTGATTTATTGCTATGGTGGGAGGGGGCAACTGCACTGCCATGTTAAAAATAGGCACAATATAATCAAGCCGTATTCAAATTCAAACCTATTTTACACCTTCTCCAAGCTTAAATCAGTTCCAGGGTCATCTCCAAGAGGATTGAAAAAGGCCAGAAGGGAGCCATAAGATCAAACCTATATTCTGTTTACACATGTCACATAAGTGACACATATAAAAGGGGGAGGGTTCTGGACAGTCACCATATCAACTTTAAAAAAAATATATCCTGCAGTTGTTCCTGATCCTGTGCCCCAAGGATCTTGGAACCTAAACTTCTCATTTTTGAGGGCCAGGAAGACAAAAAATGTTTAAGGGTCATTGCCTCAATATTTGCAATATCATGGTTGGAGAAAATATTTAATACCAGTAGTCAGGAAATAAAAAGTCAGCAAACAAGAACCCCAGAATTCAGCAAGAGCAGCATGCTGGATTTGAGAATTTTCTATCACCTTCTGTACAGTATTTTAGAGAAAGCTCCACTGCAATATTGCAACAAAAAGTAATTATTCAATGGCTGATAGAAGAATGTGATAGTCTAGCATTTTACCAACATTCCTTTTAAGTTATAGTAATAAAGCAAGAGTAATTCCAAGAAGGCTGGCAAACATGAAAGCTGGATTCACTATTTCTGGCAGAAAGAATTGCTTTTGTAACATTTGTTCTAAGTCTCGCAAAAAGCTATTTTTCTCTGTGCACATAATGTAGAGGTGGAAGAATGTTGGAAAAGAATTTCATTTCAACTTGGTGTCTGGCAGTTTTCTTTGTAATGAAAAATGAGGTCAGTAAATATACTCTGCTGCAAGCCTGAATTATATCTGCAGAAGCTTGTGTGCTTGGGGCAGGGGGGAGGGAGCATCTGCCAACTATCCTTACCAGTTCAGAAACACTTTGCAAGCTGCAGAAAGAAGAGGCTGTGATTCTATCTGTTTTATGATACTTTCTCCGTGATTCAGTATGTTAAATCTGAACTATATGAAATAAAGTTATGCTTACTTTTGTAAAAAAAACATTTAGCATCCTATTACATTGCCCTGCTCATAAAATAGAGATAAATTTAGGAACTTAAGAATGAGGAGCCACAAAATCCTGTGTCATCTCTAAAAGAGTGTAAGGTTTGGTGAAGATTGGTTGAACTTTGGCCAAACAATGATATTTTAGAATAGACATGTCAAACTTGCAACGTCATGTGACGTCGCGCAATGTATGGGGACAGTTTTGCCATTGCCAGCAATGGGTTGGGCATAGTTTCCAGATGATGTGTCCGGCCCGGGGGCTGGCAGTTTGACACCCCTGTTTTAGAAACTCCGACAGGGCAGTAATTCTGAAGGGCAGTTAGATTAAAGAAAAAAGGAACAGACATTTTCATGGTTAAACATTTATTTAACATTTAAACCAGATTTCGGGTGTCAATTCACTAGAGAGCCCTTGTGCCCCCCCAAACTCATCCATTTACCCCCATCATCTGTTCCCTTCCTATTCTCAGAATATAAGGACAGCAGAAGTAAAGACATTTTATGTCCAACTTCAAAATACTTTGGAGAAATTGGAGAGTAAAATTGGTGCCATGTGAAAATGATTCCAGTTTCAAATCAAGTTTATTTATTTATTTATTTATTTATTAAAATTTATAGACCACCCCACTCCCGCAGGTCTCCGGGCGGTTAACAATAAAAACACAACATAACTTAACAAAACAAAACAATACAATAACATTCATCCAGGGGTCAGATTTTATAAACCCCAGGCCTGCCGGAAAAGCCAGGTCTTAAGCAGCTTGCAGAAAACCAACAGGGTAGGAGCGGTCTTAATCCTGGGGGAGCTGATTCCAAGACATGGGCACCATCACAGAGAAAGCCCTCCCCCGTGGCCCCGCCAAATAGCACTGCTTGGCCAACGGGACCTGAAGGAGGCCCAGCCTGTGGGATCTAACTGGACGAAGGGAACTATGAGGTAGTAGGTGGTCTCGCAAATAGCCTGGCCCTGAGCCATATAGAGCTTTAAAGGTAATAACCAACACCTTGAATTGGACCCGGAGACCAATAGGCAACCAGTGCAGCTCATGGAGGATAGGTGTAACGTGGGTATACCGGGGAGCACCCACTATCACTCGCATGGCTGCATTCTGGACCAACTATAGTCTCCGAATACTTTTCAATGGTAGCCCCATGTAGAGCACGTTGCAGTAGTGCAGACATGAGGTGACAAGGGCATGAGTGACTGTAAGGAGAGCCTCCCGGTCCAGGTAGGGTCGCAACTGGTGCAACAGACGAACGTGTGCAAAGGTCCTCCCAGCCACAGCCGTCAAATGATGTTCCAATTTCAGCTGTGGATCAAGGAAGACACCCAAGTTGCGAACCCGCTCCGAAGGGAGTATATTTTCCTTGCAAGCAAATTGGAAAATGGCAGTACCTGACTGCTAACTTCAATTATATCACTTCCTACCTTCTGTGGCCATGCTATCATTGGGGCTTGCTACAGAGACCACCCAGACTATCACTGTCAATATTATAGCCACTTGCTTCAAAGCAAGAAAGACAATAGTAATCCCTGTCTGCTCTGGCCACTCTATTCTCATAGTCAGGGCAAGTCCCAACCTACTGCATCAGAACTGCAACCCAATGCAGAATGTGGCAGCTCTGGAGGATTAAATGGATGAACTGAGGAAGAGCGTGTAACCCAATTTGCAATGACCGCTAATAATTTGCCAAGCCAGCCAGCAATTACTTGTGCCAAGTCAAGCCAAGCCATGATGACTGCTGATGAGAAATTCTGCTTACAGTCTCCAACGTTTTCTGGATGTCTTGGATGTCCACTTGCCTACTTGCAATTCACTCTTTCCAAAATTGTTCCATGGTCTCCAGAAAAAGCCCTAAATAGGAATAATTAGGGAGGAGGGTTGTTGTATAAATATGGACTACATGGGTGGATGAGAACGGAATCCATGAATACTTCTAAGGAAAAAGCAGTTTTTTGGGGGAAGATTATTGAAGGCAGTAAGAAAGTAAATTATTATCATACTTAATACCCCTAAGGAACTGCAGAACAAGTCATTAGGGAAGGCAATTATGTCTGCAAACCATGAAAGATGAGACATCACTCTTTATTAACATGTGGGAGCTCTTCTATATTTAATTTATAAAATATTAGAAATATTAGAAATAGTTATAAAAAGGCAAGCAAATTCCATAATAAAAAAAATCTTCCACTTAATTGATAAACTTAAGTTTGTTCCAAATCCACTCATATTTCAAAAAGCAACAAAATGGAAATAAAGTGCTTAAGAACTCACAACTAAATATAAAGACTTTGCTGAATTTCATATGCTATTATGAGTCTTAGAAGTGATATGTTTCTCCAACCAGCATTTTGGCTCAAGTATGGAATGGAGGAGAATGCATAGTGACTGAAGAAATGCAGTTGTACTTTTCCCAAAAAAAGTATTGAACCCCTTTTCGATTTCCATAATTATGTATATCTCATGAGATATCTTTATCACTGAATGTTATCAAGGCTCCATGTGGGACTAGCTGAAATATAAAATATAAAAGAACTCCAAATTTATTGTTAACTCCATTTTTTTTTTTTTACTAGTCCAAAGCACCTGAAGGCAGTACAAGAAGCCATGGATGGAAACTAATCAAGGAGAGAACCAATCTAGAACTAAGGAAATTTCCTGACAGTTAGAAGAATTAATCAGTGGAACAACTTGCCTACAGAAGTGGCCGGTGATCCAACACTTGAAGTTTTTAAGAGATTGGACAACCATTTATCTGAAATGGTATAGGGTTTTCTACTTGAGCAAGGGGTTGGACTAGAACAGGGGTTCTCAACCTTGGCAACTTTAAGACTTGTGGACTTCAACTCCCAGAATTCCTCAGCCAGCAAAGTCTTAAAGTTGCCAAGGTTGAGCACCCCTGGACTAGAAGAACTCTGGGGCTTTTTGTGATTTTCTGTATGTCTGACTGTGTATTTGTGGCACTTCAGAGCTTTAGAAATGACTTTTTTCAGACTGATAGATACTATTTTTACTATGGTGAGGGAGCAAAAGTGTGTGAATGTATTTATATAGGACAGAATTAGACCAAATTAGTGCTTATTACTGAACAAGTATACAGCTGGCCCTAGTTACACTTTAAAAGAATTGATTAGCTAAGGGGGTGATTAATTCTACATAGACTGTATCCCAATTGTTTTGTAGGATTCTCCTGTTGGAATTACATCTGGTTCATATGTAAAAGAAAAACTGGACTGTGGTGGTCTCCCATGGAGAATGAAACACGCACGCAGGTATCTCAGGATGGGAGCCCAGAGCTGACTCCAACACCCTCTTTTATTGTTACTATAGTTTTTACATCACACAGCGTAATCAAAAGATGTATATAGGGGTGGTTACAATGTATCAAATAACAGACACTTTCCATATGCAAGGCTATGCAGGTGTTCTTATCAGAGCCTGTCCAAATGGTTGATGAATGTATTCTGTGTCTGGAGCAGTCCGTTTGTTATCTCAAGGCCTTTGTGGGAGCATGTCCATGGACATATTTGTGCAATTAATCCCACATCTCCTGCTTTTGTGTTTTTTTAATGTTACTCACTTCCAGTTCCAGAAGGGATCTTGATTCACTAATTAAGGCGTCCTTCCTAGTGGAGGGCGTAACATTTTTGCACATTTGCAGGAGGGACGGAATACATTGAATGCAACAACATAGCAATACAATTAATATCAAAATGGTTACTATAATAGAAATCAAAGATCGTAGCCAGGATCCATCCGGTAGCCAGGACCAAAGGGCACCCCAAATATCCATGGTGCCTGATCCATCACTGCGTAAGGGATTATTTTGTATCATAAATTCCATTTTCCTGGCTGTAGCAGAAATATTAGGTTGAAAATCATGTATATACATACAACAATGAGAATGAATTAAAGCACATACACCGCCTTTTGCTGCTAAAATAATATCTAAAGCATACCGATTTTGCAAAACTACTTCCCTTATTTCCCCCATTTCTTGATTAATCATTTTAATGCTGTTGATTGTTTCATTAAACATATGAACAGTCCAATTGTTAAGCAAATGAAGGTCCCTATAGTACATGGCAACTCCTAGATTGAGTAGAATCTCTCTGCTGATTTGAGTCTCTAAATTACCACCCAATGTTAGGGGTGGATCCGAGGAACCAGTATCACGTTTGTTCCGCAGGCGTCCATCAGGGAGATGAGGCAAAGCATATACAGCAGGGGTCAAAAGGCCCAGTGTACAGGTGCCTTTCCAATCCTTAGGCACCTGGCGATAGGCTCTACGGCCACATAGTAGCCACATATCGGGTAACTCATAATAACCCTGGTGAGACTCATTAGCAAATGTTATTATGGATTCCATGTCAAGGCAAGCCATGTAGGTACTGATGTTTGTTCATTGATTGCTTCGATAAGTGTCATTTATCTTAGTAAGGTTGCTTTTGATGGATTTGCATTTCTTTGCTGAATTCCATATAATAACTTGTTGACAATTACTATAAGTTCCCAAATAAATGGCAGTACGGAATAGTCCTGTGCTATAAAAACAAAATCTGGCAGGTTCCATTATACGAGCGCCCACAGCATATGTCATATTCAACGTCTCTGTAGTTATGTTCCACAGCTGCTTCCATCCTGTTTCATTGAACGGGATGGCATGGAAAATAAGGCCACCACGACTGTCACCAGGAATTTGCATGCAAATCCAACAGTTCGTGACGTTAAGTGTAAGAGCAGTGCGCCTGGCATCCCGTACAAAAGCATTAAAGGCCCACAGTCCCTGATCCTCATATGCCTGGCTGAGGTGGTGTATGTTGAGCCATATAAGGACGAACACAATGAGCTGGAGTCTAAATGATCTCGCCATGGTCGTCTATTGCAGCGTAACCTCGACCCCAGGTAATGAGGGAGGCAGGCCCTTTCCAGGTGGGATCAGGCAAACATCGATAATATACCTGGGGGCGTGAAGAATCTGTGGGAGAAGCAGAAAAATGCCTGCTTGCGGCAGTTGAGCCAGGGGTGCCAGAAACAGTCAAAAAGTTTAAGGTAAAAAGTACAAGATTAATAGGTGAAGGAGGCATTATTAGTCTTCCAGAGTTAACTTCGCATTAAATTGAGAGAGTAAGTCTCTGCCCCATAAATTTGTGTGAAGAGGGAGGATGACAGGTTTAAATTTAGCAGAAATGCCTTTTGTGATTCGTTGTGCAGTAAGCCAATTTTTACTGGAGCTTGCTTGTTGAAGTCCTCCCACTCCCCTGACTGCCGATGAGGATTCTAGGGGCCAGTTAGAGGGCCATTCAGCTGTTCTTATGACTGAGACATCCGCACCAGAGTCTACAAGAACAGAGAGGAGAATGCCATTGATTAAAAAAGGCATCACCAGTTTTTGGGGAGTAATTTGCTTTGTTAGTGCCAATAAATCAGAGGAAGAATTCCCAGAGTGAGGTGTATATGCAGCTTCTGGAATGGATGGTGCTGCACGTGGTAATAAAACCAAGCGTGCCACCGTATCCCCCCGGTTCATTGTGACAGGGAGATTGGTATAAAATTGGACTTTTAGGGTGTCTTTATACGTGGGATCTATCATACCTGGAAGCACAAACACTCCTTGTTCCCGAGCAACAGGTGTGGGAAGAATTATTCCCTCCGTTTCCAGAGGTAAGGGTCCAGAATAAAGGGTTTCAGCAACCGTGAGTAGGTTAGGAAAAGTAACAGAAAGATCAGAAGCCAATTTTAAATCAATGCCAGAAAAATATTGCGAAGCAGAAGGAGGAGTAAAGTCTGAAAAGGATGCAGCCTTTGGAGAGGGGTTAGCTGCAGACCCCTCTGTTAGTTTCCCCGATTGGACTGAGAGGAACGGCACTGATTGGCCCAATGAAAACTCTTTTTACATTTTGGGCACACAGTTTTGGGCTTGGCTCCGGGGATGGCAGCGGGTCGAGCCGCGCCGCCTCCTGGGGCTCTGCATTGCTTTTTAAAATGACCAGGTTTTCCACAATTGAAGCAAGTGCCTTGGGGTTGATTCCCCTTTTGGATTGCAGCTGCAAGAGTGTCCATTTGAAAAGCATTGGTTCCCACAATGCGGCAGGCTTTAAGAAAGTCTGCTAGGGTGGCCGTGGGACTGGAAACAAGTGGTTTAAGAATGGACTGGCAGTCTGCATTTGCATGTTCATAAGCCAATTTTATGAGGATTTCATTTGCTGCATCTCTGTTTGAAATTTGACGCTCAATGGCAACTTGCAGGCGATTCACAAAGTCTGCATAGGATTCAGTTGCAGTTTGGCGAATGGCAGAAAAAGATTGAATCGGGGTGCCAGACTCATCAACACGAGCCATGGCAGAAAGAACACAAGTATTAATGATTGGAAATGCAAAGGGGGTAAAAGTTTGAACCTGAGCATTAAGGGTAGCAAAATTGCCTTCTCCGAAGAGTTGTTCTGCTGTCCATTGTGAACCTGGGTGATTAGCTCTGTTTTGTGCCTCTCTTTTATATTCAGATTCAAAAACTACGTATTGCGTTCCGTTAAGAAGCATGCGGAACAGATCTTTCCAATCTTGAGGCAACATTCGATATGCACTAGCAACTGAGTGTATCAGTCCTCTAGTATAGGGACTGGTTATGCCATAATCTTTTGTAGCCTTTTTCAATTCTCGGATCATAGCCAGGGGAAGTGCTTCCCAATCAACCACTATGCCTGCTGCAGTCTGTTGGTAAGTAACAGGGAACAACTCTGTCTCGGATAGTTCAGAAACGCTTAAATCACCATTGTTCAAAGCCTTTTGAAAAGCACCACGGATGATTCCGGGCCGGGAGACAGGCGGCAAAGTGGCAGGAATAGGAGAGGCTGTTTGTTGTTTATCAGGATCCATAGAATTTGCAGGGGCCGAAGGAGGGTTAAAACCTGCTCCAGGGGGTAAGGGAGTGGCCAACATAACAGACGGACTTTTGTACAGTGGAGGGTCTAATAAAGGCTGATGAGGCGAGTCAGCATGGGTTTGAATCAGGGTATAGGCAATTTTCCAAAGGCACAAAATCTCTGGGGGGGCTCTCGGAGACTGATGGAGGACCGCGCTGATTTTCCTCCCTGTATCTACTTTTAAAGATCCAGACTCCGGATAGGATGAGCAGTTAGCCCATACGTAAGCAAGCAATTTAACAGCCTCAGATTTAGAAAGGTGACGGGTTAATTTCTGTTCCTGATCAGTAAGATATTTTTTCCTGCCAAGTAGCCTCAACTCTTCCACATGCTGCTTTTGAGCGTGAGACATTCCACCCCCCATACTTACGAAGAGGAGTCAGTTGCCAGCAACTTCGTCGGGTGCACCAAGCCTATTCCAGGAGATAAGTAAAGGGTCGGCAGAGACGTATCCCTCAGTGGATCACGTCGGGGTCACCAGATGTGGTGGTCTCCCATGGAGAATGAGACACACATGCAGGTATCTCGGGATGGGAGCCCAGAGCTGACTCCAACATCCTCTTTTATTGTTACTATAGTTTTTACATCACACAGCGTAATCAAAAGATGTATATAGGGGTGGTTACAATGTATCAAATAACAGACACTTTCCATATGCAAGGCTATGCAGGTGTTCTTATCAGAGCCTGTCCAGATGGTTGATGAATGTATTCTGTGTCTGGAGCAGTCCGTTTGTTATCTCAAGGCCTTTGTGGGAGCATGTCCATGGACATATTTGTGCAATTAATCCCACACTGGACCTGCAATAATAATTTTACAAATAGTAATGGTCCACATTACTTTCTAGTAATATGTCTGATGGATTTAAATTGATCTAATTCTTATTTTAGCTGTTCCTGTTATTATAATAGTGTACTTGTGCAGCCAGAAATCCAATGAATACACATTTCACAATAACTTTTAAAAGATATAATTGCTGGGTATCTAATTGATCATATTGAGAAGCACAATTTTGTGAATCTCAGCATCTGTTTGTACATTACTGACAATACTATTCAGAAAATAGTAGACAGCTGTCACCTGTTATTTTGCCTTGATGACCTATCTAATATATTTATTATCATTAATTAAGAATTTAAATAACTCTCTATTGACTACTTTCTTTGTTGCAAAATGGCTTTTGAAAATCTCCAGAAATTCTAAGAAGTCATATATGAAATCCTATTGCATATACATTACATTGGAGTCACCTGCAAAAATGCAAATTTGCAAATTTTATTAGGAGCCTCTCTGTGAAAGGCCTGGAATGGCTGTTCCGGTTCCTGCTAGATAAGCTTCCTCCATTCATGTTTCCAAATTGTTGGGAAGACAAATACGCTAGTTTACATATCTTAATGAGACATTAGGAAGAAAAACAATTTATTTAGGGAAGAGGCAAACTATTTCCCTAAAGAACTAGATCATACATATGTGTTGCTGGAAGATAGTTTAAATATATCCATCCCAGTTGCTCTTTATGTTAGTCAAACAATCAAGGAAGCTGCTGTGGGTACTACAGTATTTATGTGATAAAATGTTAGGGACAGATTGACTTTCAGAAGAGCTATACTACTGCTGAGTCAGGCAAATTAATTCAGCTAGATGCTGCTCTGAGAGATCATTTTGATATAGTAAGCATTCTAGTAATCTAGTATATAAATTGATTAAATAGGTAATTATACTGGTATAGATTTTTTTTTTCTTTTCTTAAAGGTCAAACCAAAAATAGGCTCACTATGAGGAGAAATAATTTTGCTAAAGACAAAGATAGCTTAGAATATATATAAACAACTGCAGTCGGCAAATCGCAGTAGCTTGTTTCTGAAGCTTTAAGGGACATGAAATACAATACTCATACAACAGAGATTGGTAATTGGAAGCTCTACAAATCTCCTCCTTGGAAAATATAGCCTACAATTTGCCAATGCAAAAGCAAAGAATGGATAATAAGGAAAGCTACAGGGTAATCCATTTTGGGAAGTAGGTAGATACAATGTCATCTCATTCTTTTTCTTTCCTTTTTTTTTTTCTAAAATGTAGTCCTCTACTTTTAGGTCCAAGCACTATAATTACTCAATTGTTGACTTGTTGATCCTAGCAATAGACTGCACCATAGATGAATAGAATCAGATTCAAAAGACTGTCAAATCAATTTTCTATGAGAGCCACACCACTTATCTACTTATCTACTCTCATTCTAGGCACCATGTGTAACTTCTAACATGCCTGACAAATAATTGCTTTTAAAAAAAGGAGTTTACCTGCAGCAGAGGTTATTGGTTCATAATATTTGGCCAAAATTGTTAGTACAACAGGACATTTTAATATATTACTTTATAGATGAAGAATTGCGTAACAGAATGAGATTCTTGGAGAATGATACAAGTAACTATGCAGATAAATAAGCTTATTAGGTTAACTAGACTTCATTTCTCCCTGGAAGCAACAGTTAGATAATTTCATTTCAAAAATTTTTATATCACCTCTCATTTGCCAGTCAAAAGTATTCTAGAAAATAGCTTTGAGTGCCAATAACTCTGCATGTTACATTAATGAGCTTCTGAAAAATTGCCTGCTGGGTGACAGTAGATTTACTAGATTCTCGACAGCTAATTCAGTAGAAGCTTGACTTCCCAAATTTTTTATCTGCCATTATGTGTAATATGTTTAGATTATAGAGGAAATAGTATAGATTATTTCTGTGTGTGCATTATTCATAGCCTGTAGCAGAGAATCCAATTCAGACAGCTTATTTGGAATTGAGTCATCTTTGAACTGTAAATAGAACTTATAACTACACTCTGCATGCCCTAAAATGGACTCTCATCAGAACCTTAAAACATTTTATTTTCTCCATTTAATTTCCATGTTCTTTGCTTCCTCTCAAGGAAAGAAATATTCAGAACCTTTCCTCTCTACATATAGTGCTCAGCTGGTGTTAATCTATAAAATGTATTCTGATTGCAAATTTTAGCTTTCAATAATAACAACTAATGGTTGGCATTACAGGAAGTCTTCCAGTTTGTTTACAAACTGATCAGTAGTTTTCAATTAGCTTTTCATTCTTGTAGTTAGAAGTATATGAGTTAAAGTGTTGGATTCAAATTGGGAAAAGCCAATTTCACCCTCATCAGCCAGTGAGGTTTGGAGAATTCACTGCCTCCTGCTGTACTGGAGGAAAACGGAAGAGGGAATCTGGCATAAACTGCCATTAACTCCTGAAAAACAGGAGATATATTTTGAATTTGGTGCCTTACACTCAGACTGCTAGTAGTCCCATGGGATAACTCAGACCATTCTTCTGGACCACTTGTGAGAATTGGAGCTTGGAAGCATCCTTCTGCTATTGTGACTTTCTCCTATCCTGAATGGGCTTCTACTAATTCCAATTAGTATTCACGAAGAAAGAACCATCAACCTGTGATTATTCCATTGTGGGATGCCATGGGTCTGGGTCCTCTTTCCCATTTTATTTAATGCGTATGTAAAATTTGGGGGGATGGGCTACTGTAACTGGTTGGTTCAAGATAAGTACTGCCAAAGATGCTGGAAAGCTATTAGAGTCTAATGAGGAGAATTAAGTAAAATAGAATTGCTGCTTGTCCATAACACTATTGGAAATAGAAATTCCAGGTTTATGGGGACTGTTGCGAGGAAAAGAGCCAATTAAATAAGGACCAAGGTGCAAAAAAGTATCATTTATTGGCATGTACATAATGCTACATAATAGCCGATCTCAGTTGACTTTTTACTGCTGCCAAGATGAGTCTTCTATACAAACAGGCCAGGCCAGGCCAGTCTAACAAAATAGATTTTCAATGCCACACTTATATCTTAGTAGGTAGACCTACTCCATTATATTCCCTTTACCATAAAGCCAGTGCTTCTTACTGCAAAGCCTTTACATCAAGAGAAACACTAATTTCTAAAAGACTGGCTCTTTTAGCAGAAAAGGAATATAATATTTCAATAATTTCAGTAGTGAAATACTATATTCCTGTTCTACTAAAAGAGCTAGTCTGGGGTAGGAGTTAAGAACCTCAACTAAGAAGTGGGGAAGACTGAATGCACGTTTTGCCTTAGTCACAAAAGCCAGTTGGGCAACTTTGGGGAGTCAATGTCTTCCAATAAGACAACAGCGGCAAATAATTCTGTAAGAAGCTACCAAGAAAACTGCACTGACTTGGCCATATAGCCACCAGGATTTAAAATTGATTTGAAGGCTAATATACATAGAAACACTACTGAAATTGCACAGCTACAATGGAAAGTGAAACAATGACATTATTGAGGAATGGGCACCTGTTTTTGCAGGCATTTTCCATGTTGCTTAAGCTGCTGTCAGTTCCAGTTATGCTTGAATCAGGGCTATAGGGACTTTGTAAATAAGGAGGAATGGATTACAGTCAAGTAACTACTAAGTAGAAGTCTTTTGGTTTTAAAATCCTGGAATAAGCAACTATGTGCAGAAAGATAAAACTTTATGCCTGTATACAAATTTGCACTGGGAATGTATTTATGCCAAAGGGGCATTATTATTGGAAAGAAGGTACACTACATTCATGAACATTTTTGGAACAAAGGACATAATTGAGATGCAATGCCTTGCAATGGAAATATTTTGTCATAGCTTTTGTGAAGAAAACTGGGATTACAAATGTATATAAAATATATAAAATGCTCAACCTTGTTATTCCAAACATCAGAATGGAGGAAGGAAAACAACAGTCCTCTAGAAAGGTTGTTGGGAGTTCAACTTTCATCAGCTTCAACCACCATGGCCATTATGAGGAATAAGAGTAGCTCATGGCCCATGCAATAGGAAAAAGATGAGTATTACACTCTAGAGGTCACAATTTTATAAAATTGCCATTACTTGAGTACGTACCAGTTGCCCCCTCCCTGCCACACACCCCTTTCCCCGTACGCAGCAACATCCAGCATTATTATTAACATAAGCAATCTTTTCATCATGGAATGAAGCCTGAATGCTAGAGTACATTGGCCCCAAGTGACCTGGATAATTTGGAGACAGAATCATTTCAATTAAACTGACAGTGAGGAAAAGTGTGTCCTGATTACTGTTAGAAATGCACGACTAATCTTAAACTGTGACTGAGTAAATGTTTAATATTTAGAACGGAGAGCCTTTGCCTATTTGGCATTATTCCATATGACTCTTTCTGTTCTGTGTTCACGTATTTCCACAGGCTCATTGAAAACATTAAAAGACCAAGGGTAAAATATTTAGACTTTCTGGAACCGTCAGATGCTCCACTGTCATCTCACAGACATTTTATTTCATGAACTACAACCTTGGGTTTTATTTTATAGGTCTTGATTGAAAATTCTGATCATTTTGTGTACCACTTATTAGTAATGTGGCTAAAAAAAACATTTCAAAACAAAGCATTAAGAAATCTTTCTTCAACAAGATAAATTATGGCTATTACTCTGAACCTGTCCTGTTTGGAAAAAAAATAATTGGGATGTTTTCTAATTTACAATGAAGCAGCTAATAAACTAACATAAAAGAGATCCCAAATCCAATTTCAATCACTTCCAACTAACAAATCTAGCAAGGCTGAGCTGGCAAAATATTAAAGGTACATCATTTTTGGGCCAAGTACTACACTAGATTTTGGAGAGGCTGCACACAGGATTAGAAATGATCAGAAAAGCTAAAGGAATTTTAGACTCCTCCCATAGTCAATTACAAATAACATTTTATGGAAGTATCAGAGTCCTGGATCTCAGAAACCAAGTCTGAAAGACAGTACATTAGAAGTTTTCTATGTTAGATTTGAGGTCCCATAATTCTCTAATCAACATGATACAATCCAACTTTTCTACAGAGCAGCAAACTGAGGAAAATTTCTCAGCTGTGAGCTTTTCGGTCTAAAGCTCTTGTTTAATGCCCATCACCTTTTAACTGATCACCCACTAACTGTACTTAATGAGCACATCTTTCAGGTCCAACAAAATCCTTTTAAAGTCAATAGTCAATATTGACTTTTTTTGGGACTGTGGGGCTTTTAAGGAGCAAAATAGTTGCTCAAATCTTTCAGAGGTTTGAGAAACATGATAAAGATTCTGAATAGACTGTGGAACACTGCAAGCTCTTTTCAGTGTTATCCAATGTTAAATATACAGGGTTTTTTTCCAGGCTGCACTTAAAATGATTTACCTCTAAAAAGAGAAACAGTCCCAACTTTAATTATCTTGTCTTGTTTTCACTGCTAGCCTATACCTCCCTAAAGTAAAAATTGTTCAAAACATTCATTTTCCATCTATCTACCCTGGTGAATTAATGTCTTTCAGACTTGGCAGAACTAATAAAATGATAGTTTGCAGGGTCTATTCTATTTATCCTAAGAGAAATGAAACTATTTAACAAGTATTAAAATAAAACCTTGTTCAGGGGGCATCAAGAACACCTCGCAATTACCTCTGTATTTTCTTCCTATCCACCATCTATTAATTGAATATTTCAGAACTGCCCCATGAAATTATAATTGGAATCCTATACACTTGGGAGCCCTATTGAATTCAGCAGCATTTTATTTGGAGTAAATCTGTTTCAAGCAGAACAGGTTGCACAATACAAAGTGACTTTTCTTGCCTTCAGTAGTAATTTCTTCCTTGATGCCAGGATATAAATCAGAATGCAAACATTGTTTAACCTTAAACTGTAATCAAGAATCAAAAAGTTGTAAATTGCTTTGGTGATATTAAGTCCTATGAATAAATCACATACAAATCACATAGAAACAAATCAGATACAACACCTCTCAATGAGTTCTAAAAATATAATTATATCCTATTACCATAGCTTTCACACTTGACACCTGGTGTCCCCAATTTGGCCCATCAGTACTCATGTGTCCTATGGACATTTCTCTTGGTACCTATCACATACCAACCCCTTCCCCCCCATTCTATTTTTTTAAAATAGTTTTAAAAAGATTTTAAACAAAATATAAAAAGGAATCTGCCATGCAGAAAAGCAGCCTACAGAATCATTTGGCATAGCCCCTTTAAGCTTTTTAGAAATGAAAAATTATGAGTAGCTACAGCTCACTGTGTTGTTTATAATCATGTTTACTTATACCTCTATTTTAAGGTAAGATAAGACAATCAAAAGCTAGGGGCTGATCACCTATCCCTGGGGGCTAGATAATGTGACAGGAAACAACCTTATACATTTTAGTCTTCTTGTCAATTGATCTTTTCTAATTAACCACAGCTACTGTGGTAACTATTTTATGAATAGGGAGGATCTGTAGGCGAGCCATTTTTCTTGAACATTTACAATGAAGAAAATGTAATTTAACAAATTCCTCATTCAAAAAAAAAAAAAAGCACAGCTCAATAAGATACTGTCTTAATCTTCTGCCCCTCTAAATATTACGAGATTTTCAGGTTTCCAGAAAGATACCTCCAATTACCATTCTCAATCACATGAGATGGAGTCAAAAGACTTGTAAGTCTCCCAGTATAACAATTTAAAGCACTTTGTGGCCCAAGGTTTCTGTCTGAAGAGGCAAACATCTATTTATAGCTTTATAAAGACAGATGGTTCCTACAAAAGTTTACAGTACTCTGCCTTCAAGCCATTGTGGTCTGTCTTTCTCGCTGCATTCCGTGACAAGAAAGACAAGTGCTATATTTCTTAACTTTAGAGGGAGATATTTCTTCTTTGCAAGAGAAAAACATTTAGTCTGTTGCTGCCTAAGCTATGCTTGACATTAATTCTTGAGCCCCATATACATCTAGCTTGAACCAGCTGTGTTCTTTGGAGTGTTGTGGTCCATACAGAATTTGGAAATAGACCTCTAGCATGGAACAGGACCTGAACCTTACCTGATGGAAGAATGGGTCCTCCCTGAGACATCTCTCTCTGACCAACCTTCCAAGCTGCAATAACGAATTCCCAGTAGGCTACCTGCCCAGTATAAATGTCTAATTGATTTTTGGGTAGGAGGGGGGTAATGGGAGAAGCAGACACTGAAACTCTAATGTCAAAGTACAGATCACCATAAAGAGATGCTGGAAAGCTTTTCAAACTATTATAACATTACAATATAACAGAAAAAAATAACAAAAATATTATTATTGGCTCCTATTCTCTTTAATGAAGCTGAGGTTTGGGACTTAAAACATGTAACATTATCAGAGCAAACACAATCACAGCATCTGAGTATTTTGGGTGTGGATAAAAGTACTTCAACTGCTGCGTTTAGAGCTGAGTTAGGAATTTATGTACTTTCTTCTTTGTTAAAAATTAAGGCTTATAATTATTGTTACAGAATCAATTCTATGGGAACTGACAGACTTCCAAAACTGTGTCGGACAGAACAGACTAAATCTCAGTTACAGACAGTTTGTGTGTTTTACTCTTAGACAGTAAAACACACAAACTGTATCAAGAATTGTGGTCTCTGTTTCTTATTCAACTGTCTGCTGCACAAATAATTTTGCATACAGAAGTTCAAAGAGATATAGTTAACTTCAGGAAGGCCAGTATGTCGAAATGAATGAGACACCAGAAACACACCCTCCAAATTGAAAAGTTTTTAAGTTCAAAAATGTCCAAGCATCTTATGAGTATATTTACTTATGTGAGATTTGAGCTAAACACGATAATTAAATATGGAAGATTTAACCGAAATTCCTTATCATGAATGTATTTGTGGAGCTCCAAAGATGGAGGAAATACCTTATATTATTTGAATTCCAAGTGTATAGTAAAGAAAGCTGTAATATCTTGGATCACACATTACATGAGCAGCTAACGAGATCTATTAATTAGAACAACATATTTCATGTGTGGTCAGAATCCAAATGTTATATATAACATGGCCTTTCAGCTGAGAACTGCCTGTGAGGGTATAGTTAAAATAAATAATAGGGATGATACAGAATATGACCTGTATTTTCTTTTAGTTCTGCCTTGTACTTTATTTTATTGTATATGGTCTATTATTTTTTCTATTTTCTCCTAAGTTGTGCCTTAGTTTTAAAATGACATTTTTTTCTATCTCCTACATAGAAAAACCTGGGATAAGGGCAAAGCACACATTTCTTCTTTCTGGAGATTATATTGGCAGTCTAGCATGGTCTCTTCTGGTGATATGTTTTGTGAATGGCTGAACCTATCTGGTCCATAAGGTGTTTACAAGCTTATCAGATTTCACATATCTTTTTGATCCTTAACAAAATTAAAGTAGCAATATAATACTTAAGAAAGAAAATTGATACTTCTGTTAAATAATGCAGTTCCCTCCCCAGGGGCTAAATTAAGACATTAAACGGAACAATGAAAAAGGCCACATGGGTTACTTCTCAAAAAAGCATTCTGGATGCTGCTCTGCTTCCAAGATAAAAGTTATTTTTCACATAATAATTGAACTGCTTTGAAAAGTTACTAATGACAGAATCACTGAAATTCAACTATTTTGATTTTATTGCCTGGATACAGTAAAACTCTTGTGGTCTGCAGTTCATGCAGTTCAGAATCACAAATGATGAGTATTCTCAAAGCTATGCATTAGAACATCATAGCTTCAAGCCCATCTTCCATAAATTTTTTATAAAGGGCCATGAATTTGGCTACAAATGCTTCCAAGTGATAAATAGCTTTGTTGCCCAGTTGTAATCGGTGCTCATAGAAAGCTGCCATTTGTGCAACCTCTCCTTTTAGTTGCCCATCACAGTTGTTCAGAAGTTCAGACAGAAGGCCCTAAAATAGATGAGAAACAGTAGTAGTTCAGAGGTGGATAATTATATTCTTCTGAATGTATGAAACAAATGGAATGCTTGGAATAAAACTGACTTTGATTAAATTGTGGTACATTGGCCAAAATGTTTCAAAATTGACATTATTTTATCTTATTAAAAAGAGTTCTATAAAAGTTGATCAAAGCTATAATGATCAGTAAAAGTCAACATTCATTGGTCCCAAGGATGAATGGATGATGATGAAAAGAATTAAATAACAAAAGTTGAGAGAATAGTGTTAAAGAACCCTAAGATAACTTGATCACATAGAAATAATGAATGAATACTAAATTGTAAAACAAACATATGCAGGATGTTTGAATGTATGGAGATGAAAGCAGAAAAAGTTATGCATATTTAATGAATGAAATTGTCAGAAAGCAAGAGGTAGGAATAAGAGCAATTTATAAATTAGTTTATGGAATTGTTAGAAGCAAGGATGGTTTGAAGTAATAGAATGGTATGGAAAGATTTTATGAATGACATTAATATAAATTTGATTTAGTTTTCTTTCCTCTTATACATTTATTTTATTTATTACTTAATTTTTATTATTTGAACAATGTTGCTTAGCTCAAAAAGAAAAGGCACAGTAAATGCGTATGTACTGCATGTTCTGAAATTTCCATAACTTAAAGCAACTTTGCACAGTTTAGCTTTCTTCAAGTCTGCTGAATTACAATTTTCATAGTCCACAATCTGTATATTCCTAGAGTGGACTATGGAATGTGTACTCCAACATATGGATTCTTGGTTGAAGAAAGCTAAGAAATAATTAATAGTTTTTACAATTATCCATATTTTTTCAACTTTAATAGCAAAATCTGATTTGACACAAGAAGAATATCAATAATTCTTTCAAGATATAAAAAATGCTCAATGTTTATTCTAAACCTTCTTGCTTCTCAGCTCTAATTAACGTTACCTTCAATTAGTAAACCAAATAGGAATCAATAAAGTAGTTACCTTTATTATAATCTCTGCAGGAATACAATGAGTTAAAAGTTCGTAAAGTCGCCCACGGACTTCAAGTAGTCTATTGGAATAAAATTAAATTACCAAGCTGCAATTTAACTTTCAAGTTTCCAAAAAGTTTTAACTTATTCAACCAATTTTTATGTAATAACCTTTATTGTCTAGCCTTCACACTCTATCTCAAAATCTAATTTTAAAAGATAATAGCTATAATAATTCAATTATTAAGAAATAAAATTCTACTCAGGGATTGCATTTGTTCCCCCCTTCTTTTAAAAGCATATAAGAAATTAAACTTCCCCTAGATTACAATGTTCTGCATCCTTATATTTCTTGAAATACATTTTTATGCCTAATAAATGTATTTGCTCACAACTCCAATGCTTCTTTTTGGTCTTTCATTTCTGAAGGGATCATTTTATTTTTTTCCTACTGGTGAGGAAAGAATAAAATACAATCATAGTGAACTGAATGCAATATTTAAGTGGTAAAACTAGAATGAAAATTACAGTGACTTTAATGTTTTTAAAAATTTTCAGCATTACCACAACTGAATCTTACACTGCATGATGAAAATCACAGTGCCCATATAATCATTTAGAGGAAAAAATAAACACTTCAAGTAGTTCCCTATCACAGGCTCAAAAATTCATCCTCCAGTCAAGATGGCTTCAGTCTCTTTTAGCAACAACAACAATGATCTTGGCAGTTTTAAGGAATTTCTGCAAAGGCCTCTGGGATCATACCTTAAGAATCTCTACTCTAATACACTGTAAGAAAACTGCACGAGGGTGTCAAAATGAGACTTGTTTTTGGAGCTCAATATAATCACTTTTCATGATTTCTCCAATACAAATGCTTCCTAAGTCAGTACCAAACAATGGATCCCTATATTATTTGAATTGTATCCAATTTTACTATCTTTTTTGCCATGATTATTGTGAATCTGGTTTCCTGCACTGACTTAGATTATCGGAAGCCCCCTGAGAAGGTCACAAATGGTAATCACATGACCCTGGGACACTGCAACATGTGAGTTGCCAAGCACCCGAATTCTGATCACACGACTATGGGGACACTATGACAGTCATAAATGTGAAGACCAGCCATAAAGTCACTTTTTTCAGCACTGTCATTAACTTCAAACAGTTGCTGAACAAATGATTGTAACTCAAGGACCACCTATTAAATCTTTTCTCAGCCTGATATGCTAGCTACAGTTCTGAAAGCAAACAGTTTTAGAGAAAACCAGGGTGGGGGAAAACTGATATATACCATAAAAACTGAATCAGAGAATCTACTTTTTGTTGCTGAATCTTTTTTAAATAGGCAAATAGGTATCTGAAGTAGATGTTCTTAGACCAGAGTGATTGCTGAACAGGAAAAGTCTGTTTTTAAGCATTAAAAACACACACAAAAGTACTAAACAGTCATTTAATCGACTGCCTAAAGTCACATACATAAAAGCTCAAAATAAAGTTCACATGGAAGAAAATCTAGCTATAATCGATTCACATGTTTTCTTTTTCTACTAAAGCATGACATCAACATTAAAATAATGGGGACTATTATAAAGTTTTAATAGAAAAAGGCAGAAGATGTAACTTACAGTATCTCCCATTTACATCAAAAAGAATTCTCCAAATTAATTATAAATGCTGTCAGTCTTTTCTGAAAATACAATATATATACCACCACACAAACATATGACAAACAGGCAACACTTCTTTTGTTATATGAAAGGGGATCAGCAGCGGAAAAAAAAAAACCCTGCCCTTGTCATTTTTGTCATTTCTAGATAGAGGTTCTTCACTGCTCCAAACAAGCAAGCTTGTTTTACAATAGCTTAATTCAATATAGCAGTTCTGAGATTGGCCACTACTATGAATCCATCTGTTGAACCTGCCAGAAGCAAAAAGGGTTCTAACAAACTAGAAAAGAAATTAAATACTCCTCAGCTCAAGACAAAAGATCTAATGAAGTAACCTAGCAGAAACATGTATTGATATATTTGAGTAAGAAAATATACAGAACTAGTAGCATTAAAGCAACTACTGTTGCTAAGAGAAATTACTAGATATTGTTATCCACAGTCTTTTAGCTACTTAAAACATAAGAAAATGTATAATATAAGATTAGCCTTTATATCAGTGGAGCCCACTGTTTATTGTTCATTCTTTCCAAAAAGAGTCCCTAAAGTCTGCATGAAAGCAGTATTAGAAAATTAAAAAGCATACTCTGTAAGCAATTCATTTTTAAAATGGTTATATTTGAAATGAGCAAAGGCCATTAAGTCACCAGGATTGACATTGCTCACTGACACACTATTACAACAGCACAATCTTATAATTAGGGCAGCAATTCAGACTGTCCATCTCAGTTAAAGCATCCCTGGTGGATGATTCTTTTGAGCACACCCAACAAAAGGGAACCCACCAGCACCCTGGTAGCCTTACTGTGAAGCCTGTTCCACTTCTGATTTATTTATTTATTTTACATTTTCTTGGGGAAACTATTTGCTATATATTGAACTTATATACAAAAAAAGTCCTTGTACATATTGTTAAAAGCAACTGCACCAGAGTTGCGGGAGCACAGTGTAGGCTGGTATCCAGAATTTGAACAGGTTTTATCAAACAAGTCAAAGAAGAGTAAAAAATAAATTTTAATCATTTGTTTATGTATGCTCCAGATTTGAAAAATGTAAGTTGACTATAAAAACAGGGAGTGTATAATTAGTATGCTGACTAGGCTAATGCACCATTGTATTTTCATATAATGATAGTATTAAAAAGTGCTTCAGGCCACCAAGTCCAAGTCTTTGCTCAGTTGAGGAATAGGAGGTAAAGCATCCTCAACAGATGGCTAGCTAATCCTGCTTGTGCTCTTCCAACAAAAGAGAGCCCACAACTTCTCACTGTTCAACTGCTTTGACCATTAGGATTTATATTCTACATCAATCTGCTTTTCTGTATCTTAAACAAATTATCACCCATCCTGCACTGTGAATGAGAGAACAGGTCTCAGTCTTCTGTTTGACAGATATTTGATGTGTGCTTTTATATTCCTATATTTCTCCAACTGTATTTTCTCAGGTCAAAATATCCTGTTCTTTCAATTCCTTTATAGCAGGGGTTCCCAACCGGGGGTACGAGACGATATTCCAGGGGGTGCAAAAACATGGGTTTAGAAGTTTCAAAATTATAGCATATATGCATAATTCATTATTTGAAACATTTGTGAAGGGTGCAAGAATATATCAGAAGCATTCTAGGGGTGCGGAGTATAGAAAAGGTTGGGAGCGGCTGCTTTATAGGACATAATTTCATGCTTCCAACCATTCTTTTTGCTCTTCTCTGAAATTGTCCCACTTTTTCTGAAGCTTTCTTGAAACATGGGCCCAAAATCTAGTTTTTTTTTTTCTTAAATTCAATCATATCCAGTTCTTGGAGACTGCCAGGGCATGTCTTATTTTGAATGCATCTATTATAAACTGTTTTATGATTATGTAGCACAAATACACATGCACACAAAACCCCTTATAAGTTTTAAATCTAGTTACAGTCATCTTTTAAAAGATCACAGTATTAAAATCATCAATGTAAACCTTCAGTGTCAGAAAACATATGTGTTGTATTTTTCAACCTCACATATATCAATGTCATATATTATTTGCTGCCCTCACTTACCTCTGGGGTGTCTGCTGACTGACAATAGCATTGGCTGTCTCTCTCAGATATACTTCCCAATCAGCCTCAGAAATGTCTTGATCAGCTGTGAAAGGAAGCCTGCGAGACAAGTAGTAAAGGCTAAGATTAACTTGGTACTGTTTATTCGTCTCCATCATATCTATTTTTTAAAAAAACTTACTGCTGCACTCTGCATGCCTCACACATCAGAAGAGCCTTTCTGAGATTCCTCCCAGATTTTTCAGCAATTCTCTGAGCCAAATCTTGAGGACGAGTCAGGCCTTCCTTCTTGCAAACATTTGACAAAATGGTACAGATCTAAATATTTGATAAGACAAACATTAGTTTTGCAAACATTTGTTTTATAAAAGCTTGCATATCACTGCATTAGTTGATGCAGGAGTAAACAAAGAGGAAAGTCCCTATTTAAGAAGGATATCAGTTTGGAGAAATTTGCAATGAAGTACCGATTATCTAAACTACATCTACTGGATCCAGTCAAGTATTTCTTTTTTGCCTTCTCTCACATATACCTTAAATCAGAAGCTCTATGGGTGATCTCTTCTGCTATACCTGTTTTCAGTGGTTCTGCTTTACAGAAATTAATTATATCCTGGACTTTTTATAATACAAGAGATACAGAAATATTTTAAGCACTCCAGTTGGCAGTGCTGTAAATTTCTGAATCAATCAGTCCTATTTATCATAAGCTAAAGATCACCAACCAACAGATTCAAAACTGGCAAATGCCAGATAGAATTTAATCAAGGAACATTTCAATCTGGGACAAAATTTAACATCAGAGAAATGGGTTGGGAGGGTCAGGTAGATTCTGTGGGATTAATTGCACAAATATGTCCATGGGCATCTGCCCATAGACATCTCCCACAAGGTCCTTGAGATAACAAACGGACCGCTCTAGACACAACTTATAGCAACAAGATTCTACCAGCATATGCTATCTGACAGTTTAGATCCCTCTATTTTAGAGATAAAATTGGTTGAAGATGCTCTCGTGAAGACTTATAAGAATGGTGTTAACAAATGAGAAGTGTATTCCCTGCCACTTTGAACTACTGTTCTGCCTCTAGGACCTCACCACATTCCTTCTTCACAGACTGAATCCTTCCATTCCAAGACTTTCCAAAAAATATTACATTCATCTCCATGACTTTGAAAAAAGCAAATTAAGCATGGATCTAAGTTGTAAAAATTACATTCACATTTAGCAACAATGTTAAATATAGGCTAATTGGATAAGCATAAATAGTTCAGAGAAAGACAGTAAACAAAGATTGCCAAATTTGCATCAAATAACACTAGGAAAAAATCTGGAAAGCAATTCATCTTCATCATGAACTTACATCTTCAATACTTGGAGCAGGGACTCGTACTGCAAGGCATCTACTCCTGATGGGTGCAATGACTTTTGATGTAGAATTGCAACAAAGAATTAATCTACAGGTAGCCATATACTTTTCCATTGTTCTTCTCAATGCATGCTGGGCATCCTTTGTAAGCTTGTCCATTTCTGTCAACAGCACCACTAAAAATAAATGAGCAATAACTTTTAGTTATACTCTCATAGCATATTATCTTAATTTACTTTTAGTATATCTGAATTCAGTAGCCAGGATTAAGCCTTCCTATTCAGAAAACTATCATCTTTCTCCCACATACATTTATGGAGACTGAGAATTTGTTTTTCATCTGTTTCTGTAAATATTCTGAACACATGGTAGTCCATCATATTTATCTTCCCAATGAGAATGACATCCTCCCAAAAGAATCTGCATTATATTTATTGCTAAAGATACAAAATTACAACACCAAGTAAGTAGCTACAGACTCTTGAGGAAGGTCATCAGGGCTCTGACATGGCGGAAGTGAAGTTTATTGGCTGCCTATACATATATAGCAGATAGTGGAATCAGCCTTGCTCGGATTTGGGCAGGATGTGTTGATAGGTAGTATTGTTTTTTCCTTAACTGTCTTTTAGTCTTTACCGTAGTGATTAAGTGCTGGAAGAAAGGATGTATTCTGGTCTATTTGTCCCCACCCTTTCTTTTGACCTTAGGTTGTTGCTTCATAAATGAGTTTATCTCTATATGTCAGTTGACTGTTAATTAGGCAGACTGCCAAGCTTCTAGGAATTCTCTTGTATTCTTAAGTTTGGTTTGATCTAAAATCTTGATAGCTTCCCAGTTAAATTGTGACTGAACCTATTTGGGTGCTTTGAAATTACTAGTGTTTCATTATGTCATTTTTTAAAAAATAATTTTTATTAAAATGTTTTATAATTTTAAAAGATAGTACAAATAAGATAGGAAGAATACAAATAAGAAAAACAAGTGCAAAAAAGAGATAGAAAAATGAAAAAGAGATAGAAAAAAAAGAAGCAGCTCCTGATCGTCCTTCAACTATAGGCAAATTAACAGTTCCCTATCCCCTATGAGATTACATACGCGGTTCATGAATTCTCATAGCCCCTCCATCTATTCAGAAACCCAGAACTCACCAATGTTGGCAAAACTCACCAATGTTCCAGCATTTTATAAAATACTCCATATTTTAGCCAATTTTATATTCCTTTCTTTTGCTCCCAACAATTTTAATCTTTAGTTCATCAAATTGCTGTCAGAGGATTAAATTTCCATGCACTTTCTTCCTTCTCAATTTTTTTCAAAGATTTTAGAAACTCTCATTTGTAAATAAAAAACAGGTTTTCCCAGGAATTTTTCATCTCTTGATTTGTCATTTTTATTTCCACTCTGTCTATTAATCAATTTCTTTATTTTCCAATATTTTCCCATGAGTTAGGATTTGTATCTCTTCCTCACATTATCCATAAATTCTTCCACATTTTTGTCTGTCATATCTTCTGCTTCTTCTTTATAACCATTTTCAAAAAATTCATCTACTGGTGCAAAGATTATTGCTGTCAGAATTTACTCAATCTTTCAAAAGTCCTAATATTTCAAATTTGTCTGGTTCCTTAATCCATTTAAAACTTTCTTAAATTTTTATTCAGCTTTTTGACATTTGTTTTATATTCCTTCAGTTTTTTAAACTGGTATCCAACTTTTCTTCTATTTGGAGTGAACTTTTACTTATCAGATAGTTTTTCAAATTTGTGGTTTAGCAGACCTTTTGACTGTAAAATAATTGTAATTTCAACGATGAATAAAAAATGAGGTGATCAAGCCTTAGAGGTTCTATTATAGTTGAGAATTTTATGGTTTCCTTCATCTCCTCGTACTCAAGAGGAACTGTCCAAAACACAAGTAGGTGAACTCTCATACTCGGATAAGCTTACTGCCAATCCATTGATTGTTAGGACAGCATGGTTTCCACTGTTTTGGTGATGTGTAGTTCACCATTTTCTTTATCCAGACATCTTTCATGTCTTCTGACTGCCAAATGATATTTGAGGATGCATTCTGCAAATGTGCTACCTATTTCTCCTATACTGTAGTTTTTGAAATTCTTATACTAGATGTTGTTCATGATCCCTGTTTTGTCATCTTTGGAAGGTTTTCCTTTGGTTTATAAGCTACGAAACGAAGGAACTGTAATAACTTATTGGTCTTTTAAATTTATTTTTATGTATGGAGAATTATCCTTTTTATGGCTGAAACGTGATTGGATGTGTGAATAATGTTCAATGAATGTGAGTGATATTTTACACACTACTGTATAACTATTACACATAATCAATTTCTCCAAATAATTCTTCTTAGGAAATACAACACTGAATAGGTTTGTAAAAAATAACTTGCACACCATTGCACAATTATGTACAGACCTTTAAATTCACGTTGAGTATTTGTCTCAAGTTGCTGTGACTGTGCAACTGTCTTCAGCAACTCCTGTATTACAACTCGGTCGTTGTTCCCTGCATCACTAAAAGTTAATACAAAACAATATCTTTTTTAAAAAAGATTTTTCTACAACTTCCATAATCCCCAATAAGTATGACTAATAGAATGCTCATAGTCGAAATTCAGCAACATACCTTTTCCTCATATTCACATTTATGCAAAATAAAATTGTAAGGAGTTCAATAAGGTTTTGGTGAGGACGGGTGCCTTTAGTCAATATTGATTTCTAGCAACTGTCAGAGCAAATTCTTGCAGTTTTCTTGACAAGATTTTGCAAGTGCCACTGCCTTCTTCCTAGGACTGAGAGGCAGTGAGTTGGCCAAAGTCACCCAGTTGGCCTTGTGCTAAGGCAGGACTAGACTCATGATCTCCTGTTTTTAGCCTGGGGCCTAAAAGAGAACACAAAACTGACTCTCTCAGTGGTGCTTACTCCCAAGAAAATGCACATAGAACTCTTTCTGTTATGAAGTTCTTACATAATCAGGGACTGTAAATGTATAGACCAGGGGTAGGCAACCCAAAACACTCAAAGAGCCACTTGGACCCGTTTCCCACCAAAAACAAAACACCGGGAGCCGCAAAATCCTTTTGATATCTAAAATGAAGATAACACTGCATATATCCTTTTTTACCTTTATTATAGGTGTGTGTGTGTTTGTGTGTGTGTATATATGTGTGTGTGTGTGTATATATATATGTATGTATACACACACACATATATATATATATACACATACATACAAATACACATACAGGTAAAAAAAAGGATATATGCACTGTTATCTTCATTTTAGATGTCAAAAGGGTCTCTCTCTGTCTGTCTCTCTCTCTCCCTCCCTCTCTATCTGCCCTTGGTCTGCCTGCCACTCCACTTCCCCCACTCTTTCTCTCTCTCTCTTTCCTCTCTCTCTCTCTCCCTCCCTCTCTCTCTCTCTTTCTCTCTCTCTCTCCTATCTGCTGCTCACCTGGCAAGCTTCAAGCTGTTGTCCAACAACCTGCGGGGTAGGCAACCTCGTCTCTTTTATGACTCATGGACTTCAACTCCCAGAATTCCTGAGTCAGCCTAGCTGGGCTAGCTAGCTCTCTCCTGCCCTTCCTGCTTCCTGCTTCCTGCAGAGACGCAGCAAAGGGAGGAGCTCCGTCCAGAAAGCTTTTCAGCTCCTCGGAGAACACTGTGAGTGCAATCTTTTACACACACACACACACACACACACACACACACACACACACACACAACACAGAGAGAGAGAGAGAGAGAGAGAGAGAGAAGGAAGCAGGGAAGCGCAATTGCCTCTCTCTGTCTCTGTCTCTCTCTGCAAAGGCAGAGGAGGCTGGGAGCCACCGGGGAAGGCTCAAAGAGCCGCATGCGGCTCCGGAGCCGCAGGTTGCCAACCAGTGGTATAGACCAATGACACGGCTGTCACTAATAACTTAGCAGATGGAATATCCCAGAGACTTACAGCTATACAGTAGATCTCTTTAGTTTCAAAGAAACTGTCAGATTGGACATTTTAATATGCATTATTTTTCCCATTTTCTCATTTCTTCTCCTGAAAACTACTTACTTTCAAAAATGTCAGATAACTTTTTTTGCTTCACTACAGTGATGATTGCAGTTAGTTTTTCCTGCATAATTTTCCTAAATAGACTACCGTAAATGCCGGCGTATAAGGCGACTTCCGTGAGCGCTGAAATCGGCGCCAAAGACGGGGGTCGTCTTATACGCTGAGTCGTCTTATACACCGGAAATACTGGTAGTTTCCGGTGTATAAGACGACGTTCTAGGAATGCGGCCCGGCGATAAAGACGGGGGTTGTCTTATACGCCGGGTCGCCTTGTACGCCGGCATATACGGTATATTCTTTAAATTTCAATAGGCTGTAGCTCCATTTGCAATAAAAATGTATAACTGTAAGTAAATTAAATATTTTTTGTCTAAATACATTTTATTTATATTATTTATTTTTATTTATTTATGCTGTTCATACAACATATTCTTATGTGCAAATTAAGTTACAATAATTTATTTCATACAGTGTACAGTATATCTTTGTTTTCCATGCTTCCAAATATTTTTTCCTATGTTACTTCAACATTACTGAGAATTTTAATCTATAAAATTTACTACCTTCTATATTAGAATTGTTAACTTTTTAATATGAAATAAGTATCAAGTAATACAATATTAATCAACTGCACCATTTATAAAAGCCACAATGTCAATGCTGCTAACATTGGATGCTCTTGCTTTGACAACAGATGGAAATGCAGCCATTTTACTCTTTTGCTTTTAGAGTTAGTTGATGCTGGGAGGCGGAATGTGGATGAGAGTCCAGTTAGTTATAACAATAATAACTCAGCCATGGGAATCCAAGGTTATTGCGCTCAGAGTTGATAAAGATTTGGAGGGCTGGAGAGCTGGGGAGAAAGCCCGAGCTTGTGATTTATGATTGTCAATTGGAGGAGGGAATTCTGCTTTGTTACTTTGTGCCCAGGGGAGGGAATTCAGTTTTTGGCTTTAACTATGTACTGCCGATACTTTGTTTCTCGAATAAAAGATTCTTTAAGATAAACAATGCCTTGAAGTTCTTTTGAAGAGTTTCATTTGTCGGAACCATGACATACAACATATATAAAAGCCACAATTAAAATTTCATTTTCTTTAAACACTGCATTTTCCTGCACCAAAAATTAGATATTCAGAGCTGATTACAAACATACCTTGGATTAACTTCAAGATGATAGTTGCTTGCAATAGTGCTGATTTCAATTTTCTTTTTAGAAGGTGCCTGAAAAAAAAATGATACTAAGCAAGATGAACTTTAGGAGATCAATACTAATGATTGCAGTTTTCTCCCCAATGGCACCCTTGGGACTGAATGACCAAAGCCATCAGAATGCATATGGGGGAGGCTGCCATAATAGTATATTACTTAATACTGAAAAAATGTAGTTAAATGGCAAAAGCTAAACTAAACAACGAATTATAATGAAGACCTTTTTTCACTTTGTGCAATGGTTTAGACCAGAGGGTACCAACGTTTTCATGCTAGTGGCCCAGAGGGAAAGGGAGCGGTTAGGTTGGGGACCCTTGATTTAGACACTGAAATACTTGGTTCCAAATCACACCAATTATTAAATATTGACACTTTTGATTTTCCTAGTTAAAATGAAAATCATTCCAAATGACAGAAGGAATCCCTTTAATAATGTATTTACTGATGGTTGCTTTACTCCCCAAGCTACTAACTAAGCAAAAGAATTCATTCTGACTGCTGAGGCATCATTTAAAAAAAATATTTTTATCAAATTATCACTATGAGAAACCACTGATAAACAAATGCAGAATAAAGCTAGCGGATCTCTTGATCATAACTGCTGATTCAGAGTGAAACAGCACAAAGTATAATTTAGACTATGCTGGGCCAAATTATTTCCAGTATCATACAACTGAAAAAGATTAATATCATAAATCAATATTCCCAAACTAAATTTTCTGTAAAAGCAAAAGCCTACAGTAGCAGAGGCAACATGTTTAGCAGGACAAATACAGGCTACATTATAATGGTAGTTTTCAGACAATAACAACCCCACTACTTTCAGCATTTGTCAGATACTAATAGAAGCACAATTTTCTTTAGGGCACTGCATTTTAAAAACAGCTTTTACAAAGTGAGGCATATGAAGCCCTCAACTTATTATGGCAAATGGGACAGGAATTGCCATCACTAAGTGATGTGCCATAAAGTGCAACCACATCATTTAACAACAGCAATTCCTGCAGTTAACCAAAACTCATGGTCGTTAGACAAGGCCACTGCCCACCGGCTTCCCCACAAAATCAGTGGGGAAACCAGCAGGAAGTTGCAAGCTGCAAGCAGATCACAAGCAGGCCAACAAGCAGATAAGTAGCTGCTGCTAAATGAAAAGGCATGAAGGGGTGAATGAGGATGTGGGAGAGGTACAGCAAGACCCGGGGAAGGTTCATGAGAAGCATGGTGAGGCCTAAGGAAGGTGTGCACAGGAGGCAAGGCAAGACTCAAGGAAGGTGTGAGTGGTCAACACAGCATGAGCACAGAGGGGCTAAATTATGGAGAAACAGATTTCAAATCAACAAGAGAAAAATTTTCCTATAGGAAACAGCTGTTTCACAAGAGAATAAAATGTAGTGAACTCTCTTGAAAAACTCATGCGAAAGTTAAATGGTCATTTCTCAAGAATGTTACAGTTGCATTTTGTACTGAGTAGGGCAGGGGTGTCAAACTGCCAGCCTGCAGGCCAGACGCGTCATCCGGAAGCTGCACCCACCCCATTGCTGGCAATGGCAAAACCGTCCCAATATGTTGTGCGACGTCATGTGATGTTGCGAATTTGACATTCTGGAGTAGGGAAATAGCTTTGCTGATTCCAAAATCCCATTCAACTCCATGGTCGATGACTTCTACGAAATGTGCCCTAACTGCCAATGCAAACTAGAAAGTGCACATTTGGAACTGACTGCACATTTAGAAACTGCATATTTGCTTTGTATTACATAACACTTGAGTTATTTTTTATTACTTGATGTCTGTCAAGTAAATTTCCTAGGCTTTGGACATTTCAAAAACAAAAGCTGCCATAAAACCTAACAATATAAAATCAGAAATTTATTTGAAAAAAATTCTCAATGCAAAACCAAAAAGAAGAAGCAAATATTATATACAAGAGATAAAACAATCAGAGTGTCATAAAGAGTAAAGCAGAGATTTAAATCTAACAGCAAAATAAATAGCCTTACGGCTGAACAAATATATTTAGAGTGATAATATCAAAACTACTCTCTCTCCATCTATATTAGTCTCTTATATAGATGACTTTAGGGCAGCATTGACCAATGCAGTATATTCCAGGGTGTTGGATTTCAACTTCTGTAATTACAATCAGCAGTTATGGGAATTAAAACCACACATATTCTGAAAAACATCAAGTTCAACAATATGGCATTAGGAAGAGATGTGACAGAACAGGGGTCCCCAATGCCTGGACTGCCTGTTCAGAACTGGGTCGCAGAAGTGGCTTGCGAGGAGCGCATGCAGCTCCACTTGTGCACGTAAAGGGTGGGCGAGTGCACGTGCATAGCTCCATTTGTGCGAGCGGCAGGCGTGCATGCTTCTACTTGCATTAATGGAACTGCACACATGGATGCTCATCCATTGCTCACATGAAACCATCACCTTCCCCCCCCCCACTGGTCCACAAAGCTGGAAAGGTTGGAGACCACTGTGATAGAATACAGTGAGGAGGTGGATTCTCAGAAGGAAGGGAGTGGATTCCAGAAGAGTAAGAGACAACTTAGCCAGTGATCATGTTTGAGAGAAAGAGAGAAGACAGTCCCTCTCTACTAGTTCACAGAGTTTATAGTAGATGTAGATAGCAGAGTGTTTAGTCTGGCAACATTTTGTCTACAGGCATGAAACAAAGACCTCAGCTTGGAATAATTGCTATGTGTCATTCTTGGTTTTGGGCCTGACAAGACCATTGTTATCCAAATTTTGCTGAACTGCAACTCCCAACATCAAGCACTAAAAGGGTAGATAAATGAATTCATTTATCTCTGCAGAGAATACTTTAAAAATAGTCCATGTCTAAGCTTGACTTCTATGTATAATTTTCTTAAACACTTAAAAGATTTATTTTAAGAGATTTCCTACTGTTACAGTTTGATGTTCAATCCTCAGTTTTTCTACTCCAGAACCATACAGCTCTTTTAGTAAACACATTATTCTTGTCTTCTTTCCAGCTCCCGAAGGTCCATAAACTAACAGATGAGGAAAGTCACCACACTGAACCTGTCAAACAGAGCATACATGAAGATATTACTTTTATGTTTAGATTTCAAAGATAAAGAAAATGTGGTTGCATTCTAGATATAATTTCCACCAAGCCTTTAGATTGCTTCAATTATATCTTGAAGATTACTGATGTAGGTCGCCCAAATTTTGAGCCCAAAGTTTACATTGCTAACCAAGGTAGATGTTATGTTAGTCATGCCCCATTTTATGATCTCTTTTTTTTTTGCCATGGTTGTTAAGCAAATCACTACAGTTGCTAAGTGGCTTCTCCCATTGATTTTCCTTGTCAGAAGCTCCCTAGGACAACTCCAGGACCTTGAGATGTTGCAACCATTGTAAATACATGCCTGTTGCCAAGCATCCAAGTTTGATCATGTAACTGTGAGGACACTGCGATAATCATAAGTGTAAGAACTGGTCATAAGTCATTTTTTCGGTGCTATTGTAACTTTGAATGTTAATTAAACAAATGGTTATAAGTTGAGGACTATCCGTATAGAGTTCAAGAGGATATACCATTATTGAGAGTTGTCAGTATATAATGTGAGGCCCAAGAGATTCCTGGCCTGTCAGGATGAGTATATTCTTAGACTTTTATGGAATGCAAACCTAAACAGATGTTTGAAGTAATATTAAGTTGCAGCATGAAATCCATTTTCAAGATGCAATATAAAGAATAGCTGAACCTCACAAAATTATTTGGAACATAGCAAAACTGAGAAACCAGAATTCATTAGCAGAATTTACATTTTAAACCAAATTAGCCAGAATCATATCTAACACACTAAGGTAAATTCTAGATAATTTAGTTGACGATAACCTAAATGAACCAATAGCCTACTTTAGCATAATGCTGGCTCTTATATTCCCATGGTAATTTATTTATAGGACAAAATTATGTTGGGCTTCAGAACTAAATTAAACATGGCGTTGGTTTTTTTCTGGTTTTTTTTTTGTCTTAGATCAGTGGTTCTCAATCTGTGGGTCGGAACCCCAATTGGGGTCGAACGACCATTTCACGGGGGTCGCCAAACAATGCAGTCCGCCATTTTTCCCCCTTTTCCTTAGCTGTGCTACTCCCTTTTATTCTATTGGCTTTTGAAAGCCAATAGTATAGACCAGCAGTTCTCAACCTATGGGTTGCGACCCCATTTGGGGTCGAACGACCATTTTACGGGGGTCGCCAAACAACGCGATCCGCCATTTTTCCCCCTCAGGGGGCGGCGCCGCGCATGGGGGCGGCGCATGCGCGGAGCGTCCGTGTGACCGGTTGAGAACCGCTGGTATAGACTCTCTTGAATAGAGTCTAATTCTATTGGCTTTCAAAAGCCAATAGGAATTGTCCAGGCTGTCTCTGCCCTGCTGAGCCCGCCAAAAGTCCCATTCTGCAAACGGTGCTGCACCAGTTGAGTAGTCCTCGACTTACGACCTGTTGAGTAGTCCTCAACTTACGACCGGTTGGGGGTCGCGGCATTAAAAAGGTTGAGAACTACTGGTCTTAGATTAATAAATTCTGTGAACCCAGCCACTACGAACTGTAAAACAAGGTTTCTGTTTTAGCATGTTTTATAGCCCAGCTATTTGCCATTTATCCAACAATTCACGGCTAACCAAGCCTTAATTTAATGTAAGCTGAAATCTAGGTTTAAAATAGGAACTTCAGATATCATAAGCTCCCTACAAGATACACTTTGAAACTATTTGATCTGGACTGTGCCTTTTTATTTTCAGACTGCTGTATCAAACTCAATTAAAACTAGATTCATCAGATCTTACATTCCAATCTGTCTTAGATCGGAAAAGGCTAAGAATGAGTTTTGTTTAAAATGAATTATTTTCATTCCAAAGCAGTTTCAATTCATCTCTAGCTTTGCAACAAAGCACTTTCAAATTTTATTCTGGAAATATACAATATGTTCCTATTTCATCTTTGGCACAATACAATCTTGTGTAGAGGCATCAAGTCAGGCATAAACAGTTATCCTGGGATGTATCACATCTCCATAAATAAGATTTGAAATACCATCTAGGATCAAAAGAATCACGTCTGACAGGAACAAATGGCAAACTGTAATGAATAACTGCTACAAAGAGTAATGCTATAACTTAAGCCTGCCAAAAACGTATATCTTCCAATCCAAAAACCCTATACTTTCTAATGTAAACGAGAACTTAAGTATAGTACAAATATTCATAAAGAAACCTTTTAAGAAAATATTTTATGTCTTGCCGAGCTTAAAACATAAAGAGCACTTTCAAAATCCAAACTGTGAGATTTATGTTACAGAACGTTCGAAATCTGAACTATAAAGTAAAGCAAATCCCCATCTTCAAATAGTTCCATCATTTAACCATATTGGCCATAGTTCAAAATAAAAGTTCAGTTTTTACATTCCAATGGAAAATAAGCATATGGGAATTAAAACATTAATACTGCATTGATCTAACATTTTATTTCTAATGGGCAAAGACTTGGATCTAAATATATCCACAAGTCATGCTCTCTGCATTAGAACGGTAATGTTATGAATCATCGCTAGATGCTGAATATGGCTGGGATACTTAAGAATATAAATGCTGGTCCATACATCAGTACTACTAAGCATAGCCCTGGGACCCTCAACATCTCTACGTGACCCCAAACTGGGTGAAGCAAAAAAACAAACAAACAGGCACTGAAATTTTGGCAAGCTTGAGGATTTTAAGATAAATATTTAAGATGTGCATGCAGATGGTTTTGATAACTATTTATCTTGTAAAACTCCTGAACAACCCCATCCCACCTAGTCCATGAACACCTGAACAACATCTCAATGACCAAGATCATTGCAGAAAATCAAGCTCTTGCAGAAAGAGAAATTGAGCACAGTCATATACAAACTTAACATTTTAAGAAAGCCTTTTCAATAAATAAATATTTATTCCTAACTAGGGCAAAGCAGGTTAGGAATTTGACAAAAACAAGGTTCTGGAAATACAGTTGCACACCATTTCAATAAGAAAAAAATGGGAGGTAGTTAAGAAATAGTTGGGGACAAATGCAGAGCATTCAATTCATCTAAAAGTTAAGCAGGATATAGACATGAAAAAAAATAGTAGTTGGTTATAATTATCAAGGAAATATATTACAAGTATATTTCCTTACTTTCTGTGGAAAGCAAGCCAGAAAGCCTCAAGGCATAGAGGAAATTATGCTTACAAAGGCAAACTAAAAACATCAAAAAGAATTTTGGCAGTGACAAAAGTAAAAGGAAGGGGAAAAGGTTAATCCCATTGTTTATGAAAAAGATAGTAACAGATTAGAAAAATCAAGAACATAAGTGTACTATGGAGGGACCATACAGAATAGCGATAAATGTAGAAAGTATCTTAGAATCTTAGTGAATCAAAACATAAACTGTACGATGCAATTACATAAAAATAAAATACAATTTTAGATTGTCTCAAACAGAAGGATTACATCAAGATTAAATGATGAAATTCTTTGTTTTTATTCTGCATTATGTAGATTTGACCAGATGTTTACATTATTGCATCCGGTTTCATATACTGCATTTTAAGAAAGTGGAGACAAACTGGAGAGTATCCAAAGGATAACAACCAAGATGACAAGGGGAACCGAAGGAAAAACTTTTAAGGGAAGATTGGAGACACTGAATATGTTTAGCCTGGAGCAGAAAAGACTGCAGAAAGACCTGATGTCTTCAAGAACCTGAAATGCTGATCTGTAACTATTTAGAGTTGATCCTGGAAACAAGGATCAGTAAGTTTAAATTTCAAGAATGTTGCGGAATCACCCACATTCAACTATTTCTGCTGGGGAAGTAAAATCGGGTCCCTTTGATAAAAGTGTCACCTTCTCAGCATCTCCCACCACTTGTACAGCTACCACCAGGACATTCAGAAAGCTACTGAAAATGTAGCTATTCTCTCAAGCCTTGGAGCAGAGCGGTGGTTGAGGCTCTGCAGGTTGTTTCATTGTCTTCTGAGCATTTATAATTGCCTATACCCATATATACACATATAGTAGAACAATTAAAAGAGGCAGATTGTGTATCATATAGATCTATCACAGTCATCTGACACCACAGAAAAAACTTTCCTCCTTTTGTTAAGGAAGCTGGAGGATGGTCTCATTAGTGGTCTTAATGTTGGATAGGGAGTTATGGGAGAAAGCTCTCCTTTAGGGACCTTAGTCTTGTTTACGCTTTAAAGCTCAAAACCAGCCCTTTGAACTGTATCTCAAAATGGACCGGCAGCTAGTATAGATGGTAAAATACTGACATAATATTCTTATATCAGTTAGTCCCAGAGAACAGTCTAGCTGCACTATTTTGAACTAAGGCATTTGACAAGGTACTGTAGACCAGGAGTCCCCAACCCCCAGTCCATGGACCAGGGCCGGGCCATAGCATGCCAGCAACTGGTCCGCACAAACAAGCAAAGCCCCATCTGCGGGATGCAGGCAGCAAACAAAACCATGCACCCTTCAGTCCACGGAAAATCCTTTCTGCATGGAACCGGTCCCTGGTGCCCAAAAGGTTGGGGATCTCTATAGACCACAACCTACTTTTTCTTGGTAACACAAAAAAATGTGGGATAGTCAGCATCGCTATCAGATATTCATAACAGGATGACAAACGACACTCAGCTTGTAACCCTCAATGGAACTATGTCTACATGGAGGGAAGTAAGCAGTGCGGTACCCCAAGGTTCTGTCTTAGGCCCAGTACTCTTCAAAAACACCATAAACAATTTAGATGAAGGGTCTAGAGCAAGGGTGTCAAACTCGCAACTTCATGTGATGTGTCGCGATGTATCATGACTTTTTTTCCATTGCCGGCAATGGGGTGGGCGCGGTTTTAGCATGATGCATTCCGGCCCGTGGGCCAGCAGTTTGACACCCCTAGTCTAGAGGCTAAAACATATGATGAACAGTTGCAGGGACTGGTATGTCTAGTCTAACAAAGAGAAGGACTAGAGCTGACATGATAGTATTGGAGCATATCTCCAATATTTGAGAGGCTGCCACAAAGAAAAAGGGAACAACCTATTCGCCAAGGCATCGAAGGACAAGACAAGAAGTAATGGATGGAAACTTATCAAAGAGACATCCCATCCAGAATGAAGGAGAAATTTCCTGAAAGTGAGTACTTCATCACTGGAGGTTTTCGAGATTGGACAGCCATTTGTCCAGAATGGTTTAAGGTCTCCTGCTTGGGCAATGGGTTGGACTATAAAACCTCCAAGGTCCCTTCCAACTCTGTTATTGTTACGTCCCAGATTTTTTATTCCAAAGGTAGCCCCGTGTACTGCAATAATCCAGGAAATTACCAGAACATGATTGTTGAAAGGTTGCTTCTCATTAGGTCAAATCACTATAGATACAGGTAGTCTCGGTGGTA
The DNA here is from genome assembly GCF_016545835.1 of Crotalus tigris. Lineage (NCBI taxonomy): Eukaryota > Metazoa > Chordata > Lepidosauria > Squamata > Viperidae > Crotalus > Crotalus tigris. Next base: position 54,131 of record NW_024100452.1, read on the forward strand.
TAGAGTGTGTTTTACCAGTGACAGCAATGGAACTAGAAGCATTCTCCAATTATGAACTTGTTCCTTTAGAACAGAGGTGGGGAACTATGGCTCTTTTATGACTTGTGCACTTCAACTCCCAGAATTCCTGAGCCAGCAGGAATGGCTGGCTCAGGAATTCTGGGAGTTGAAGTGCACAAATCATAAAAGGGCCATAGTTCCTCACCCCTGCTTTAGAACAAATACAGGCACCACTCAGCTGGGCAGATGCACTACCTACAAACAGTACATCCAATAGTGCCCAGATTGAGGCTTGGCTGATTGTACCTCATCTGGTCCATTAGTCTGCCCAAGTACTGTTTCCAAACACCAACCATCTCATTGGTGTTAGAGAACATGAGAAGCAGAGCTGTGTATCATCTGCATAATAATGGCACTTCAGCCCACATCCCCAGATTATCTTTCTCAGAGGCTCTGTGTCAGTGTTAAAAGAGATAAAATCTAAAATAGAGCCCCAAAGAGCTCCTTAACTGAATTGGCCCAAAGCTGACTAATCCAATAGAATGTAAATGGCCATCCAAGTAGAAATGGAGCATTGCAGTCTAGTGACCCCATATGCCAATTCTGACAGCCTCTCCAGAAGGACAATCATGCTGACTATCCAAAGCCACTTTCAGATCCAGGAGGCCCAAATGGGTTGCATTCCGTTTGACTTTTTCTCAGCACAGATGATCTCAGGAGATACACGTACAAACATATTGTTATATATAATCTTATTAGATGTAGCCCTTTTAATTAGCACTTCGTGGCTTCGAAAACCCTGTTTTCCACTAAAAAGTGGTCCCAGGGAATAAAAGATTTTCTAATGGATAAGAAATAGGCAGCAAAAGCCGCAGAGTACAATGGTCACTAAAGCAAGTTTAAAGAGGGAGAAGGAGCAAAAAGAAAAGCACTCGGGGATGCATAAAATGCAACGAGATGTAATTTCTCCTCTTCCTTGCTCCCCAAATAGGAAAGAGCCCAAACACCTCCGCCTCTCACCAGATTGCGAAGCTGCGCCGCCTGCTCTCGGTGATAATCTACTTTGCAGAGCGAGGTCGGCCGGTATTTGTCCACCCAGAGGCTCATGGCTGCGATCCGCCGACCAAAACTTAAAGAAGTAAAAGAACCGGATTGAAAAAGCGCGCGCTACCGCCGCAGAATCTCCAGAATTCCCGCCCAGTGCAGGGACCCCAGCACCGGAATGGCGTTTTGGCGCATGCGTTCCTTTTGAGCTTTCTCTTAAATTCGCCGGCGCGCATTGTCTTCCGGCCTTATGTCTGCTTCGGCTATGGTTGTTGTTTTGGTACGGTGGCTGGGATGGGAGAAAAGAAAACGACGCGAACTACCGTTATTGGAATCGAAGGTTAGCGAATAACCGCATTGCATGTGCAGAGCACAGAAAAAGCGTGATGATGGGGACATTTCTGCGATTTAAGGAATTTCCCCATCAATATAAGCGATTGGACTAAATTTTATTTAATAAGCTTGTGAGCTAGACTCGAGCTTATAATGTGTGTCGCATAACCCATTTATCCGCGATGAACTGTATCGTGCTTTATTCATCCCAATTTTCATAGATCTCATGATTTGTTGAGCAATACGTCAACCTCCCGGGCTGGATTCACATAAATTGTTACCACTTGGAGAAGAAACACAAGACAGTATTGTGGTATGAGCTAGACTGGGAAATCGGGAGGGAGGGGGAGATTCCGGCAGAAAGCAGTTCAGAGCAACTTGAGTATTGGGAAAAAAAAATACAGAAATGCTTCCACGAAATCCCCTAAACCGAGGTCTGGATTTTACCTTTTTGCATGCAAACTGCAAATCCAGCCATTCTAGGATATAGTATTCTTTTATTTGATTTGGATTTTGCGTGCCCTTTGCGCTGGTGAATATAATTTGTAAATCATAAGTTTGTGTGAACTAACTGGTTGTACTTTATTACTACTACTGACAATCCAATTGTGTGCAGTTGCTTATATGCTGTTGCTTTGTTTGGTGTGTCATGTGAATCCAGCAAATTAGGCTGAGTAAACCATGGGTAAATTAACCATGGATATACTGTATGTATGCCCTGAAAACACAGCCTATATGTGGTATGCTGCTTCCTCACTTTCACAGCTAGCATGGAAATCAGTTGAAACGGCAAAGAAAGGATGAAGCAATTAGACTGCATTGAAATTCTTGGCACCTATGGCCACATAAAGGGGAGAGGGAAGAACATATTCCAAATACGTTTTTGAAAGTGCATCAAGTCAAATATATATTTTCTACCAAGAGTTGGGATAACTCACTTTCTTTTACTTCAGTGCATCTTCATCACCTATGGCTCCTAAGACAATGCTGAAATCTCTTAGGCAATTATTAATATATTTAGAAGATAACTGCAGACTTTAAATCAGTTTCATTATTTTATTTTATTTTTAGTTTGCTTTTGTGAATTGCCCTGAATCATTGATGTAGGTTGTTAAATGACTTTAAAATGAAACCAGTTGCTATTTGATATTTTCTTCTCAGGGAGGAAGAACCACTTAGCCTAACAAAGCATATTACTTAGGAGATGTATTATTAGCAACTATTTTTAGGCATATTTATTTAGTAAACCCACTTAGCAGTTCAAAAACATGCAATTACAAGTAGATATGGGTAACATTTCAGTGTCAAGGTAACAGTGTTCTGTGTTCCTCGGTATAGTTATGTAGCCACATAGTCACCAAAATGTCTTTGGACAACCCTCTAAGAAATGGAAATCACCATCTCCTAGAGCAGTGGTTCTCAACCTTTCTAATGCTGTGACCCCATAATACAGTTCCCCATGTTGTGGTGACCCCCAATCACTTATACATCACCGGGTGCCAGGGGCGTGGCCAAAGAAAAGGGGAAAAAATGGCGGACAGACTTGTTTGGCGACCCCCGTGAAATGGTTGTTCGACCCCAAATGGGGTGCCAACCCACAGGTTGAGAACCACTGTCCTAGAGTTAGACATGACTAGATAGGGGAAACCTTTATCTTTTATCTTTTTTCTTCCTATACAAAGATCCATAAGCTTCCCATCCCTATCTATTTAAAAGTATTCCTCAATGAAAGTTACTCCAGAAAAGTATATAATGTTTAATATTTGCTTAATTAGCAGGGTCAGCTTTCATTAGGGCATAATTTTTTGGCTGATTTAATTATTGCAAGTCTAAAAAGGACGTGAAAATGAATGGTTAAAATCAATAAGGGACATTATTATCAAGTTGCACAGCACAGTTGATTTCTTTTAGTTACATAGCAGATAGAAAAGAGATATAGCTACTGCATCTTAAATAACTGTACAATTATTCTTCAGTAGCTTTAAAAATACTTGGGGGTGCTGTTGAGATGTAAATACAGTAAAGCCTACATAGTTGACCACCTTCCTACATTGACTACCTCCCTAAGTTGACCTAATTTCACAAACCGGACATATATTATATATACACAATAGAAAGCCAATCTCTCTATATTGATGACTTCTGTAAGTTGTATCTTGACCACCTGGACCTTGACACACAGTATTAATTTACTCTCTATAACAGGGGTTCTCAACCTGTGGGTCGGGACCCCATTTGGGGTCGAATGACCATTTCACGGGGGTCGCCAAACCACATTGTCCGCCATTTTTTTCCCTTTTCCCTAGTTGTCCTACTCCCTCTTATTGGTGGCCACACCCACTTGGGGGTCACCACAACATGGGGAACTGTATTATGGGGTCACGGCATTAGAAAGGTTGAGAACCGCTGCTCTATAACTTGACTAGTTAAGTCCAGTCTGCACCATGGTCAAGCAAAGTGAAATGCAGAACTGGTAGCTGACAGGTGTTGACTCTTTTTCAAGGTGATGCTTGACAGGAGCCTCATTATAAGAGGTGACAAATGTAAGAGTAGAAAACTTTCTAAAGAACATTTCACAGTTCTGCTGTGCACTAGCTTAACTGGAGAGAAGCTAAAAACCTTTGGTGATTGGTAAATTGGCAAAGCTATGCTCGTTCAAGAACCTGCAGCCCAAAGACCTTCCTATCACCTAAATATCATAACAAATCTGGATGGATGACTGGTGTCCCATTTGAGGAGTGGATAAGAGGTATTGACTGAGAAATGAAGAAGAAGAAACGGTCCATTCTCCTTGCAGTGGACAATTGACCTAGCCATCCCCAAGTAAATCATCTTACAAATGTGAAACTGAAATTTTTGCCTCCAACATTACATCAAAAATCCAAGCTCTTGACCAAGGCATAATCAAACCCAACCCAGCTTCTGCAGTGGGTCATTGCCAAAATGCAAATCTGTGGTCCATCTGCAGAAGCAGTTGGTCCATATGTTGATCACTTTCCTTCAGTCCCTTGGGTGGTCAACTTTCAGCTAACCAATTAATGTCCCATGAAAGGGTTTTTTACCCTACTAGATATAAAATACAAAAATCCATATGACAGCAAAACAAGTATAGAAAATGAAATATTTGCTGTTTTCCAATTATTTTCTGGATTTTTTTGGTCCAACATAACCTCTGTAATAAGCTCTTTCTCCACATTGCCAAATAGTGCATTTTATTTACTGGAGCAGAGGATAAAGCCAAAGATATTTCCGGGGGGGGGGGAGAGAATCAGAATGATATACAGCAGTTTTAACACATACTGTAGCTATGTGGATGAGCAGACTAAGACCTGGGGAATATGGTGAAAAGATTAAAGTATACAATTTGCATTTTGAAAAGCCATGTTAATTCCAAGTATAACAATGTTCTCTTGAACTATAGAGAAGGGGGGTATGCAAAATTAATGCATGAGTCAGTAAGAGGCATAAGTAATGCTCTCTGGAAGCCAAGACAGACCTCTGAGATAGGTCTCCCAGCTTGATTGGAGAGTTAATTGGCCATGTTCAAAGTAGACCTTTTGTTCACACACTGGCAGCTCAGGGCACTTCCCTAGTACTGGTAGGTGATAACTGTATGGAGCTACAAGATCTGAGTTGAAAAAAATTGGATAACCACTAGTTGGAGGTAAAGGATATAATTTTGTATCTCTGCTGCCATCTAACAGCTGACCTAATCAGTATACCCCAAGGCTAGCTGCTGTTCTTTCCTGCAATCTGTTTCCACTTTCCATCTATTTCTATTTATCACACTGAAATAAGCAACTGCCAAATAATTTTGTGAGTGCACATTGGCCCAGCAGACCACAAGCCAAAATTGTGGTATCGGGACTGCTACTCTTGCCTAGACTATATTTATGTCACTGGAATCAACTATATATTCATAACATGTTTAATTCTCAGTTCTCAGCACTTGTGTCTTAATACATTTCATGTAAAAGATATTTTTGTGAAAAATGTATGAGCATATCATGGTACAGTAATATTGGTCTTCCTTGATAGTTTGGTCTCAGTCAGCTGTCACTTCAGTTCGGAGTGCCTTTTTCCTCATATGACGGTTGCATGGCTTCAAGGTTCCTAATTACAAAAGAAAAAATATATAATTATAATTGACATATGGTTACACTGCTGTCGGACTGATGTCATCTCAATGAGGGGACACAGTGAAAAAGAGTGACGCTGACTACATGAGACAGGTCTATGTTTTAATATGTCAAGTTTCCAACTTCTGACCAAGGAAAGCAGCAGCTGCTCCTTAACAGCCATGAGCCAAACTTTTATTCTTGTTTGCTAATGAAATGAAGATGGAGGCTTAAACTGTAGGGTAAAGAACTCTTCCATGGGGTATGAATTTGATTAGCTAGAAAGGTTATACTATGAAAAGTACTGTATATTTGCCTAGACAATGAGAAGCAGAATTAATATCAATATCAAAAATATCAGTAGAATTTTCAATAGATTCACTTTAGATTACGTTACTCAATATAATTACAGGTAATTCTTGTGCCCATTCATAACTGTTCAAAGTTACAGTGATGCTGAAAAAAACGTTGGCAGTGCAGTGGAATTATAACAAAAACTCCAAAGAGGTCCTGTGGTCAGCTTACTGCCTTAAGTATGCTGCTCAAAAAAATAATAAAAACATCAGAATAAACGGAGTGGTTATCTGAAATCTTTTAGGATTTCATTTTCTGGAGACATAATACCAGATGTTTCCTATCTACCTACTGGGAAAAAATTGAGAAGACTCAGAAAAACTTGGCTTTGATTAGGAAGAAGCAACTCTTTATAAATTTAATTAACTAAATTAATTAATTATATTATATATTATAAGGCTACCCAACTCCTTTGTGACATTTCAATTACTATAAAGCTGAACTTTTTCACTGTCTTATTTAATAGAAATCATAAGAAATATCCTGTTGGTTACTGAAAACATTTGAAACTATCTCATATGCTTACTCAGTACCTAAATAAGACTGGACTTAGACATAGGTGACTCTGCTTCAAAGATTCCAGGATCAATTTCAAACTCAAAAGTGGGATCATAATGGCCATATTAATAATCATAGTATCCACTAAAGTGCTGTGAATAGTATTGAAAACATGAATTCACGCCTACAGATTTGTGTAAGAGAAAAATGATTCTATGCCAAATGTTCCTTTCAGATTTGTCAGATGTTGCAATAATAAGAATAGTTCAACATTTATTTTGCATGTGGAGGAGTTGCATAAAAGGAATATAAGAGAAGGAATAGTAACATACATTCTGAACCTTAGATTTGCTGACATGTCAGGACTTTGCACATAAGGGTATGCATTTATGTTAGAAAAAAATAGAGAACTGCACTGAATTGAATTCATTTACAATTTCAGAGTGGTTGTCAAAATTCATTGTAAAAGCATATTGAAGTTAAAAGGAAAAACAAATTACAAACAGCTACTAATACCAATTAAATAAATGTAGACTTGAATAACAAACATTAATAATGAACTAATGGTTTATTTTACCTAATGGAAAAAGCTTTGCTTAACTTATATTTGTAAATAAACTCATATAATAAAAATGCCATAATTCTCTACTGAACTATTTTGCCAAAGAGAACAAAATATAGAAAATACTACTTCTCTGGAACACCTGTCCCTGGCAAAATTGTACAGTTTACCCAATAACACACTACCCTTCCTGAATATTCTCATAAACTGAAAAAACTATGGCAAATTACAAATGCAAGCCTATTGAAAAACAAATTGCACTAACCAAGTTACCAAACTTCCCACAAAAGGAATTGTTTAAGAACAATGTTCAGATGAGCACTGCAGCAACCCAAAATACCAAAAGAAAAAAGAAAGAAAACCATCCTCCAACAAAATGGATAGCATCACAATTTTCTTAAAAAGTGCCTAACCCACTCAACCTACTACAGCACAACCAATACAAGCTATGAAAAGGATAGTGCTGCTATTCATCAGAAACATCTCAGAAGCAACCAAGAGATTATTGCAACCATAAGGCATCATGTAGCACGCAAGCCTCCAAAACATCCTTAAGTAAACCAAAAGACCCAGTAGCCTAGGAAGGAATCATGTACAATATACAGTGAGGAATGTAACCTCCACTATGTAGAACAGACAGGCAGAAAACTAACAGAACACATCCATGAACACCAAGTAGCAGTCAGAAGACATGATGAAAGTCCATTAATCTTAAAACACGGCCAGACTCAACTATAGTTTCAACTGGGAAATTGAGTATTCTAGGCCAAGCTAAATTCCAAACTGCTAGGGAATTGTTGGAAGCTTGGTATTCTGCCAAAATAGCCATTAATGGACACATAAAAATAAAACAAACCAAATAAAAATAAGCTAAGAAGGAAACAAAAAGACTAGAACGCATCTATTTCAAAACCCAACACCCAATAAGCAGATATTAATACCAGGCAAACAAACAAGCAGAAAACAATACCCTATTCAAGGAACTACCAAGAAGAAAACTACAGCACTACCAACACGGGGATGCAAACTACCATATATAAACAGGGAGCAAGCCCTACATTCACTAACACTGATGGTATTACCTAGTTGGATAATGAAACATCTACAAAGAAACTTAGAGAGCACCAAGGACTCCACAGGAATGTAAATACTATGCAAATTGTCCTGGGGATAAGTGCTGCTAATGCTATGAGATTGAACACATGAGATTATATTGTTTGGTATATTATAAATGTACAATTGTTTTTCTTCCCAATTCTTTTCAATAATTGATAGAAATGATCTAGCCACAAGATGGCATAGTTCTCCTTGTTCTGCTTCAGTGCCTGATTCCAACTATTGTAATATAATAGCAGTAAACAACATTGTCTGATCTTCATTAAATATACACAATCCAGTTGTTTTCACGTTATGTAGATTGTTTTTATTATTATGATTACATTTTGTTTAAAAGACTAAATAATATATCCAGGCATCGTGCTCTAATTGTCCTAACTGAACAGGAAATTAGTTCTGCAGCATTTTAAGTTGATTATGTATTTCTCATACTGTATACTTGCATGCTGCACAAAATTTAGGCAAAAATTGCCAGTGACTTAAGGAAAACAACCACTAATTAAAAACTTGAGAGGGACATAAACACAGAGTGTTCCTCACATTTGTATCCATCAAGAATCTCTACATGTAATTTTCAATAAGCAATATTATTAAAAGTGTACATGTTTTTAAAGATGTATAAAATATACTGTGCATTAATAAATAGGCAATGACTATGTAAGACCTAGAACAAATATTACTGACTGCAGTGAGCAGACTCCTACACTATACTGTGCCACCATGCATATTTCTTATTCTTGTTTTACAATAGATTCTGTGTATGCCTGCGCCAGTAAAATTCCCCCACTTGTTCCCTACTGATCATTATTATCCCCAATAAATCAACTTCAGTATGTTAAGTATGGGATATGTACTGAAAGAGCATGATTTCATCTCTTCAGCAGGTTTCATCTCTTCTACTTTTCCAGAAGTTTGTCCCATTACCAAATTCTAGACAGCTTCAGGCAGAGCTCTGTTCTCATTAGTTTTACATATGTCCACCCCTTCTCCAAGCTACACCCCACACTCCCTCAAAGCTAGTATTCGCAGGCAATTTGGTATGGGAAATCGTAGTTTGTCAGGCAATTTGGTATGGGAAATCATGGGAAAATTAAAATGCTTATCTTAGAATAAGCAACTCAGTCCAACTATGGAGAGATAATGCTCCTCAGAGACTTCATTGTACGGTAATGAACTCACCGAGACTGAAACGCTTGCAGTTTTCAAAATTCTGCATTAACCCCACATTATTAGCAGTAAAGATATCTAACCTAAATCCATATTGCCAGCTTCCCTAGTTTTGCTAGCTACATGCTTATGTAAATTAAATTACTGAGGTGAGAAGTATGTACAGTATCTAATGATTCCTATGATAGTATGTGCTTGAGTAGCCCTTGTCATAAATCAAATATTCTAACCTGCCATTCCTGCATTGGTAATCCAAAATAAGTTCCACTTCTGTACATTATCCTAGACAACAAAGGAGTGAGATCTGCATGATGGAGTGTGGGCTGAGAAACAAATGCTTGTTGCAGTAAAAGGCCTTTATACCTAATCTGCTAAAAATGCACACCTTCTGCATTCATTTCAGATCTTGGATGAGATTTTTAATCTATGAGCTAACCTTTTCTGATACAAATTCAAAACCTGATGTCGCATTTTTAAAGTAATATGTTGTACTTTTCTCATGTACTCCCTTCATCTTTTCTCATATATTCTTCGCATTTCTTTTATATTTTAAATGAACAAAAAATGTAATTGCTTATCACCAGGTTAAAGAATTCCAGTTGTTGTTTTTTTATCAGCAGTACTTCAAATCTTGATTTTTCCTAATTCTATGGTTTCTGAATTATTATTAGTTTTATATCCTGTATTTGGGAGGGAGGGAGGGAGGGAGGGAGGGAAGGAGAAGGAAGGAAGGAAGGAAATAAATACTCTGTTCTTCCTAAAATAAAGCAAACTGTATAGAATGGAATGGGACAACTTGCCACAGCCAACTTGCCATGGTCCGTATAGAATTGACTATCAGTCCTCCAGTCGGAGAAAATCAAAGCAGAGACAAAAAGAGGAGTGAAGAGTACCCCTTGCTCCTAAAACTGTTAATAGCCAATAAGATAAAGGGTGCAAAAAAATCAACACTGCTGGAGTCCCATCTCCAAAAGCTGTACATCAAGAAAATGAATGTAACTGTATTCTGTACATTGTGTCACATACATATATCACTATATTTTTTCTCTTTCTAATCAAAAGCATCTAGCGTAGATAAAACCTCTTTTATTTGGCTGTTGCAAAACCAGATAACAGTGTTTGGGCTTGATCATTTACCTTTCTTTATCATCTTTATAGTCCTTGTGGGGTGATGACTTACAGATCTGATTACAAATCTGCTGTAAATGAGAAACGTGAAACATTTTTTAATTGTTGACATTCCTTACTTTTATGCTAAGGAAGCAGGTTTATTGAAGAAAATGGTGCAAGAAAGTAATTCATGAATGTTAAATGATGTAGAATAAAGCCTGCAAAAGTTGTAATTTAAAATGACAGAAACGTTAGTTTTGAAATAAGTAACATTTATCAACACAAGTATGTGGAAGCATACTTTTATATGTTGTTTTCTTTGATAGAATTTACATTTTGACACAACTAATCATTTTGTCTGCCTTGTGCCAGGATCCTGTCAGAATAAATAAAAAATAAAAAATAAATAAACAGTAGTGTGAAGAAAAATATAAGATTTGGCTTCTTTCGTTTCTGTGTGTACATTCCTGATATTTTATTGACGCTTTTAGGGATATTCCTTTAATACAGTGTTTCCCAAACTTGACAATTTTAAGGCATGTGGACTTCAACTCCCAGAATTCCACAGCCAGCGTTGCTGGCTGTGGAATTCTGGGAGTTGAAGTCCTCATGCCTTAAAATTGTCAAGTTTGGGAAACACTGCTTTAATACAAACAAAGCTGCATATTTCTTTCAAATGTTCTGTTTCTGCTCCACTTTGCACATTTCAGAACTAAGGGGAAAAACTAGCAGGGTGAAGACTTATAAATACATACCAGTTACTTTCTTGAGATCTCTACTGTCCTACACTTTTTATCAGAATTCCAGCAGTTCTGGTAATTTTCCCAGATGAAAAGGTTCTACTTAGCCAAAGATACATAATATTTGTTCTTCATTAGGGAAATGCTCCTCTCACATGGATTGGGACGCACAGGCAATTAGAAAAAGGAATTGGCAATTCCCTTTTTCCAAGAATACATCTAAAAATAAATTTCTCCACTTTTCAATTTTATTGATTAGGTTTATATGGCTGCCTATCTCAATGCATGACTTTGGGTAGCTAACAGTGTTCAGAATAGGTAAAAAATGCAGATATATATTCATACAGACATACATTTGTATATACAAAAATAACACATAGCGACAAGGAGAAATTAAAAACAAACAGCACACATACTTGGGACCCCAGGCAGAAACAGAGAAACGGGTCTGCAAGATCTTTAAAAAGGCCATCAGAGTTGGGGCCAATCTGATCTCCAGAGCGATGATATTCCAGAGGGCCAGAGCAGAAGAGGCTGTCCTTCATTTAAAACTATGCAAAGTGAACAAAGCAGCACTGAAGAGAACTAAAAGATTTTTTATATTTTCCTTGCCAACTTTATCTTACTGGTTACCATTCTTCAGGGTTTGGGGGACATATTTTCCCATCTGGGTACCTTTTGAGGAGCATTTCCATATCAGCCTGTCACATTTTCCTGACTAGTTGTGTTATTCTACAGCCCTGAGATGCATTCAGGATTTCCTAGCCTGCCAGACACAGTGGAGACACAAAGAAATCCAAACCCCGATCTTTTCTTTCCCCTGGCCTCTCACTAGGCCAGGGAAGACAATAGCGCAGGGGTCTCCAACCCCTGGTCCGTGGACCAGTACCGGGCCGCAACATGCCAGCAACCAGTCTGCACAAACAAGCAAAGCCCATCTGTGAGATGCAGGCAGCACACAAAACCATGCACTCCGGTCTGTGGAAAAATCTCTCTCCACAAAACCGGTCCCTGGTGCCCAAAAGATTGGGGACCTCTGCAATAGCAGTAGGCAGCAGGCTATTCACTCATCTAGCCTATAGTTCTCTATATGTATTTGGTCTATAATATGCTTTCTATAATAGATGTAGATATTTTTTTAGAATAGAAGGGAAGGGACCTTGGAGGTCTGCTAGTTCAGCCCTCCGCTCAAGCAGGGGAACCTATACCATCTCAGATAAGTGACTGTCCAGTCTCTTCTTAAAAACCTCCAGTGATGGAGCGCCCACAATTTCTGAAGGCAAGCTGTTCCACTGGTTAATTGTCCTCACTGTTAGGAACTTTCTCCTTAATGCCAGGTTCCTTCTCTCTTTGATCAGTTTCCAACCACTGTTTCTTGTCCTGCCTTCTGGTGCTTTGGAGAATAATTTGACCCCTCTTCTTTGTGGCAGCCTCTCAAATACTGGAATTTTTAAGGAACTACATCTGATAACCAGCGTACTTGTATTCCAGCTAGTATATTAGTTTGTGAAGATGGTTTTTAAGTTGATTTTTTTCTCCTGGCAACTGTCTGGACTATTCTCTGCAATTTTCTCAGCAAGCTTCTCAGAAGTGATTTGCCATTGGCTCCTTCTTAGGACTGAGAGAATGTGATTGGTCCCAGATTCCCAGCTGACTTAATGCATAAGGTAGAAATCCCATTTTTTTAGTCTGGTGCTTTAACCTCTACACTAGACTGGTTCTCCAAGATTAATTGGGTTGGTTAAAATTAAAATCCAAATAAATGAATTTTCCCTCATCTCCGTACTTCGGCCTGGCTGCCTTTGGCACAAGATATTACCAAATATATAAATCTACTATACTCAGCCATAGTGTTATCCATGTCTAACCTCTTCCCTGGTTATAAAATATTCCTAAACTTTCAGACTGAGCCTGATAAAACTAATCCTATGTATTCAGGTAACTAAATATCAATACCATGAACTAATTAAGAAATGTCTTAGCTCAATGGAAGACCATTTTGTTTCCACGTTAACACTCAGTAAAAATTTTAGTTGGCAAAACTGATGAAGCTGCTTGACAAGACGGTTGGCTGAAAGGTCTGGATTCAATACAGGGGGAAAACGTCATTCAAATATCTATTGACTTATCTCAGTAGGTGGGATCACATATTGCACTAAGCCATAATGTGCTTGGTTTAGTTTTGCTTTAGGATGAAATGTAAACCTGACCACATTTGCAAATCTTGGTTTACAATTAACTGTATTGTGCAAACACAGATAATTGGTTTACCCAATAATGGTTGTGGTTTAGCAATGTTTTAACAAGTCAGGTTTGCCAGTTTGTAAACCTAGTCACAGTTATGTCTTGCCTCATTAGTAACAATAGCTATATTCCTAGCATTTTAATAAACACTGAGGTTGCAACCCTTATGGGAATAATTTCGTTCTGAAGAAAGAGAGAGGAAAAATAGCTTTGGTACTTTACATAAACCTCTTATATTCTTATGCTTGGATGTTAAATGGTTGGAGAATGTGCAGCTGCCACTTCTAAAGACTTTTAAGAACTTAACCTTTGGCCCCCGAGTTTGCATGCCTATGAATTATCTCTACAAGAAACTAACAGAAATGCATGGTTAGCCTTTAACTTAAGAGCTTGAAAAGGAATTCCTGATCTCAGATTATGCAGATATATATAGCATCTTTTAATCTATTGTTAGGCTATTGTTAATAAAAGGGGCCAACACTTTCTTAAATAACATCTCTTAGAGCTTATTAGAAAAGACTGCCAACCATCTCTGGATGAATTGGGATTCACCTGTGCCTTAGATTGGATATAGCGACAATATGATATCTAATCAAGAAAAATAATATTTTAACACAAAGCTGCCTTACATTGCAGCATCTTTTTCAAAGCTGAATTAAAGTACTATCCATTAATCCTTGAGCTAGGAAGAAATATTCCAGTATAAAAAATTGTTGTCCCCAGTGGTGAACCCTATTCTACCACTAGGCACAATGCTACCAAAAGGTGCTGTCATGCACTTTAAGGACAGCAACTGTCTTCAGCAGCCAGCAGGGAAACAACCACTAATAATTCTCAACACAGACTGGGGCTGAGGCAGAAAGTATGTTCTGAGTTAGGGAATCCCTCAGAGAAGTGATGGATATAGGAGAAGAAACTGAAGTTTCAATTTTTTTTGCTAACCAAAGCAGAATGACCGTGGAAGTATCATGGTATGTCCTAAAGTGGCCAATAGGAACTGGGCTGATGTTTTTCTGCAGTTATCACCTAACTAATGAAATATGTCAGACTCTACTGCAGTTGCTCATTATTTGCTTAAATGGCAAACACTACTACAAAACTTTCATGTCAACATAAGGCTATTTTGAGGATGGGATGAAGGCAACTTCATGAGGACACAGCTCATGATTGTGCCATGGATAAGTACAAGTAAGAAAAAGCTCTTGTTCCACCTCCACCGATATAGTTTATATACAGAGGCAGCAATTTGGTACTATTTTCAATTTCAGTCTTTCTCAACCTGGAGATAAAAGAGATTTAATCATATAAATATTTCTTCACTTAACTATATTTCTCTTTAGAGCAGTTTATTGTAAATACAGAGAAGAAATAGAAGATTAGAAATATAACCTCATTCAGAAATTATATTTCCTTCCAGTTCCTTTTCTAAAGCTTACCAATAGAGCTTTGGGTAAATATATATTTACCCTATAAATATTCTAAAAAGTAAGATGTTATCAAAGTACATGGACTTCTACTTCTGTGTTGAAGCTTTTCTAGTTTTGCAAATATATTTTCCAAGCGTGATGATTCCACTGTATTATATTAAATTTTTCTTAATCCCATTTCACCATGTAATGACACTATATTTCATTGTCATTTTCAACTACCCCACTCCATGGATCGATTAGATCTAGTTAGACTTTTTTAGGTCAAAGAGCAAAAAGCAGTAAAGCAGAGTGCAGTTTGTCACTCTTTCACCTTAACCTTAATCTCTCTTTAATCACAACAGATCTCCAGACTGTGAATACATTGCAAGAATGGATGGAAATAAAGATTAGTGTTATCACAAAAACCAAACAGACTTACAATAGGAATGGTCAGAATGCAATGATGTTACAAAGTTCAATAAAGCAAAATTGCAGGCTGAGTGAATGAGTCATATTGTAATCAAGGGCTTTTATTTTTATATTAAAACATTAACCTACTTTTCAAGGTAAAAATAGATCCAAAAGTGAATTACCAGTATTCATGACCTTTAATATCTCTAAAAACAAGTGGATAGGATAATTATTTGAATATAGTATATGTAAATTCACTAACAGTATACTAAATAGAAGATGACTGCAAAATTAATGTTAAGTAATGTTGGGAGAGAGTGAAATCGAGGCAATCAATTTCTACAGTGTTTATTTTAAAAATGAAACTTTATTTTAAGGGAGATTATATTTGGTATAGTGGTGTATCTGTTGTCATTAGTTTAGTCATTATATATAAGCTTAGAAGGTCAATTCAACTAGTAGAAACTGTTATTTTTATTGATATGCCTTTAATGGAATTGTATGTTTAAATATCTGTAGGCTAAACATGGCATACAAAAACATGGCTATATGATAAATAGCATGAAATACACTTATACATGCAAAGAAGGGGGAAGGTTTAGATCACACACACACACACCATCAAGCTAAAGGCGTCATTAAATTTGATCTTTGCTGCTGATCGGAAGATTTTTCAAGCTTTTCAGACTTTTCTAGAGAAGAATTTAACCAAAACTCATAGGGTTTTTTGGCCTGCAAAGTCAGGTATTAGCAGAGATCTACTGATGTTAATTTTGCCATCATCCTGCAGGAGAAGGCTGGTCACTACAAGCAGACTCATCTTTCTAGTTTTTGTCTAGATAATTCTATAGCTTCTCTTCAGTTACACTGGGTGTCTGCAATTGCAAATAGGTCACATTCAGAATTTGAGTGGGCATTTGGGTTCATCTTTTATGTTTGGTTGATTGAAAAAAAACAATGTAATCCAATGTTACACTTTTGATTCATTCTAATCCAAAAGAATGTTGGAAATAAATTAGGTAAAAGGCAAGTTTGAGCCTCTAAGGATCTACGGGCCACAGCCAGCTCACAGGCTGTCTCTATCTGGCCCATGACGTATTGGCAGGGGAAAAGGGGTGAATAAATGCATGTATTATTGTATTTATATGCTACCTTTTCTATGAAATCTCAAAATGGTATATACTGTACAAGAAACCTCCCTGATTTTATTCCGTAGCCACCACCCTGTGACGTAAGTTGACTGATACTGATATTGATACTGACTAGCCCGGAGTCATTCACAGAGTTTTTGGATTGTGTATGAACTTGAACTTGGGTGTCTCCTGTCCCAGTGTGAAACCTTAAGCACTATAGTATGTTAGTTTTCATGGACTACTGAAAGACATTTCTTACTACAGACATACCATTTTATTTAGATCCGATGGCTTTGCTGTTAACCTCCATGTTTCAGAAGTATTTCATTACTGCATTGAGGATTTTGAAAAACATAACAGGGATTTATCTTACTGTAAAGAGGAAGAATGTGTTCATATTTTAATATTGTCTTATCTTTCCTAAAGTGGACAGAAGAGGATATATTTTTACAAAGCTTTGATGTTTGAAATCCAGAGCTATTAAACAATTCCTATTATTTGTGTGTAGACAACTTACTTCATCTGTTTGTTGGATCTTTTTTTTATTTCACCAACAATTACATATAAATTTGTATGAAATATAGAACCAAGTTATAATTCTAAACTAAAATTCTAAATGGCTTTAGTCTATATTATCTGAAAGTATTTGCCCAAAACCGTCAAATGTCTCCTCCATACTACAAATTGCCCCATAAATTCACTGCTGATACAACATTAATGACTCCAGTATAAAAACCTGTATTAAGAATCAAGTAATTGGAAATGCTAAGTAAATACACAATGTCCCAGTAGCTATCCTTTCTATGTCTTCTAAAAGTGCTCCAAGATGAATGCAAGGACAGCAGGTGTCAGTCAAAACAAAACACATTATTTACTGAATATAAATAGCTGCCACTCTATTTTTCATTTTCCAATTTTTATTCATGAAGCAGAACTACCAGAACAAGTGTTTCAGGTTACATATATTATTCTAAATTACTTATTATATAACTGATATAAATTAATCTCTTTAGAAAGATGTTCCATATCAATGAGAAAACTATTTTTCCATTACATGCATAAATATAAATTACCTGTTCTGCGTATAAAGTAATACTTTCACGGAGTAGAAAATGTGCTGCATAAAAGTGACTTGTTTTCCTTGTGAAGGGCTTCCAGTGTTGACGCATGCAAACAGGCTCCCAGCCTTTTACCTTGCCATCAGTTATATCTATTTGTTATATAGAAAGCCTGAGGGCAATCAAGGAAACATATTGCTACAAATTCATGTACTGCTTGCAGGAATCTCAGAATTATCTGTTTAGCCTCAGCAAGAAGGAGGTTATGGATGACATTAAGAATAATTATGTAGCCCCAGATTTCCCCCACACACACAAACACACTTCTCCCCACACAGCATCTGGAGCCTTTAATTTTGCTATTGAATTTTAGTTTCCTGTCACTTTGAGACAGAAATAATATGGAATCTGTATCGTGGTCTTAGCGTATTTTTATTTTTTTAAATACCGTCTTCCCAAAAGATTGATAAAGGAATGGAAAAGGAAAAAAGGAAAAAGAGACAGAGAAATTCCTCAAATACTATCAGTCCCCACAAAATTCATCAAATAGATCCCTGTTATGAAAATTTGATGTGTATTTTGTTTTTATGGAGCCACAGGTAGTTGGGGGGAGTGCATTTTTGGAAGGATTTCTTTCTAGCACCCTCTATCTACTTGCTTTTATACCCAAACTATCACCCACCAAATGTGCTCAAGATTACAGTTCTATCTTAGCCCAAGATACTTTTATTGTAAAATATATAATGTGATTATTCTAACTGACTTTTTAGACATAATAGTTTCTGTCAAATACAGGTAGTCGTCGAATTTCAACTGGTCACTTAGTGAGCATTCGAAGTTATGACAAATTCCCCCAAAAGCTACTTACAATCCAATTTCAAAATAACAACAGCAGCACCCACACACAAAGTCACATGACTGCATTTTGGGCACCTGGCAACCAGCTCACCTTTATGGCCCTTTGCAGTGTCCCACAGCCATGTGATCATGATTTGTGAAGTTTTTTTGCCAGTTTCCAGTGTTCACTTCCAGTTTCTGCCAAAAAACTGTCCATCAGGTAAAATGGATTTGCTTAAGAACCACTGCATTTTTTTAACGAAAGGAAATGCCATAAAAATCCTGCCCGTTAGGTAAAATCAGGTCCAATCCCATGGTGATCCACTTAACCACTACAACAACTTGCAACCATAACTCTGGATTCAAATACAGTAGTAAATCTAGGACTACCTATAAATATGTTTAGTTCTGGCACAGAGAGCTGTTCAGAAGAGATGGCTAAAGAAAGAAAGGGACTTTTGGATTGTCTGGTTTAACATACAATATACTTTGTTACTTCAGTCAACAACAGATATTCTATATAACAACCTTGGAATGTATCTAAAGTGCATTTAATCCACTTAAATGTTTTTTAAACTTGGCAACTTCAAAAATATGTGGCCTTTAACTCCCAGAATTCCCCAACCAACATGAGAGTTGAAGTCCACACATCTTAAAGTTGCCAAATTTAAAAAACTCTTGATTTAGAGGTACCTAAGGGTAAGAAAATTTTAAAACTTATTAGAATGTGGTTCAGAAGTTAATTTACAAAGTACAAACTCTTAACAGCTGCTCTGATTATTTATTTCCTAATTTGATAAGGGGCATAGTAAATTTTGAGTCTTACCAGGTACTTAACCACCCTTGCATCAATAGGAACACTATGACAGCTGTTAGAAATTTTTGGCTGTGGTGCAAGTATGATCTGCCAAGTCAACATGGGCAGTAGATAAGGATGAAAAATGACAGTTATGTGAAAGACAAAATGACAACCATATGGCGCCAATATTATGTTAACATTTTGCATCTGAAACATTATTTGGTTAGGTTTAATTTGACTGTGCCACATTTACAGACAATTTAATTATTGTGCAATTTTATACCCAATTAAGTTTGATCTTCCATATTGTAGCAATTGTGGACTATTTAGCAGGAGTGACTATTTGAACAAAGCTGGATTGATATGCAAAGAAAAAATACAGATGTATGACTGATCTTTTCTACCAGAGACCTGTTTTTTGTATTTTTTTTTACATTAACTATTTTAATGTGAGCAGTTACTGTATTTTGTGGCTCATATAGTACTATTTTAAAAGTACTTTTTCAGACATTGGATATGTTTTTTCTCTATTTTGAATGGGGTAGGACAGTGATGGCGAACCTTTTAGAGACCAAGTGCCCAAACTGCAACCCAAAACTTACTTACGTATTGTCAGATGCCGGGTGGGCGTGGCCCATTAGGTGGGTGTGGCCAATTGGCTGGGCATGGCCCATTAGGTGGGAGTGGCTGCGGTGGTAATGGCAGACTGGGTGCGATTAAAAAGTTCAATCAATCAATTCCAACTTTGCGAGATCTTTTTTTTTCCTGCGAGAAGTTGAAATTGATTGATTGATTAAACTTTTTTTTTTTGCATACAGCGGTGGAGGCCTAAAGCAAAAAGTTTTTATAAAACCCAGTTGAAGGCATAGGACTGGGGTGACGGCGCATGTGCCCACAGAGAAGGCTTTATGTACCACCTGTGGCACACGTGCCATAGGTTCGCCACCACGGGGGTAGAGGCTACACCACCAAACCGAATTGCTGATATTACTTAGTACAGAATTACAATAAATTTTCTTTTTGTACTTCCTATTTTATTAATATTTTCCACCTTTCCATGTCTTAAATTCAGAATGGCTACCGATGAAATACATCATCATTTCTCATAAATAGGAGCTGAAGTAGACATGTTGAATATTATTTCTGAAGCAATTATAACATGTTTCTTTTGTGAATCCACATACTCTTTGCATATTCTTTATCATATTGGCCAGTGCCTATATTCATACATAATTATATGCCAAAGTTTTTTTAAATTGTGATTATTGAAAAATACCAGTGTTTTGATCCAACAAACTAAGCCAAAAAAATCACCAAATTATGGCTTTCTGGTGATAAGTGACCCAACTCAATAAAATTTGAAATAAAATATAGAAAACAAATTCCATAAACCTATTGCAGGATGCAATCCACAAAGCTACTGCAATATGTATAATACTTTGGGCTTCATGTTAAAAGTGCAAGAAGAGAGTAAGCATTGATAACCATTGCTATATAAACACCAAGAAGTATATGAAACAAGAACAACTTACAAGCCTAAGACATTTAACTACTCAGTCTTAAAAATGGACACCATTTGGAAACAAGCAGGCCAGTGGCTAGCAATAGTAGAAGGACTGAATGATTTCCCTCATCAGCAAACCAAACAGAGAGCAGCTCTAAAAAATTTTCAGGCAACTGCCTGAAATTGTGAGAGTTAATTTTTTGTAGAGGTATGAATGTTACATGTAACCATACGTTACATGGTGCCTTTAGTAAATCCATGCAGAAGGACCTTGTTGTGCTGCAGAAGATTTATTAATTTCTTTGACTGATATGCTTTTAAATATTGATAGAATTAGGAATCCTGCTAAGTTATTTTCCACTCAAGTAGAAAATTCTAAGTAAATCTGGTCAAATGAGCCTGGAAACATATTGGAAGCCCACATATAGGAATATTAGGTGGCCATGTTTAGATGACTTTCTGAAAATGCTTTTGGAGTAACAGAATAGCAGAGTTGGAAGTGATGTTAGAGATCTTCTAAGCCCAACTCCCTGCTCAAGCAGGAAACAATATATGCAGTGGTTTTTTTTTGTAAAAAAGAAAGAAAGAAAGAAAGAAAGAAAGAAAGATAGATAGATAGATAGATAGATAGATAGATAGATAGATAGATAGATAGATAGATAGATAGATAGATAGATAGATAGATGCCGGAACTCAGACATGTCATACAACCCGCCTTGCCTACCCTACAAGGTTCCATCCAAAAAAGGTGCCGGAACTCTGTTCTGGGTATTCTGTGACAAAAAAAGGCCCTGAATATATGTAACTAAACTCTTTGTATAGTCATTGGTAATGGTAGCTAATTAGTAATAGTAGCTAATGACATAGATACAGGTGTAACTTTTTATCAGACTTACGACATGGCTTTGGAAATGAACATTTCTGAGAATTTGGGGGCCTACACTATTTTCTGACTCATCACAAAGAGATTCCTCTTTAGTGTTATTTCACAGATTTCTCTTTCCAAAATGCTATTAGGTTCTTAATATTGCAGTGTTGAAGAATGAGATCATTTCCAGGAGCTTAGCTGTCTCGCCAACCAATGCATACTTTTCTGCAGTGTGTGTCTGTATATGTTCACCCTTCCTCATTGCATCTGTACTTACAGCACCTGTCACTATGACTGTAGCATTACATATACATTTTAGTCTCCCAAATTATATGTGCAAGGAGACTAGGAGACCACAAACATTTAAGAAGCAACATATTGCTCCAAGGATGTAAAGAGCTAGTGAGGCAGAAAGAGACTACATTTACTCAAAACACATGCCATACAGAGCAATTGTTTTTGTGAACATTTATAAATCTTAGTCATTTCAGAACTATTAGTTTTAATGACATAGGCAAAAAACAAATGCTTACAAGAGAAAATGTTTGATCCTGATTAGGAACCTGAATTTGCATTTTAAATTTAATTGTCTTGCTAATCTACTGGTCTATGATTGCTATACTCAAGATAATTTTCACTAGATTTCAAAACAAAAATTAGGAAAATCATGCTTTGATATAGTCTTCATCAGCACATTTTAACTTGCTCATTCCCTGTAATTACCAATCAGAGCAAGTATTGTGAAGGCTGCTGGGTTGAATGCTGAATGCAGTGTTATTTATAAACAGTTAAGTGCAGAAAAGTACAATCTATATTTCAGTGTAAGCCATTTGCAAATCTAAAAATCCCTAATACACAATTTGTGGACTGTAGAAGAGTAAATATTAATCTTAGGCTACTGCTTATGTCACTACATAAAAGAATAATCTTCTGCCAAGTACTAATATTTTAAATTCCAGGAATACGTAACAAGAATTTTCTTTTGTAAAAAAAAAAAAAGAAATACTATGGAAATACTATGTTTGATGCTATATAAAACATTTCTCCCTTCTCCTCTTCAGTCAATGTACAGCAATCCAACAGAAATTGCTATGAGCTATCAGAAGTAATATGAAGGAGCTTTGTTAGTTTTTCAGCATTGGGTTAAACAAAGGAAACAAGGAAGAACCAAATTTAGGAGCAAGGAAACAATTCCTTTAGCTTGTTCCATTCCTATGTTCAAAGATATGTGTTTCACACATGCTCAGATAGCACACACTGTATGGTTTAAAATTTGTTAAAACAAACAAGTTTTACTGTAAGGTTTTCCTTTTAACCTCACAATTGCCCCAGCATTATTCAGGAATTTAAAAGAGCCAAAGAAACTCCTGAGCCGAGGTTTCAACAAAGATTACAACTTTATTTTGATCAAAACAGAGAGTGGCTGCCTGATTCCTCTTCGTGGCTGGTAGAGGAATGAAGGCAAGCAAGCAGAAAAGATGTCTTCCACCTTTTATACCTTTCAAGAAGAAAAAGATCAGGTCTTGGTACCAGGCATAAGATGGCACAAAAAAACAATTCCTAGATGATGACTCATACACAGCAACCCAGGCTCGATCCGTAACTCCTTTTCCCCCTCCCCTAACTGTGCTCTTTTCATATAAGCAATCATCTGTACCTAAAGCATGAAGCCCTTACTTTTCCAATATATATATATATATATATATATATATATATATATATATATATATATATATATATTTGTTTTCTGAGGTTTTCGCGGGTATTTGTATGTAGGTCTTTGGTTGTTCAGGTTTTCTCCCGCGTAAAATTGGAAGTGTCTTGGCGACATTTCAACGAAGTCCCATTCGTCATCTTCAGGCTGGTGCTTTCAGCTTCGTGCTTTGAGCAGCAATTTGCTGCTCAAAGCACGAAGCTGAAAGCACCAGCCTGAAGATGACGAATGGGACTTCGTCGAAACGTCGCCAAGACACTTCCAATTTTACGCGGGAGAAAACCCGAACAACCAAAGACCTACATATATATATATATGTATGTATGTATGTATGTATGTATGTATATATATATATATAAAGTATCTGATCAAGCAATTAACTACAAAATAATGATTACAAAATAACACTATATGTATCAATATAAAATGGTTACCATATATAAAATAAATGCTAATGTCAAACTTAAACATACTAAAATCATAAGCACAATAAAATCCTTTCATTACAGTTCTGGATTAATGCCCAGGGAAAAGCCAGGTTTTCAAGGCCTTGCATAAAGCCAACAGGGTCAGGCTCATCCAAATCTCATCCAAATAGTTTATCTCAGGATAAGTTATTCCAGAGGGCAGGCACCACTTTTATAAAGAAGATATTATCTTCAAGAATTAGATTACTGCCAGATTTTCTAGACCACGCCACATGAAAGAACATTTCTTTACTTTTAAATGTTAAAGATTATTTATGCTTTGTTCAGTCTATTTAGCTGTGGTAAGCCTTATTCTACTTTATTGCTCGTTATGTTTTTGAAATGATTGATTTTATTCCTGAGTTGTAATTGACAATTTCTTATGTAGGTCAGTCTAAAATTAATACTAATAAATAGATACAGTCTACTTTTTAAAAAATATGCTATTTTCACTGAGCATGAAAAAGACAGTTGCATTCATCCCAAAAGTCTTTTCGCTTATGCTGTGTCAATATATAACAAGTTATATATTTGAAAGAAAACACTTTATTAATTTTCCAAGCCTGACATTTTCAGGAAGGATATTTAAGAAATCATCTTAATGTTCAGAGAACACAAACCATTTTGTAAATATCATCATTAGCAGAAACATCAATATTTATTACAACCTGAGCTGCATATAATGAACATTTTTTTTTCTCAGAACATAAATGTTAGGCTAGGAACAAGAGCTTTGTAGCTACAGACTGAACCAAAACATGAAAGATATCTTACTGTTTTTGTAAGTCTTATTTTGTTGCATAGACAGAAATGCCAATCTGAACCTATTAGAACTGATTAGGACACTCTTTGGCCTTCATAAGTGATATATATAGTTTTGTTGTATGCTCAACATGGGGTCTATGACAACTCTGTGCCGCCATCTGGACATGGGACACCTCACCCTGGGTAACTCGCCAGGGGGACAACTCGCCACAAGACAAACAGACAGACAGACACATATCATTCTGAGCTTGGGGAGTTTTTTCCCAGCTGGCAAGCTGCCAAATGCACCTGGGCTTGGCGAGAAGACCTCTCCTTCAGCACGTGTCCCACGCCCAGATGGAAGCATCCAAGTGGCCGCTGCGAACTGTCCCATTCCGCTAACACATGTTTAATGTGTGAACAAAGATAAGAGGTGAGACTGAATTACCATATGATCACTATGAACGGAATGGACAATGAAAATAAAGTCTACATAAAGTCTAAAATACTGTTTATGGTCTAAAAATGGAATGTACAGTATGTACAATTATACAGAATTAAAAAAAAGCAATTCCCACTATCTTAAAAAAATATTTTCTAAAGAATACATCAGGTCTGATTCTGCCAATCTGTTTTTACCACCATCACCACCACTCAATTCAATAAACATGTTTGAAAGATAAAAAGAAGTCTATATAGTCTGGCTATAGTGTCCCTGGCAGATAACTGATTTTATAACCCAGAAATGCTAGCTTTTTTATAACTTAATTCTAATATTAATTTGGAGGCCAATGATAAATTGATGGGATGCAGAGAAGAAGTATATTGTATATATAGAAATTAAGAAAGATATACAATTTGACAGATATTGGACATTGTTGAGTCTTTAGTATTTGCTTAGATCACATCTGGGCTAGATGGGAATGCACACCTTTGTATATGCACCAAAGGAGCTACGTGCTATCTAGGGCACCAGAATAGGCTGAATATGTATATATATCAAATTGAGAAGTCTGGCTTTTTGTTCATTTAAAAGAATGGAACTGCATCTAAATTTTTATTAGTTGTCAGGATGGACAATTAACATGAAATTAATCATTCTCAAATTTCAGAGAAAAATATTATTAAAACTGTCGAATGTCACCATCAGTGCTGGATTAATTTCAGGCAGCTCTATAATTCTGATGAATAAAGCACACAGAGAAATTATATAGACAGGATGAAAGAATTTTTTTTCTTAATAGTATAATACCTTTAAAATATTCCACTCAAACTGAACGTGTTTTAGGGTGAACCTTTGGAATAACCTTTGGAACTATTCTTCCAAACATTTATTGATATTACAAACTATACTTAATGCAAGCCCATTTTGTTTGGTTCTGGGCAGGTCTGTACCATCCAGGACAGTTTCTTTAATAAGGACTTAAATGTTGAAATATCTCTTTAAAAGGCCTCATTTCTTATATCTAACAATGTACAGAGACTAACCAAGTTATCCTCAAAATGAACCAATCTGCAACCAGGACAAGGGAAAACTTGGAGAAAAATACAAAGAAATGTATGAAACCTCACCCTGAACAGCTTACATTTAGCTTGGCAAGATTTAAGAGTATCCAAAGGGAAAAAAAATAGAAGCGTAGGGGGTGCAAAAGTATTACTCTGCATAGAATTTACTTACAGTCTTGCATTATTATGTTCCTTGCCTCTCATTGCCAAAGTAGCTCACTAGGCCACCCTGTATATGATAGGAAAGGAACCGTGCCAGCAATACCCCACATACAGTAATCATATAGGACAATGTAAAGTCATTAATTATTGCAGAAGAATGTCCAAATGTGCACATGTATTGGAAATACTTTCATAGCAGCATAACAAGTATCTGAAGCAGAACATCCAGATTCAGTTAGTTTTGTTCAATATAGTATCAACCTTGTGAACTCTCAAATTTCCTCTTTCCGCTATGTATTCAAAACGGACAGTGTATGCATGTATATATGTAAGTATGTATGAGTATAGGTATATGTGTGTGTGTGTGTGTGTGTAGCATGATATATGTGTCATGTATGTGTATAGCTAGATACTTTCTTTTAAGAGCAGGCAACAGAATTTCATTTTTAATGTGGGACAGTGTATTCATAATAAAATATGACAATAAAGCTTATCATCTTATCTTGCCTTGCCTTGCCTTGCCTTCTTAATGAGAATTATCAATGAAAATGAATCTAATTCCTGCACCAGTTTTATTGGGTAAAGGAAGGCTAGGTCACTGGCTGTGCTGTAAATTTGTGAACAGCTTTCCGAGAAGATAAGACAACTATTCTTCTATATATTCTTTTCTCTGCAGATTTGGAAAGGGCAAGGGATAATGAACAAGATTACTGTGGGTCTTGGCAGGTGCCCAAGAAAGCAGCCTCTGACAAGAATCAGCTCAGCATCAGTTGAATGCAAATTGAGAACATCTTCATAGAGAATAATAAATCATTTTACTGTACCCCTTGGATGGCATTATCATATACAACTTTATCTATATTTTACTTGCTCTGTGCTTAATGTTATATGTCTATAATTTGAAGGTGCTTCTGACACAAATAAAGAACGAACAATAAAATGCAGTTCAGATAATATTTTATTTAAAAAGCAAATCAGAATTTTAAAAGTGCCTACCCCTTAGGTCAGGGGTGTCAAACTGTCGGCCCACAAGCTGGATGAGTCATGCCAAAATCGCACCCACCCCATTGCCGGCAATAAAAAAAAATCATGATACATTGCGACATGTCACGTGACGTTGCGAGTTTGACATCCCTGCCTTAGATGTTTCCTCAGCAGTTCTCAACCTGTGGGTTGCAACCCCATTTGGGGTCGAACAACCATTTCACAGGGGTCGCCAAACAACGCAGTCTGCCATTTTTTCCCATTTTCCTTAGCTGTGCTACTCCCTTTTATTCTATTGGCTTTTGAAAGTCAATAGACTCTCTTGAATAGAGTCTAATTCTATTGGCTTTCAAAAGCCAATAGGAATTGTCCAGGCTGTCTCTGCCCTGCTGAGCCTGCCAAAAGTCCCATTCTGCAAATGGTGCTGCAAGTTGTCTGCAGCGAAGGCGAGCTGTCTGGACGTTTCCACCCCTCCCTGCTGAGCAACTACTAAAAATGTAAGTAAAAGAGGGCCAGGGGTGGGAGGTGAGAGGCCGGCGGGCGCAGGGAGGGTTGCTGGTGCGTGTGGGGCCCGGCGGGTGCCTTACCTCCCTTGGGCTGGGCCAGCTGGTGGCCCAGCCGGTGGTCGCCCTGTGCCGTCACTGCCCCTTGCCAGCTACGCCTCGGCCAGCGCAGGGGGCGGCACCACGCATGCGTAGCGCTCCCGGGCAGGGAAAGTCCTCAACTTACGACCGGTTTGGTAGTCCTCGACTTACGACCGGTTCGGTAGTCCTCGATTTACGACCGGTTGGGGGTCGCGGCATTAAAAAGGTTGAGAACCACTGTGTTTCCTGATCTTTTATGGTATAAACTCTAGGATTTTTTAAGAAACTGTGCAAATAGTAGGGGAAAAATATAACAACATGTTGCAATATCAGAAGCAAAATGGAAAGCTATACAAGACAAATTTTCTGGTTAAAAAAAAAAAAACCAAACCACCCTATTCCTTCTAAAATCAATGAACAAATCCTATAAATGAATGTTTGCTATCTACCCTTCTAAATATATACTGCACTTTCAATAGCAAGTCTATTGAATTAAATATATGTGATACAGAATTCTAGGTTATTTATTCATTGGATGTATGTCCTACATCTTCTCCAAGAGCTACCCACTAACACAGTGGTTCTCAACCTGTGGGTCGGGACCCCATTTGGGGTCGAACGACCATTTCACGGGGGTCGCCAAACAAGGCTGTCCACCATTTTTCCCCCTTTGGCCACGCCCCTGGCACCCGGTGATGTATAAGTGGTTGGGGGTCACCACAACATGGGGAACTGTATTATGGGGTCACGGCATTAGAAAGGTTGAGAACCACTGCACTAACACTCCTTTCAATTTTACCTGTAACAAACTCCTTGTGAAGTAGGTTTAACTGAGAGCTAGTGCTGGTCTAACATCTCCTAATGCAGTTTGTATTTAAATGTTTTGAAATACCACTCTGTCTAAAGAGTTATATATTCTATTTTTTGCAATGTATGTTGTAATGTCTCTTCCTAATTGTAAGCCCATGTAACAGAATGTGCATAGTCAATTCTCTAGGAGAGTTTTTCCATTACCTAGATAGAAATAGAAGACCATATTGGTACAGATGCTACATAACTCCTAATTTATGTCTTCTGATATGATTTATAAAGCTTGCTAAATGTTAAAGAAAGTCTGAACATGACTTTTCATTCAGTCTGCTCAAAATGCCTTTTAATTCTACTGAAAACGCCATTTAATTCAGTTTGCTCAAATTCTGATAGAAACAAAACTGTTGTTATATTTGACTTCAGAAGTGAACAGAGAGGATATAAGAGCCTCGTGTGGTATGAAGAGTTATATTTTAGAAGCCATTTTTCCTCTGAAGAATATTTGTTCTTTTCCCTTCCTTCTGTCTTTTTTCTAATAATAATTTGGCCAATACCTGCAGAAGGCTGTTCTAGCCTCAGGGATTCTCACACACTCTTCTGTTGACAGAGTTCCTATGGAACAAAGCAAGATCTTTTGTTAAAGATCTACTCATCTCCCCATTCTGTTCTGTCCCAGCGTTAAGAAAATATTCTACTGGCTGAGTTCCTGCTCTTGCATTCAAGGAAAAATTGCAGAACAGAACAGGTAAAAACTATGCACAATAAATACATTTCTATATTCTTATTTTTTGCTATACATTTTATTTTGTTTACAATGACATGTTGTAAGTAATTATAGAAAATGTGAATGAAAGCATAATCACATCAAATCTTTTTATTAAAAAACAACAGTGATTCTTCTATATATTGTTTTTAAGGTCTTTTGTTTCAAATATGATTAATACATTTAACAATGAGTTCAGATTAAAATAATATTCTATTATTAATTTTTTAAAAAAATATAGTAACTACTGTGTAATTACATCATTTACAAAAATAGGGAAAAAAATAATTGGCCCATTTTTGGAAAAAGTGGAAAAATAAACATTACAGCTGTACTAGTTTTTTGAAATATATTTTTATGATAAAATGTTTTAGTATCTTCAGGTATTATTCAGCATTTTATAGTTTATAACTGAAATTTGGGAAATGTAACAAGCTAGGATCAGGGATTAATATAATGTTCACATGATTAGGCAGTCCTGCAGCTGTTTGTGTGAATTTTGTAAATTGTGCAAACAGTTAAAACCTATAAATATGTCTACTATATCTACATTTGTAATACTCTACTTTCTCTGCAGTATCCATCTCACAATTAAATAATTAACTAACACAGTAAGATAATTGTTTTATTTTTATTTTGAACTATTTTTATATAGCTAGTGTAAACCAGTGCAATTTTTATCTGTATTGAGGTGCACTACAAACTTTTCTGCGGTCCTATAAGTTATTTCAATTGCTTTGGAAGCATTCACATTTCAAAACTCAGGCCAAAGTGTTTTAACTAATAAAACATCAGGCTTCCTGTACTTTTCCACAGGACAATCAGATAATTGTATAAACGGCTTTGAAGACGTATGTATTCTGTAGCATGTGGTATATATAATAATTGTATTTCCAATTTGGGGGCTGTTCCCAAAGCTTGATACAATAAGAAAAAGAAATGAATTCAGCCATTCCTCCTTCTCTTCCATGACAAATGCAAATAGGTACCCCACAAGTTGCCTGTCCATTTGTTCAAACTAAACTACTATAATTTAAGTGAAACTATCAAAAAGTAGTTTCCTGGTTGTAATATCACAGGGAGAGAAGGATTTAACAAATCATGGTCCTACAATTATGCATATAAATTAAGGAAGGGAAGAGGAAAAGCATGCAAGCTTAGGCTTTGACAATTTAACTGGCTTAGGAATTATTAAATTAAAATTCAATCTATATGAACTATCATTCAATAATCTTACTGCACTTAAATACTTCATGAGGCATTGCCTGAACAAAGGGAAGTCAGTCTACTTTTCTGCTACACTACAGCTATGGTGATTCCAAGAAATGAAGTCCAAAATATCCAGAGGGTACCAGGCTTTCTATTCCTGGCCCACACAATTTACACACTGCATGAAAATGTGGTTTAATTTTAAATAAATCACACTAGCGATGTTAAAAATTAAAAATATAGTTAAAATAATATGAATCTAGTCACTCTGAAAAACAGTCTTAGAGTTTTTTGAGAAATTCAACATTTGAGGGAGCCAAATGTATATTACAAATTGTGTTCTGATCTGAAGAAAGCTTTAAAATATCTAGGTGAATTTAATCTTTTTGGTAAAAATAGATTCCAAGTGTTATCTAAAAGCTTCCAATTTATAAACTAAAATAAAAATTTTCACTAGAAGTATAAACACAGTAAAGTTTTTTTTTACACACTATTTTTAATTTCAGGAATAACAAGTGTTGGATGCTTTTCATAATTCCAAATATATAAAAGAAGATTCTACTACATAAGAATTTATTATTCCTAGGACGTTTAAAAATGAAATAAAACGTGGTCCTAATGGTTAATCTTATAAGAATGGAAGCTCAACAATTCAATCAGATAGAAATACTGCCCTTTTTTTGCTCGTTGACACTGACAAACTCCTTGAATCTTCTGAGAAGATAAAGGACAAAACATATGTGGAAATTTATGGCTATTTTTTGAAAATGTGTTCAAGTCCTTCATGTATATCTAGTTTCACACATGATGAGATGGCCTTGGCATTTACAACAGTTACTGACCACTTGTATGCTGAAGAGCCTGAAGCAAAACAACAAGATGGTGGATTATTTTTTTTTGCAAAGTATAAGAACAGAGACAACTCAGCACCCAGCATTTCTCATATTAATCCAAATCCAAGATCAGATGAGCAAGAAGACAGAATATGTAAAATCACTATATTAAAAGGGGCTACTGTCTCTTCAGACTTAAGATCTAGGATTAACTCTGAATTTCAAATTGATAAGATGACAAGGCCAGAAATTTCTTCATCAGAAGATCATCATGATAAGCCAGAATCACCAATGAATGTGGCAGTTTTAAAAAGTCAGCATAAAATGTACATTTCTCAAAGAAAGCAGGTTAATTATGGCTGCATCATTAGTACAGATAACTTCTCAGGCTTTTGTGACAAAGATTCCAGTAAGAAAAAACTGAAAGAAAAGCATCTTCAGGTAAGATGAAATGAGCCACAATTCCATTTCATTTTAGTTACTATGCATGTTTTAGATTTTTAAATCTATACAATCATTGATACAGCAATAAGAAAGATACAAGTGCAGTGTTAAATTTTATTTCTGCTAGAAATATCAAAATAAAATT
The DNA here is from genome assembly GCF_016545835.1 of Crotalus tigris. NCBI lineage: Eukaryota > Metazoa > Chordata > Lepidosauria > Squamata > Viperidae > Crotalus > Crotalus tigris. Next base: position 85,801 of record NW_024100452.1, read on the forward strand.
ATATCAATATTATACTGTGCACAGTCCACACACCCTCTTGCTCAATTGCAAGTTTGTGAAAAGACCATCTGCAACAGAAAAGATGGGCCAAACAAAGAATATTGAAAGGATAATTGTACATTGTACACATATGAATACAGGTAGTCCTCGACTTACGACCACAATTGAGCCCAAAATTTCTATTCCTAAGCAGGACATTTGTTAAGTGAGTTTTGCCCCATTTTACAACCTTTCTTGCCATAGTTGTTAAGTGAATCACTGCAGTTAAGTCAGTAATAAGGTGGTTTTCCCATTGACTTTGCTTGTCAAAAGGTCACAAAAAGTGATCACATGACCCTGGGATACTACAAATATCATAAATATGAGTCAGTTGCCAAGCATCCAAATTTTGATTACGTGACCAGGGGAATGCTGCAACAATTGTAAGTATGAAAAACAGTCATAACCCACTTTTTTCAGTACTGTTCACTTTGAACAGTCACTGAATGGTTGTAAGGTGAGGACTACCTATATATCAGTTTGTTGTTTCATTCTTTTCCTTCATTCAGAATCCTAACCTGATAGTCCTAGATAGCAAGAATTAGATTCTATTATAGGCAGAAATGGATTCCTAGTCAATAGCATAAACTATCTACTTCAAACAACTGATCCAAAAGAGAAGCAAATCATCCATTTCCCACTGCCTCCAGCCATCTATAATACTGCTTGCTCAACTCTCACCCCACACACTTTCAATTTGGAAATACCAGTGATAGCTAGTTAAATAAATATATAAACAAAGGAAGGTGAGATGGTCCCAAGCAATGCCCATTTAAAATTCAAAATTGTATTCCTGTTAAATGTTTCAATATTATTTCTCATCCACAAGATAGCAACTGTGCATTCTGTGGAACCAGTTTGTCTAATTGCTCTAAAAGAAGACCCCAGATTTATCAGAATGACACAAAATGAAGATAATGATTCAAATGCCAAGCAGTTTCTTCAGTGTTCCAGTTAATATAACTACAAACCTAAACCTGTTTATAGAGAGATTCCTTAAAGATGAAGAAACATCTGGGGAAGAACTGTAGGTCACTGTTAGAGGTCACACCTGGCATATTAAAAAAACTCTCAGATGTCAACCCTTGGTACTGTATTATTTAATACCTGTAAATCAGGGGTGTTAAACTGGTGGCCCGCGAGCCGGATGCATCCTACACAGGCCACGCTCACCCCGGCTCCACAAAGGCAAAAAAGTCACGATAAGTCACAATATGTCATGTGACGCAATTGAGCTTGACACCCATGCTGTAGATGATCACTCATTTCCCAAATGATTGGCTAATAAGGATTAAAATGTGAAACCTCTGAAAAAGCAAAATAATGAAATAATGAAACATAATACTATAAGCCAAACCTTGCCAAAGTACAGATGCATGACTTGTATCATATGGCAGGCTTATCTGACTTTCTGGCACAGTTCCTGGCAGAGGTTTGAAAGTCCCATTTCTTTAGGGCCTTTTTAAAGGTTGACAGGAACAGGCCAAGTAAATTTGGGAGGGGACAGGAAAAGCATGCCTCCTGGTCCCGTAACATGCCATTGTTTAACTGATGGAACTGGAGCATATCAGCCCTATCAAATTGTACAGAGGGGAGCAAAATTGTCCTCCAATAATCAAGTTTTTGTTACCTGTTAAAATATTTCAAAAATCAAAGAACTAGAACTATTTCAGTGTTTTTACAGTTAGAATACGTAGTACCAGAGTAGATAGCTGTGTGATATAACCGTATTAAGGAAGGTTAATAGTTTGATATTCACACTAAATATGAAACCTAGTGGGCAGATTCATGGCATCTGGAATTATACTGAAGAGAACATCCAGATATAGAGAAAACCATTATGTATGTATGTGCGTCTGTCTGTCCGTCCATATGATCTATGTATCTCACAAAATAGCCATGCTGTCCCAGGAAAATGTTTAGTTTTGGATTTAAGTAAACATTAAAGAAATGGTGACAGAGCTCAGTGATTCCTTTGGGTAGTTAAAGTTAAATTTGTATTTTCCTGGGCTTGTGTGGATAGCAAAAGTATTACTACTTCCAAAGCACATTTTCCATTTAAGATCTGAATAGCCACACATTATTCATGGGTTATCATGACTCTTATCCAAATATGTTTATGCTTGCAATCCAAAGTTGTTTTCATATGTTGAATAATCTACTACTTTTAGAACAGGGGTGTCAAATTCGCAATGTCACGTGATATGTTGTGACGTATCGTGACTTTTTTTCCATTGCCAGCAATAGGGTGAGCATGGTTTTGCCATGACGCATTCAGCCCATGAGCCGGCAGTTTGACACCCCTGTTTTAGAAGAACAAAAATGATCATGTTTTATTATTTAAAAATAAGGAAGGTTGTTTTCTCACAACGAGTAGGGGAGAATATGAAATCAAATTAAACTATAACAAGGAATCATATTACATTTAAATGAGGTTTTTATGTTAAGATTCATATCTTGTTACTTTCAGAAAATTCTGAATATTAAAGTGAAAAAATACTTGATCTGAAATACTACTTTATCTTTCTAATCACAAAATGGTAAAAAGATAGATTTAACCAAATTTGTTGTGATTCCTATGGCCTAGGATGGCTACTGTCTTTAACTATTTTTATCTTCTAACTAAAAACAACAACCCCATTTTAAAGGGCCAACTTTGCATTACTTGATTACAAGTAGGATACTTTAATCCACCCCAACGTTGTTTGAATGCCAGCAGCATATCTTTATGGTTACTTTTAATGTAAAAGTATAAAACATTTAAAACTAGAAAACAGGACTGAGCATATTAAGCATGTTATATGACTATAGGCTATATCTTACAAAAGGAAAAATACAGGATTAACATTATAAAGGCTGGGTACAGTACGGGAACAAGGGGAATATGGCCTGAAAGGCAGAGGATTTATAGGTAGCTTATAGGTACTGGAGTATAAAGTAGAGTTCAGTTTAAATTCAATTATGTATAAGTGACAGTACACTTGTTTCAGTGCACTTAACCTAACAAAATCCATCAAAATAACAGAGGAAAGGAAATTCTTATTATACATATATTAACTTTCTAGTTAAATCAAACAACTCAACATTGAATTACTTCCTGATAATTTGTGAGAATTCCCTCAACATCTGCCCAAAGTTTCAGATATGTCAATTAGCATAAAAGCTTGCTTAACCTTGTTTGACACCATATACTCTCTAATAGGAAGCAAAGCTTTAATGTTTTTTCTCCTAACATATTTAAAAAATAATTTGCAGCTATATAAAATACTTTGAATTATTATACAATGTACCAGATTACCAAACTGTTCCCCTATTAGTTGTCAAAGTGAAAAGCTTCTTAAACCAGGAGTGTCAAACTTGCAATGTCACGTGACGTGTCATGACTTATCACAACTTTTTTGCCATTGCCTGCAATGGGGTGGGCACAGTTTCGCTATGATGCATCTGACCTCACCCATCTTAAACCTTCAACACTATTTTCCTATAAATTAAAGTGCTTCTTGTATTGTTTATCTTTCCTCTCATTTAGCCTTGAAGCCAATCTGACATTTTTTTTTTTACTTAACTCAGGTTTCAGCCTTTTTGTTCAGAGTAAATTATGATTTCTTCCTATATACACAGATCCTTATTACACATGCTGCACTAATTTCTCCTCCTCACAAGTAAACTAATCTCCATGCATGAAATGCCTCAATAATTAACTTTAAGTTGCTATACTATGTAAACCAATATATGATGGCACTTAAAATATAGTTAAATGTTCCTTCATCAATAATTTTACTTATTCATTAAATGTATATTCTGCCCATCCCTCCAATAAGGCAACTCAGGTGTGCTGCAGTATACAACAGAAATACTGATGTTATTTCTTAGCTTTAAATATTAAAGAAGATATTTGCTATCTGTCCTTTTTCCTCTGATGTGGGGAAAGATAGCTACAATTGCATAACTGCTTTGAAGAATAAAGTGCTTATTTATGAGAACATGTATACTCAGACTTAACAGTGACATACCAATCATAAATGAATTTAGGGAAAACAGGATGTACTATGGTACAAGATGAAGAAATAAGCAGGGTTCATATTTGCACTCCAAAACCAGTGAGAAAGGATATCTACCTCTCTAATAATAGTTTTTCCAGTAACTAAAGACCATTTTCTGCATTAGAGTTCAAGGAATTTTTCCTATTATTTTTCAAGTATGCAAAAGCATTTAAGAGAAGTTTGTGGTGAACTGTTGTTAAGTACCCCTCTTCATTTATATTCAAATTCGAAAGAAAGTATACTTTCTTGTGCATAGCTATAAGTGTTAAAATAGCAACTTTCCAATTAGCTATATTTCTAATGACATAACAGTTCTTTTATAGTCTGTACACATTTTTGGAATGACTGATTCTGTAGAAATACTTTGTGATAGTTCTAAGTCAGACATGTCAAACTCGCGACATCACATGACGTTGCGCAACGTACCGGAGTTTTTTCCCCATTGCTGGGGAAAATTCTGTAAATTACATTAATATTTTACTATTATATATCAGTGGCCTCTGGGCCACTTCCAGCCTTTTAGCAATCCCTCTCCAGCCTGCATGAAGGATTGGTTGATTAACACAGAGATAATATATCTATGAACAGCAACCAGTTTAGGGGAATCAGTTTAATCCAGCCAGATTTAAATGGGGTGTTCTTGCATTCTTTCATTACCAGGATTTAATGTCTTTTTCACCATTTACATAAATGGGAATAGATTTCAGGGATGCCACCTACTGGATAAGAAATTCATGATTTCAGTAAGTTTCAAATTCCTAGAAGTCAATTCCTCCTCACACTCTTAATCATATTGGAAAGTTCTTGTCCAAAGTGATTAATAGTTAATCATAATAAAATTTATTTTGAGAAAATTCCAAAAGACATCTGAAGTATTACCCCTGACATAAACAAACTCCCCTTCTATGACCCTGTAGTCCAGGCATGTCAAACTCGCGATGTCACGTGACGTCGTGCAACGTATCATGACTTTTTCCCCATTGCCGGCAATGGGGTGGGCATGGTTTCGGAGTGACGCATCCGGCCTGCGGGCCAGCAGTTTGACATGCCTGCTGTAGTCCATATTCAGGGTAGAATTGGGGTAACTGGATGGAGCTGAGCATTTACTGGCCAAATGTCCTTCCTGATGTCAATGTGGAATTTGAAATTTTTTTTTTTTTTTTTGAGCCCAAGGAGAGAAATATCTGCTGCTATCTAGAAATGAACTCTCAATCTTCTGAATGAGTGCACATTTTCACCATTAGGCCATCAGGCTGATTATCCCTAACATTAGAGGGATGAAATCGGCTTACTTAGGAAGCTACATTTTTCTTTGTGCTTCTAATGTTATCTAACAGCTAGTACTGTATTTTGTATTGTTTATTATCCCTAATATTTCATCTGTCCAAATGACTCAAAAATAAAAATCACAAAAAAATTTTTATACATTTTAATTTCACATAAACACTCTTCCCTGTTTATTACCACTATTAAAGTTCTGCGTTCCAAGCGTTTTTAGCCTACATCCATTGCTGAATAATCAAAGAAAGTATCTTCAGATTCAGGGCAGAAAAAGAAACTGGATTTTAAATTACACTCACTTCACCTAACTATGGATGTGTATGGAATCAGTTATCATCATAAGTCTAAAGCACGGGTCACCAGTCACATGACATATTGCAATGTATCGCAACTTTTTTTGCATTGCCAGAGCTGGGGTGGGCACAGCCTCCGCATGATTCATGGGCCGGCAGTTTTGACACCCCTGATCTAAAGATTACAATATACACACAGAGAGTAGCCCTATTAATGACTATAAGACATAATAGGACCTTTATATTTCAAGGCACAATACCACTGAGTACCATCTGCAAGAGATGAACCACTTGTCTTATATTTTGCACTGCTGCATCCCAGGAAATTATCCTTTCATCCTAAACTGTTCTTATGAAATTAACATTCTACGCTTTCATTTTATTCTTCTATCCTTATTCATTGCACCAGCACAATAATCATATCTTTATATATTTATATTACTGATTTACTTTACGTGTTAGTATTTTATACTAATCCAGATAAGTTACTCAGATAAGTATAAATCTCTTGACTGTGATTGTTGGGACCAATTATTCCAGTACATCTGAGCAACAGTTGAGTTGGAAAACGCAGAATATAGGTATCGCAGCCTAAAATCCAATTGTGTTACCTTCCATTTTTCCCACGGAGTACTCTAACTACCTCCTACGTAAACGTGACGTAAGCTACACAGGAGGCGCGCGTCCGCCCACATCCGCAGGAACTACGCATGCGCTGGAATTCGTAACAGAGAAGTTGGTCGCCAGATGGCACTGCAGCCTCAATAAGCCACAGAAAGGCACCGCTGCTCTCTCACGTCAATTGATGTCGGCGCATGTGTACGAGTACGCTTGAATCCGTTCTTGCGGAGGGAGGGGAAGGAAAAGGCGGCGCGGCACTCGGCGAAAAAGAAGCAGAGGTGTGCGCATGCGTAGTCAGGCTGTTCTTGGTTCTTAGGGCGGTGCCCTCGGAGGGAACGCGAGAGAGATGGAAGCAGTATTTGTCACGCGCTGTTCTTGATGTTATTGTTGCATAGCAGAAACTGCGAAGGATACAGAAAAAGAGAGACTGGAATGAGTTAGTGGATTCCTAGTGTATTTATTCATATAAAATGTTATATATTACCTGCTACAGATAGCTACTTAGAACAAAACAATATGCAAAATAAAGAATCACAGCATAATTTTAAAAAATTAACACAGCTCAAAATGTTTTCTACCCAGTGTTGCACATTAAACTGCAGTTTATATGTTTCATCAGGGTATGCTCGTTGTTGCTGATTGCCGTAGAAAAAAATACCGTAGTATATTTATCCTCTAGATGTAAACAATGTGTTTAGAGGAAATGGAAGATGTAAAAGTAGGAAGTTTTAAACATTTTTCACTGTAAGCAGTTTTGTTACAAGTGTGAAAAATGTGTGATAGATGGACTACATTTGGAACATATAATTGCTCAAAAAGACATTACATAACTAAACTGGCAAAGCAACATTCATAACTTTTACCCATTGTTTTACTCACCAATTTTAATATCTTTAGTATTAATGAAGTTTGTGGCAGCAGCTTTCTAGCTTTTGGCAACTTCAATAATATGCAAGAGACATAACAGCAATAGCCTCCCAAGATTACTTGGGCTTCATATTATTGCTTCACACATGAATACACTCATTCCAGCCAGTGGAAGTCCTAAGACTGTCTTGCAGTTATTTACTCAAACCACAGATCTAATCCAAAGCCAAAAATGACAACCAATTATTAATGATTATGAAAATAATATAAATAAATGCATTATATCTACATACAATTAAATCCAAGGGAAGCTATAAAAGTTTGTTTAAACGTTTTAGGGGAAAAAGTCATTTGCAAAACTTCAAATTATACTGCATTTGTTTTCCAAAGAGCTATCTTCATGCCAACAGGAACACCCATCTCTGCTTTTGTTTCTTCTGTGGCTTTCCTCTGGTGAATTAAATCAGGGAGATTGTTTTGTATAAATTGGTCTAAATAACTCATACTATAGATAATTAAAGATTTTTTTCATACATAGTGACAATAACAATGGGGCTAATTTTTAATCTAATATTTGCTACATACATAGAATCTTTGCAACAGAGAAGCTTCTTACAGTATATATCTCCAGTAGATTCTAGATCAGCATATTTTGAAACCTAAAGATTTACTCTACATTCAACTTTATCAACAAAGTAACAGGCATTCTTCAATTTTCAATCTGTTGTATTATGGACAGAATCCTGAGTTTGTAAAGCTTTGCCAGTCTTGTCAAATCTAAAAAACCAAAAAAAACAAATCTCTAGCCTTCCCTAATTGAATAGGGACAGATCAATTGATGAGAGAGAATGTGATTGCAATAGAATACGGATGTCAAACTCACTGTGTCATGTGACCTGTCGTGACGTATCGCAACTTTTTTTGCATTGCTGGAGCTGGGATGGGCACAACCTCCATATGATGTAACCAGCCTGCGAGCCGGCAGTTTGACATCCCTGCAGCAGAGCATTAAGGGATGTTTCTCAGGAGAATTAGTCTGCATGGATCAATTTTTAGAGAAGGCTGTTTTTCATAGAAGGTGTTATATAAAAATGAAGTTGGTCTTCTCAAATACTTGAATTTAAACATAATCACGAAATTTTCTAAGGTAAAATAAAGGCAAGCGTAAAAGGGACCACATGAGTATTTAGTGTTCGTGTATGTAGGGAAATCAAAGTAGCCTATATTTCATCTTGGGAATCTACAAAAGAGGCAAAAACTTTGAAAATTTTAGCCAATACTATAACAATTTTTTAAAGGGATCCACATTTTTCTCAAATACTATATAGACAGTCAAAACAAGTGCAAGCAAGTTTGGGTTGCCCACAGTAAAAAAAAAAAAAAACATTGAAGGTGAATAAACTAAACTCAGCATGATTTCTTCTGAGTAAATTTGCATTAGATTGTGTTAGAATGGAAGACAGCAGCAAAAAAATGTCAAAGTAATAAAATGTTGACTATCCCAGATATAATTTCACCTTTTTTACAATATCAGTAATTTTTATTTCTCTTGTATTACAACCAAATCTCTGGATTAGATAAGTTCAGACATTACTTTAATTATTGCAGTTTTGATGATGGCAGGTCAATTGAAGTCCATAGGGACATGATTTGATTAGATTCAAAATGAAGTGCATTAGCAGTAGAAAAGGTAAAGATGGGAAACCCTAAATAACTCATTCTCTGTCAAATCAGGTTTTTTTAATTGTTTGGTTGAAATCTTTGTAACATCTGTCAACACTGGTGTCTTCGAAGACAACCTGATAATGAAATTCATTGTTTCCTGTCAAAATCTGTGTTAAAGAAATGGCACTTTGCTGTAGGCTCTGAAAACAGAAGGAAAATAAATTAAAAATCAAACTTTGCAATATTTAATATAAGTAGAACTATTGGGCAATAGCTGGACACTTTTTTAAAAATTCAGAATGATATCTGTCTGCTTTCCATTCTGAGGGCTGCCAGTTTTACATGATGTTTGGATGTCACAGTGAACTATGCTTAGTATTAACCTGACAATCATCCAATAGAAAATCAAGTTAGTGGCTGTAGTGGCTACTTACCTCCCTGCACAACATGACCATATAATTGAAGCAACTTTGCATTTGCTGCAATGCTGTTTACTACTATTTGTTTTAAGAAATGAGAGAGATTTTTTTTTCAGCCTTGTAGAATGAAAAACAGAAAAAGAACAACAAAGATGCTATTAGAAGTGTTGTTCCATGCTGTGGTTGACCCATACACAATGTAATTTTTCTAGCATAATAATAGTTAATTAATCATAAAAATTATTCCAGATTCAGCTGACTTACCAGACCATGGTTAGAATAATCTAGTCTTCAATAAATCATCTTTTCAGACTCTGGTTAAATAAAATGTTTTAGTATGTTTGTCAATCAGTTCACAATGATTTATACGAAGGCAATGTCTGGAATTTCACATTCATATAAAGCTAAATCATTCAAGCTAACAGGAATTGTGATTTGATTGTTTTTCTGATATCTGTTTTATGTCTAATCATTAGTACATGTTAACAGTTGCCCTCCTGCTCAAATATGCTATTCTGAAGCAAATGTGCAAGAGTCAGGTGCAGACTTTCCAATATTTAATTGGAATTTAATTTAATTTTAATTCAAAAATTAAAAAGAGTACTTATGAGCAGCCCTATATATAAAGCCTGAAATAGGGAGCCAAGTTGCTGGTGGTTTTACTAGTCAAGTACTATAGTCACTTCGCAGTTAACAGAAAACTGCACTTGCATCTTCGTACCCTAATACTCTGCCTACCACACCTCATTGGCTCCAATTAACACTACTACAAATTTGTGGGAGATGCTATAAGTTATCATTATCATAACCCTATTCAAGTGGGGGAAATACTTATTGAACACAAAGTCTTTATATAAACAAGTTTAGCCTCTTAATTTATCTTAAGGAAGGATTTGCTGTTACTTGTGGATCTTAAAAGGAGAAAACTGCAGCAGTTGCCTTTTCCAATTTACCACCAAGAATTGCATGTTTGCACTTGCAGTTGCCAATTCTGATTTCAGAATCATTTTAAAGATGCCATTTCATAATGACAGGGCTCACAGAAGGCACACTATGCAAAGAGACACTTCTTTTTGCCAACTCTCAGCTCTACTGAGCTGTGATGGCACAGTGGTTAGAATGCAGTACGGCAGGCTACTTCTGCTGACTGCCAACTGCCAGCAGTTTGGCAATTCAAATTCACTGACTCAGGGTTAACTCAGCCTTCCGAGGTTGGTAAAATGAGGACCCAGATTGTTGGGAGCAATATACTGACCCTGTAAACCACTTAGAGAAGGCTGTAAAGCACTGTGAAGCGGTATATAAGTCAAAGTGCTATTGCTATTGTTACTTGAGTATTCAATGCCTGCCTGTCTGTCTCAAAAAAGATGATGCCTCCTGCCTTATCGTATAACAACAATATTCCTAATAACTATTAAATAGTAGGAGAAAGATGCAAAAACCTTTCTTTCCCCTTAAGTGGTCATTCAGATTTTTGCAGTCCTGATATGATATACTTCGGTGAATATTGTTTCAATGATTGGGAAATTTGATTGGTTGTGTATTTTTTTCATGGCTTTTCACTGTCTCTGCTGTCTTTTCCAAATCTCTAATCCAGACAGCTTCTTGAAGCAAAACTTTCAATTCATTCCTTCAGTTGCATTGACTTCATAGAACGAAGGATATAGTTAGGGCTCAGATTACCTGGCAAGCATAAAATTCTTCCTGCTTCAAAATACCATTGATCCCTTTAACCAAGGGCACAGTAAACAATGTCATGACAGACTGGCTTATGCTTCAACAGTTGTAGTTAGCAGAGTCATTTTGACCAAAAATACTAAGAACACTAATAAGAAGAGAGGATGTTATAGCTATTCTGTCAGATGCTTCTGTATTTATAGCTGATACCACAATGCTTTTTAATTACAAGAGATGATATGGCTAGCCTCTAAAACCAATTATTCTACAAATGCTTACCTATTCTTGCCACATTCCTGCAATTCATGTTTAAATTTATGGCCAGCTTTCATACTACTTGCAGCATGCTACACAATATAAGCACAGGTTTTGTGCATAATAAGATTGCACAGCAAAAATGATAAGGTTTCAGAATGATTTATATTAAAATGGAAGTAACAGTTCATTTAATTTAATTTAATTACTATTGGCTTTGTACAACTTGCCAGCCCATATACCAAGGTATACCAGAGACAATCTATTTTATCATAAGTTTCTGGGAACTACTATGTTTTCCAACTGTTGTCCACAGAAAAACCCTACATGAAAAAATTCCAACCCTCTGACTAAACCAAAAAAGCTTTCTTTCAACTGTTTTCTTTGAAAGGCTTGCTTTGAATACCACTTTTTTCTTTGAATAACTATTTCTCTTCTAAATAAGCTTTCTTTGAACACTATTGCTGGACTGACCTTGAAATCTCTTCCAGAATTGAGCTGCAAAATAGTCTGTCTCCTGCTGTAAACATATGAAATAACCATAGAGAAATCATTATTTGTACATTTTGTTTTGTTGGACTCTATGGAAAATAAATGTTTCTAGCCATAGAAGTCCTGCCTAGAGGACCTCCATGGCTAGTGTCAACTCCTAATTTAGGGGAGTATGCCAGTTGCATCTGTTTCTGAGTAAAGATAAATTGCTATAGTAATTTTTACATGAATAATTTCAATAATGGATTACTGTAATATGCTCTATATAGCTTTATCCTTGAGACTGATTTAAAAGCTGCAGCTAGTAAAGAATGTAGTAGTTTGTCAGGCCATGCACATCATTATACCAACATTAAAAATAAAATTTGTGCAGGCGGCCAATCTAGATTCAAGATGGTAGTATATATAAATCCTTAACTTGGGACTAAGTTAAAGAATGTGCCCAGTTCCATCAGCCTCCCAGGGCTTAACATGTTCGGGAGGGGGAACTGCTTTCTCTGCCATGGCTTATGAATTGTGACACGGTGGTTACATGGAGCCAGGTTTTCTTCATTTTGTGCCTGTGGAAAACTGGATTTCAGGCACCTTGTAAAATACTGTCTTTTATGTTAGCCTTTCCCAGTTATAGATTCCTCCTAAAATTTGTAATTTGACAAATATGTTTTTATCCTGATTTATATTTAAAATATTTTAAGGAAAATTGTATGTAAACTGCTTTGGATTTTTCATAGTGAAAAGCAATATAAAAATAATTTAATAAAAATAATTAGTATTGTTTCCAAATACTATCTAGATTCTTGAAAGAACCTTGTAAACAGTTCTTTCTTGTATTTTGTTCCTAACATTTTACACTCAAATATTGACTTAGTACAGAATATCCATTATACTACCATAGCTTATCTTGACAACTACAAATATATCATACAGAAATTATTTAAAGACATGTTAAAAGTGTAATTAATGCTAAATATGTTAGTTATAATTTTATCCCAATTTTAGAAAAATATTATGTGCCAAAGAAGTTGAGATTAATTAAAAAAAGAGGTTATTTCAATTTCTACAGTTAAAATGCATTTTGGCAGCTGGAACAGGGTACTGTATTCTTTCTGACAGGGAAGAACATAGCAAGTTCTCTGCAGCTGTTTTGGGAGCCAGTTGATCCCTTTCTTGTCATGTTGTTTTCTAGGAAGCAAAAGAGGAAATCTCTCAGCAGACTTTGGTTTTCTGACAATACACAAAAAGATACATAGATATATATATATCCAAATGTTATTTCAAATGTCTATTTGACATTGAATCAAATGCATGATTTCATTTAATAGTTCTAACCTTTACCTTCTGAATAGTAGCCACAAGGGAGAGGAAGAGGCATAAGGAGAAATTCAAATGTCTCTTGTCCACATAGCAGCTCAAGTTAAAATTGTAGTTCACATATTTACATATAATATGTAATTACCTCTGGGAAGTGTTTACTTTCAAAACAAGCTTCTGTTTAGGCCTCTCTCTTTTCTTTGCAAAATAAACATGAAATAACAGTGCAAAACATTTACATATGACATTGACTCAGAGATGTGTTGCTTCTTAAGTATAAAACTATAACTTTATTACCTTGTTTATAATTGAGTAAAATCACCACAACCAAATCATGCTGCACTAGATGCAGAATTGCATCTTGGTCTATAACAGTGGTTTTCAACCTTTTCTTCACCACGAACCGCTTTTAAATATCCTTTGTAGCCATGAACCATGGCCAGGGACCTCCAACATTTAACTCAAGATTTAAATCATAACATTTCTTCAAGCCTTTGCAGATTCCCCCATGATGACATCACTGGCCCCCAGGGGATCCATAGACCACAGGTTAAGAATCACTAGTCTATAAACTACATGGCCTAGTACAGGCTAAATTCAACATATCTTGAGATTAAAATGTAAAACTGATTTAGGTAGAAGAGAATGTTATGGTCTGTGATTCATTACATTTCTAGGCTATTATAAAATTATTCTCCTGTTAGTGTTTTCTTACATCTGTAATAATAATAATGATAATGTAGGTAAACATATCTTATATATTAGATATGTTTATGTTAAATATAATATTTAAATGTTAAATGTTTAAATATTAGAAAAATGTTAAATATTTTACAAAAATTAATCTTAAAGGAGAATATAACCATTGTATAAAGCATGTGATTCAAAAAGAAAATAAAGTATTTCATTCATTTGTTCGTCCATTCATTCATTCAGCTTATGTAACCACCCATGTTATCAAGCACAACTTAGAGCAGCTCTCAAAAGTATTTAAAAAAAACTAAAGCTAATATAGTAAAAATTGAGGGTGAAGATTTGTTCTCTGAGCTTGTGAGTTGGTTTCCGAACATTTTGTTACCAGGCTAGGTAACATCTCCAGCAGAATTTAGGGGCTGTCAGTGTTGGTGTTCTTCTGTTTATAAGGGCTTGAGGTGTGGGTATGTCAAGTGTACTTGTTTATATTATGTTAGCAATATAAACAGTTTTTTACAAAAGTATTGATGGCGGGAGATAGCTGAGAAGTACAGAAGCAGGGAAAGCTTTTTTTTTAAAAAAAAAACAGAAATTAAAAATAGAACTAACATGAAACCTAAGACTTTAGGGATAGGGTAGAGAAAAGTAATAATTTTACTCATCAAAATACTTAGTAATTAATTTAAAGCTTTGAAGAACTGGTCAAAGGACAGGTACATAAGTATATTATGGCCTTCCTTCCTGTCTTCTATCTCTCATACTAGCAGCTGTTCTCTGTGGTTGAGGAGGAATCAGCCCAGATGGGGTCTCTAGATGTGTGTATGTCAACACAGCCAAAGCGATACCTCATGTTTATCAGTGAACAAAGTGACCTTAGATCAGAACAATTATAATGCTTATTTAAACAAGAGTATGAATATTTCACAAATTTGGGAAGGAGAAAATTCTCAAGTATAAATCCTCATGTTTTTGCATTTTTATTTTATTGCACACTTTTAGATCCAATCCATAAAGGAGTGTGGATGCTTCTCTGTTGTGCCTGATTAAGAGCCTGGAAGAACTGAATTTGGAAATTCAGATTCCTTTTCACAAAAGGCATAAACAGATGGCAAGAGAATGGTGCACATGTCAGTGGCTGGGAAGATACTTTGTCAAACAATGCTAATTTGATTAATTTGCTTTTAGCTTCTGCAAGAATCCTCTTTATCCGGAGTTGCTCAAAAATGCACCCCAAAGCTTACATTTCTCAACAATTAGACAACTGAATAGAAGAAAAAAATAGTATTATCCTAGTGCCTGACATTGATCTGAATAGTGCTTTTAGTGCTTTACAAGAAGATGTGTGAGGGTTAAGGTCTGCTATTATCCATTTATTTATGTAATCACACTGTACTTAACCCCCCAAAAAGAAATAGGGTGAGCCAGAAAAAAACTAAACTTAATTATCTCTCTTTTACATTCCTTTGAATCCAGGCTAACTGATAGTATTTGCTCTCTATCATATATGAAATAATTGTCCTTTTCAGTCAAAATATTAGAACTGGTAATAATTTTTGGAAGTCTATGGAAGCTACAACCAAATCTCAGGTAAATTTATTATTTGAAGTTTTATAAAAGAACAAGAACCCAGGGTGAGTATTTAATTGATTGGTTACCAACAGCTAGC
Source organism: Crotalus tigris (assembly GCF_016545835.1). Taxonomy (NCBI): domain Eukaryota; kingdom Metazoa; phylum Chordata; class Lepidosauria; order Squamata; family Viperidae; genus Crotalus; species Crotalus tigris. The sequence continues at coordinate 101,123 of NW_024100452.1, forward strand.
TTATTATATAATTCTGTATCTTGCATAATATATTGTAAGTCTTTCATTGTTGGTGGGAAACTTTTCTTACACCCAAGCAAATAGTAAGGTGTTTATGTTGTTTCAGAGTTGTCTATAATACACATTACAAACAGACTTAAGAAGAAGGCTCTGTGCCCTTATGCTGTACTCACCACACCTTCCTTTGCTGGCTTCACTGCTTGAGTGAAGCAGACATACAAATAGAAATTTGATGAGATATGTACAGATATGTTTCCATCTGGAACTACTCATCTAATGCTCTCCACCCAGTAGAAAACAAAGTTAGGTTTACATTGCAATTTCTCTTCTAAATTAGTTATTATGTAGCCTGCGCAGTATAGTAATGAATGCATGTGATCCTGGACTGTGAGTATTTTTCTTCCTGGCAGCACATTAAATAAAAACAAGAAATTCCAGGTTGCTGTAAAAGATCACCTGAGGCCAGGAACTTTTTAATTGTCCTGGGATGAGAAAGTTTTTGTTATTCTGTTTTGTTGCTGGCTAAAAATAATCTTTCCCCAGCTGATTTCTTTTTTGCATGAAAAAACTGAGGGATGATTTTTTCATAGGAAATCTGTAGAGAAAATGAATTATAAAATCTTTCTTTCCAGTCCACCCAATGTTCTATTGCAGATCCTAGATCGCAATCTTTAGTAAGTTTAATGGAGCAAAACTATGCAACAGTATTGATTGGCCTTTATCTGCAGAAACAGAAATGGAATATGCTATAGTTAAAGCTGATTGGCTATACTGCTATGATCCAAAATTCTTCAGCCTTGCTAGTTGATCTTGGCTAATCTACTCAGGATTAATATTAACCTGAGTAAAACATTCTAGTACTGAGATACTGGTTGATTCTGAATGTGGCCGTGGGAATAAGCACTAAACTTCATGCTATATATGCTACATGACTTAATATAATGCATTAGTCCTATTTCCCAGGCTCCTTGTTTACTTATAGAATGATGACTGTACTTGTTCTTTTATGGATTTTTGCTTTTTAAATCATATAGTCTGTTGACCACACTCAAATATTTGCATTGACATATCTTCTTTTAAACTCGGCATATCTTTGTAACTCTGACATGCTCCCATGATTTGAATGATTTGTTCAACTTTTGACAATTTTACCCCAACCCTCATTGCCTAGGCTGCTACAAAGAACGAAAACAGCCCTGTCTTTGTTTTAAAGACAAATCAGATATGCAATATGCCTATCTGGCCTACGCAAAACAAATTTAAGTGTCTGCTGTAAAGGGAAAGCTGCAAAGAAGTCAAACCACCTTTCCATTTTAAAGACCTTGACAGAATATTACAATAACTGAAGCCTGGATAGCTGACGGTTGCCACCTATGAGCAAGTCAGAAAACCATCCATTTACAAGCAGAACTTCATGGTGCAAATGGAAAAATCTCATTTTCTCTCTCTTTCATATATTGTGTATTAGGTAGAAAATATCTGGCTCAGTAATTCAACACATACAATTGTAAGGGTACAAAAAGGTCCAGGACTGATTTTAAAACTGTAAAGAGATCCCACGAGGAAATGTTGTGATTTTGCTGCAGTTGTGCTACTCTCAATTAGTGATTACATTTAATCATGTACTTTACACAACAGAGTAACTAGAAATGGCAATTAGGACCAATTTGTGAAAGCAAAGTTATCAAACATTTATTAAATGAATTTATGAATCCAATTCTAAATGTTTTTAATGCAAGGTCTTTCAGTGAAGGTCATTGCAAATTCAAAACTGAGATAACTGTTTGCATCAATCGATCAAAAAGTGATATCAGAAGGAACAAAGACTTGAAAATATTATTAAAAGGTTATAATAAGCAGTTAATAGTAGCAATGATTATATGATAGTTTCATTTAAACTTTTAAAGTATTTTCTATAAACTGCTAAAATTCTCATTGTGGTAAACCCCTCAGGTAAACCAGACAGAAAGATGATATGATGAACTAATTCTACCTTATCATAAGGCTACACTAAGTGAATCTTACAAGTTAGAAAATACAAACTTTGTACCACCACTTTTAACTGCTTAATTTATTAGGGTAGGTACTTCATAAGTTTTTTTCTCTGTCCATTAAGCCAATTAATGCCTATATTGTCTGATTATTTCTTAAACAGCATCTTTCTCCCCAAGACATCCACACATTCCATGGTATGTTTGTCTGTTTGCACCCTGAAGTTAGCCCAATTGGTGTATTATTTTTGAATCAAGGTACCTACAATCTGCTACATTAAAGAATGCATAAAACATCCAAGACCCACTATTCCAGTGGAATTGAAATTTCCAGGATGATCAAGTGAGTTTTATTCATAAAGTTGTGACTGTTGCGGCATCCCAGAGCTATGTGATCAAATTTAATGTTTATTCTGGTCACATGTTCAAAGGATGACCCAACACATCACAAGGTTGTTTAGTTGCAAAAAGAAATGCATGTTCTCTCACCACACAAGCAGTGATTAGGTTTACATATTGTAGCATGCTAAGTTATGATTAGTGTCTCTCAATGAGTCCAGCTCTTAGGGTTTGTAAAATATAGTTATTTTATATTGTGTGACCCTAACCAAGTTTTGTTTTAGTATGATATGAGAACCCATTTGTTTATTACACTTCTCAATCTCTGTCAATGTTTTCCATAACTTTGATTATACCAAGTGGATAAAAAATTAGAATAGTCTTTCCTGATCAGTCAGTGCTCATATTAGCTGAGAGCACTGAAATCTGAGCTCAACAGAAGATAATTAGATCAGGAAAGCCTGAGACAGAGAGACATTTTTTATCCAGAATAAACTACATCAGAGGAAAGAATGGAAATCTGGTTGAAAAAAGACCAAGCAGTACAGAAGTATAACTAAGTATTATGATTCTATCATGAACTCTTTGTTAAAATCTGTCTTGAATAGAGAATGTCAACTATTTATAAATGTTGCTATTAACAAACTGTTCTCCCATGGCTTTTATTTTTTCAGCCTATTGCTGGTTATTGCTTTCTGCATTCAGGATAACACTTCTTATCCCAAAAGGAAAGAACTTGGGTGTTTCAGTTATAATATAGCTACAAAATCTAGACAATTTTGCACCTCAGACCAGATAACCCTAGTTATAATGATGCTTTTGTCATAAGAAATACAATTTATTGAAAGTGAGATGGGAAAATTTATGAGGTTTATTTTTTTATTTCTGAAAATGTTGCATGAACCAATTGTCCCAAGGCTCAGTAGACAGACTACAGTATAGTATTGATAATTAAATGATATATTTAACTCTAAGAAAATTTAATGGCATGAAATAGGAATATATTTCCAATATACAGACAATGGCGTATAAATGCTATGGTAAAGACCTTGCAGACTGGTACAGACCTGTAAAGCAAGTTCCCACTGAAGGAACTCCCTAACACTTAACATCAAGGATTATAATTTTTTGAAGGGTCCTTTTTTAATACATCTCTCTGAAGCAAGACAATGTACTGTCCAGTGATGTGATTCAAATATGTGAACAATTGGTTCTATGTGTGGATGCCACTTCTGGTAGTCCATTCTGGGCCTGGGCAACAAAAAAAATAGCTAACGGTTCTGCTGAAGTGGTGCGAACCGCCTGAATCCCCCCACTGGTATTTTCTTTTTAGATGATTCATCAAAAATAATGTTTCTTTTTATATCCCATTTCCTGATATCCTCTCAGGAAGGCAAGCATTCTGTGTGCTTTAGCAATACATCACAACAGGTACTTCTGGGACTTGGTTACACTGATTACCCATCTGTTGAGAATTCAGTACATTCCCTCTTCATTATATATTTACTGTGGGGATACTTATTATTTCAATTACTATCTGGTTGTTCCCCCATGAGGTTTCAATCATTTCATAAAAATGCTAAATCTCTTGTCTTGGACATAGATATTTCCAAGGTTTGAACAGCAGCAATGTGTAAAATTAAATTTTGTTTCTCATGACTACATCAACAGATGTGTAATGTCTAGGGAAACAAGAAATCATTTATCTATCTATATAAATATAAGTTCCCAATAAGTGCAGTTCTTTCCAAACTCTACAGATGTTGGTGGATTTTGCATGTGCACATATTAGAGGCAAAGAGAAGAAAAGAGAAGTACAGTATATGCAGTGCTAACAAACAAGACATTATCTCTCAATAGAAAATTATTTGCAGCTAAATTGAATTTTTCTATTAAGCTTCTTCAAGAATTATGTGATGCATCCTTAGAAATATCAAGGCAGTTTTTATTGCTTCAATTCACAACAAAAGACAGCTTTTTAAAATCAGATCATTATTGAATTATACATTTTGCTCTTAGCTTTTTTATGTGTGACAACTTATCTGTGAAGGAATAACATTTCACAGAATTTGAATATTGATAAGGAAATAAGAATATAGTTAAACTTAGTCAGCTAAATAAAGTTAACATTATTGGCTTGCAAAAAAGCAATTTTTAAAAAAGTCTTACGATTTTTCTTCCTCTCTTTTCATGTTCATCATTTTAATCAGGCATAGATTATTCTGGAATATCAAGAGATACAATGTGCCTTCACAGATTATCTCCACTCCAGTTCTAATCACTGGTTATAAATACTTTCTTAGCTTTTGATAAGGAATAATTATTACCCCTAAAGAACAGAATTCTCAACAGTCCTTTGATAAATGGAAGATTGTTGTGCTACTAGTGTTTAGGTGCATGTAATATTGGGATGGACATTATAGTAATTCAGCCCTAAATGTTGGTCAATAATGTCTTGTTTTTTTTTTTTTATCTTGAAAATTTTTATTTTTTAAAAAACATACAATCATTTATAAAAATACAATAAAATTTTAAAATAGAGAATGTAATCCTGGACTGGTTCTTTATGGCTCTCAAAAATCTTGCTTATTTACAGTTCCCAATATCTTCAAAATGAGTGGTGGTGAGTAGTTTGCTATGATTGAATTACATCTGGAGGACTACACTTTTTTCCGAGGCTCTTAATAATCTGGGCTTCATATATACTACAGAAGTTTTATCTTCAATTTGGTTGGCAACCCATGCTAGGCTTGCCTTACATGGAATCGCAGAAGCCTTGACGCCAAAAAGAAGGTTTGTTTCTTTCCAAGTCATGGGATAAGAAATTGCAGATGTTATAAACAGAAGTTGAAAAATTCAGAAAAAGAATGGATGCAACTTGTGCAATCAATTCTTTCCCAACATTTACAGTGCAGATAATAGATTATACAGAAATGTTTAACCAAACTACAGGTTTAACCAGAAATGTATCTTTGTCAAGCACATGCCTGCCCAGAATGACTGTAGCAGCAGTGAGAGATGTTTTTTAAAGAAGAATGGATGAGAAGGGTTCATCAGTTTTTCCCACTTTCCTACCCCGTTATCTTCAGCAAATCTTTCCTTGAATAATGTTAGAAGAATATCATGGATTTAGGCATCTTCATAAATATGCAATTGAAGACATTCTTCTTTGTGTGGCAAATATGCTGAGTTTTAAAACTATAAATTGGGAATCATCATAATTGGGGGATATATTTCGCTCCCAAAGTGCATATTTAAGAATGTCAGAATGAACACAAAACCAAGTCAAAACATTACAACAAGCCATACAGTACCTGCCATAACTGGCAGGTGGGACCACAAGTCATTTACTTTTCTTATGGGTGTGTCTTTTTGAAAGACCAACCTACTAGATACTATTCCTCAGATGACACAATGGTTCTACTCATCTGAGAATTGTTGTTAGGTCCCCAAATCCTTATTGTTTTTCTTGCATATATACACTTATGCTTTGTTTTGGAGCCTGCCATTCTGCTGGGGGGAGTGGGGATATTTGCTTTCACTTGAGATAACTTTTGCTTTCTGCTTTTCTTCTCCCACCTCTATCCACTTGAGAAAGGAATGTGTCTCCCTTATCAGGGAGACGTTTACAGAGAAACGAAACTGGAGAAGACATTGAGATGGGCACCAATTGTGCCAGTTACCCGCACATCGTGACACCTGTGAATTGGCTGGATTTCAAATGGACATTTTGACTTTGGTGGGAGGAGGAATATTGCTGGTTTAACTATACTGTTTAAGCGGGATCTTCCCCAGATCTCACCTTGACTTCCCTACTGTCACTAACCCCTAATAAAAGTTTCCTTTTGAGGCAATGCCTGTTTCAGGAGTTCTGCTTTCTTAGGTAGTTAGCTGAGGTGGGTCCTCAACAATTTTACCCCTTTCACATTAAGAGGAGAAGGAAATGGCAAACCACTCCAGTATCTTTGCCATGAAAACCCCATGGACAGTACTAAAAGGAAAAAAGATATGATGCTGGAAGATGAGCCCCTCAGATCGGAAGGTGTCCAATATGCTACTGGGGAAGAGCAGAGGGCTAGTACTAGTAGCGCCAGAAAGAATGAAGCGACTGGGCCAAAGCCGAAAGGACGCTCAGTTGTGGATATATCTGGTGGTGAAAGGAAAGTCCGATGCTGTAAAGATTTTTTCTCCATAGGAACCTGGAATGTAAGATCCATGAATCAAGGCAAGCTAGACGTAGTCAAAAAAGAGATGACTAAATATTGACATCTTAGGAATCAGCGAACTAAAATGGACAGGAATGGGTGAATTTAACTCAGATGACCATCAGGTATACTACTGTGGGTAAGAATCCCTCAGAAGAAATGGAGTAGCCTTCATAGTCAATAAAAGAATAGGAAAAGCAATACTGGGATACAATCCCCAAAATGACAGAATGATCTCAATTCGAATCCAAGGCAAACTATTCAATATCACAGTAGTCCAAATCTATGCCCCAACCACTGGTGCTGAAGAGGATGAAATTGACCGGTTCTATGAAGCCCTACAGCACCTTATAGAATTAACACCAAAAAATGATGTCCTTATCATCATGGGGGATTGGAATGCTAAGGTAGGAAGCCAAAAGATAACCGGAATAACAGGCAAGTTTGGCCTTGGAGTACAAAATGAAGCAGGGCACAGGCTAATAGAATTTTGTCAAGAGAATACGATGGTCATAACAAACACTCTTTTCCAACAACCCAAGAGACGGCTCTACACATGGACATCACCAGACGGTCAACATAGAAATCAGATTGACTATGTGCTCTGCAGCCAAAGATGGAGAAGCTCTATACAGTCAGTAAAAACAAGACCAGGAGCTGACTGTGGCTCAGATCATGAGCTTCTCGTTGCAAAATTTAGGCTTAAATTGAAAAAAGTAGGGAAAAGCACTAGGCCACTCAGGTATGAACTAAATCATATTCCTGATGAATATACAGTAGAGGTGACAAATAGATTTAAGGAACTTAGATCTGATAGACAGAGTGCCTGAAGAACTATGGATGGAAGTTCGCAACATTGTACAAGAGGTAGCAACTAAAACCATCCCAAAGAAAAAGAAATGCAAGAAAGCAAAATGGCTGTCTGAGGAAGCTTTGCAAATAGCTGAGGAAAGAAGGGAAGCGAAAGGCAAAGGAGAAAGAGAAAGATACACCCAATTGAATGCAGAATTCCAGAGAGTAGCTAGAAGAGATAAGAATGCCTTCTTAAATGAACAGTGCAAAGAAATAGAAGAAAACAACAGAATAGGGAGGACCAGAGATCTCTTCAAGAAAATTGGAGATATGAAGGGAACGTTTCATGCAAAGATGGGCATGATAAAGGACCAAAATGGCAGAGACCTAACAGAGGCAGAAGAGATTAAGAAGAGATGGCAAAACTACACAGAAGAACTATACAAGAATGAGCTTAACATCCCAGATAACCACAATGAGATGGTCATTGACCTCGAACCAGACATCCTAGAATGTGAAGTGAAATGGGCCTTAGAAAATCTGAGCAACAACAAAACTAGTGGAGGTGACAGTATTCCAGCTGAGCTATTCAAAATCTTAAAAGACAATGCAGTAAAAGTGCTACACTCAATTTGCCAGCAAATTTGGAAAACTCAACAGTGGCCACAGGATTGGAAAAGGTCAGTTTACATTCCAATTCCAAAGAAAGGCAATGCCAAAGAATGTTCAAACTATCGCACCATTGCACTCATTTCACATGCTAGTAAAGTTATGCTTAAAATCCTACAAGCTAGACTCCAGCAGTATGTGGATCGAGAACTACCAGAAGTACAGGCAGGATTTCGAAGAGGCAGAGGAACTAGAGATCAAATTGCCAACATACGCTGGATCATGGAGAAAGCTAGGGAGTTCCAGAAAAACATCTACTTCTGCTTCATTGACTATGCAAAAGCCTTTGATTGTGTGGATCACAACAAATTGTGGCAAGTTCTTAAAGAGATGGGAGTACCAGACCATCTCATTTGTCTCTTGAGAAACCTATATGCGGGTCAAGAAGCAACAGTGAGAACCAACACGGAACCACTGATTGGTTCAAAATTGGAAAAGGAGTCCGGCAAGGCTGTATACTGTCGCCCTACCTATTTAACTTATATGCAGAGCACATCATGAGAAAGGCAGGGCTAGATGAATCAAAAGTTGGAATTAAGATTGCCGGGAGAAATATCAACAACCTAAGATATGCAGATGATACCACTCTAATGGCAGAAAGTGAAGAGGAACTAAAGAGCCTCTTGATGCGGGTGAAGAAGGAGAGTGCAAAAGTTGGCTTGAAACTCAACATTAAGAAAACCAAAATCATGGCATCCGGCCCTCTCAATTCCTGGCAAATAGATGGGGAAGAAATGGAGGTAGTGACAGATTTTATTTTTCTGGGCTCCAAGATCACCTCAGATGGGGACTGCAGCCAAGAAATTAAAAGACGCTTGCTCCTGGGGAGGAAAGCTATGGCAAATCTAGACAGCATACTAAAAAGCAGAGACATCACCCTGCCAACAAAAGTGCGTATAGTCCAGGCCATGGTTTTCCCAGTTGCAATGTATGGCTGTGAAAGTTGGACCATAAGAAAGGCTGAGCGCAAAAGAATTGAGGCCTTTGAACTATGGTGCTGGAGAAGACTCCTGCGAGTCCCTTGGACTGCAAGGCGTTCAAACCGGTCAGTCCTAGAAGAGATCAACCCCGACTGCTCTTTAGAAGGCCAGATCCTGAAGTTGAAACTCAAGTACTTTGGCCACCTAATGAGAAGGAAGGATTCACTGGAGAAGAGCCTAATGCTGGGAAAGATTGAGGGCAATAGAAGAAGGGGACGACAGAGAATGAGATGGCTGGATGGAGTCACTGAAGCAGTAGGTGTGAATTTAAATGGACTCCAGAAGATGGTAGAGGACAGGAAGACCTGGAGGAACGTTGTCCATGGGGTCGCGATGTGTCGAACACGACTTCGCAATTAACAACAACAACAGCACATCCAGTTCAGGATGTGAAATACTAAATCACCAATATAACCAATGGCCAGAATGTATTATCTTTACTATAAATGAAAAGATTGCTGTAATTATTAATGTAGTGAAATCAAGTACAATTGTGTTAAGGCATATTAAGATTTATTTGTTTTTGGCTCAGCAACTTCTATGAATCCTGCCTTTGTAGTTTACTACTTAATGCTTTATGTAAACCTAGCCAAATATGTATAGTATTTGAAGGCACTGGCTTGTTCCAACCTGAAAATGGAAACTTTATATTTCCAATCTTGATATATAAAAGAGAAGAAAATAGGAATAGGGAGCATATAAGGCTGAAACTCCCCATGACATATTTTGGAAGACCATACATTAAAATCCAAATGTAGAATAACAGTCTTGTGCTGGTTCCAGCATATCAGATAAAATATATTTACCCTGGTATTCTTTTTATGAATTAAAATATTGCGAGCATTTGACAATGCTGGAGTAGTTCATCATTTTTCAAATCTTGCTTTTCCTGAGCTCTTACATTTCTGCTGTGTGGTGAGATTTATAACCATCATAAAGGGTTCTTGTGTAAGTCTCACTTATGTTGTCACAGACACCAGAATGTTGCAGGAATTCTGAAGCCATCACTTGACTTTTCTACTCAGGCCATCTGCTCTCAAATAGCCTCCTGATGAACAGTGATAGTTGCTATGATTTGGTTTTCTTCCCCATTATATAAAACTGCTGCGAGAAGCCATATGTTGATTTAGGATACTCTTATTCAGAACTCTAAGGGTACCGTTTTCACCCCAATCTGGGCCCATGATGTAGAAATTTGAACCAGTAGAGACTGTACTGCATGGAGAGAAACAAATTCAAACCAAACTCAACCAAGGTAAAAATGTCGTTCATCCGTGAACATCTTGCGTGTCTGGAACATTGGTGGAACATTGGTCTTGGTAGTTGCTTTAGATGAATTCACATTCTAATGAAGGACTTGATTAGTGACTGGAGAAATTTTTCAAATTGAAACTTCTGTTTGACACCAGATGGAAGCCATGACTGGGCAGGCCTTTGCTAGCTTCTACTGCTTCACCAGTTATAGCCTTCCTGGACAGGATGTGGCAAAGGTAAATCATGCTGTGATTAATACAAGATTGGTAATGATGGGGGTGTCTTTGAAGAGAACCTGCAGGTGTAACTGGTAAAGAATGAACGGACAAATTCCTAGCCCAGAAACCTGTTTTAATAAAGTCATCCTTGTTTTATATTGATTACCAGCAGGATTCTGAACCCAATTTAAAGTGCTGATTAAAACTATATACAGTATGGTACCAGGTTACATAAAAGAGCAGTTCACCAAAATTGACTTGACTTATCTGGTCCAGCTGCCAAGAGAAATCTTATTGAATTTCCACCCACCCTACCATGAAATAAAAGTGGTACTGATCAGAAGAAAAATCAGATTGTTACTATGGAATATGTTTCCCTCAGAGATGTATATAAATCTTATTCTTCCAACACTTTGGAAGATACTTAAAATTAGTCTTTCAGCAGAATAAAATCTCTATAAGTAACAGTCTAGTTTTCCTTCTGCTTATTTTTGTTTTTAGCTGATTACTACTTTTAAAGTGTCCACTGACTGTGGATTGGAGTGGTTTATAAATGCTGCCAAAAAATAACAAAGCAATCACATTTTATCATTAAATGTTGCTGCCTTAGAGGTTAGGCACCACAGTCTGTCCCATCAGCCAAAGATGCATGACATCACTACTAAGTTAAACTCTGACCTAGGTTAGAGAGCCAAAGGAAGTATGGTCAGGAAGTGAAGTATTTGTGAGTCATGTCATGGGAATATGTGTAGCGAGCCATTCCTGATAAAGTTCAGCCAAACCACAGTGTTGATGTTGGACGATTTACCATGGGAACTATAAGTACAATCCTGACCCATAGCATTTTATTTTTATTTACACTCATGGTAACATGGTTTTTCTTAGATAATCCTCTCTTTTTTTTTCATTTTCTTAGATTTTATTTATTTCAGTGTTGTTATTAAAACAAAGGGTCCTAAGGACTATAATGGCCTATATATCAGGAGAATCAACATTTTCCAGAGATCTTCTACTGTAAATATATTTTTGCCAGAAAGCATAGTTTTGTGATCATTGCTTCTTGGTGAGCTCAAATCTTCATGTTGACCTTTGTCAATCTTTGCAATTAAATACACATGGCTCTGTTTTGAACTATTTGTATTTGTAGCATTGATTTTAAATGTCCAAGTTCAATTATAATTTTTTTTGTATTTGCTATTTTGGTTTACTATATTTCTCTAACTTCATTAACTCTACAAATTAATTAAACATTTTACTGTCTAATCCAATACTATGCAGAGTGCAGCGTTATCAAAAAGTAAATATAATTAGTTTTTATTTTATTTATTTGACAAATTTGTATTTCATTGTTCCTCTTAAGAACTGAAAGTGGCATGCATATTATTCCCTCCACAATCTTCTTTTTTCACAAGAACAGCCAGGAAAGTAAGCTGGGCTGACAGATGGCAACTATCGCAAAGTCACCCCTTGTGAATTTCTATGGCTGAGAGTGGTTTTGAACCTGGATTTCCTCAATCTTCATTCCAAATGGGGCAGAGACATAAATTTTACTATCATTTCACATTGCACACCACTGGTTTACTACTAAAACACTGTATTCTTCAAAGACCATTGTTATTGAATCACATCATACAGGACTGCATATTTATATAGGCTTTATTGGCATTTTTAGGGGGGGAAATCACCCTGGCCGCCTGGAAAGGATGGAAAGTAGCAGCCACATAAAATAAGTGTATAATTTACCATGGATGTTTTGTGAGTAAGCAGTTCCAGCAATATGCAAACTCTTTTGTAAGAATGTCCATAACTGTTCTCACCATTTCAGAGATTCCTCTTTGATGATTCTTCCAGCTAAGTTCTGAGTTGCCTTTCCATTTTCATTGCTCTGCATATATATGCATTCATTTTTCCTCAATACTTGCTTTGATGAACTCAACTGAATACTTGCACTAAATATGGGACCTTCATGAACTCAACTTAAGAGTCCTCCCTCATTTAAAATTTATTGGGACAGCCAACTGTGGGGGGGGGGAGTGAAAACCAAGTTGTTTCCTGAAAAATTTCTTCCATTCATCAGAGAAAGCCAATGAGAAAGAGTATAGTTCACAGCAGTTCATATTGGGAGGCCTTAACCTTTTATAACCACAGAAAGGAGAAGGGGAAGGCCAATCTACCCACAAGACCCACAAGTATAGAGTTTTCAAGAAAATGATGGCATTTCCCAGCAACTATTGAAAAAAATGTCACAGGAATATAGGGGCTAACTCTTCCGTGGTCAACTTTGGCTGATTCACACTTCACACTGAAGAAACTATTGACTGAATTAATGTAGTGTCCTAAGGCTAAGCCAATATGTGGGGGTTTTTTTGTTTTTGTTTTTGCTTTTCATGTTATGGAGACATAGCCATTAAGGTTTGTAAAGGGCAGTGTGTGTTTTTTAGATGTTGTATAAATGCATCTAATACCTAGCATATGAAATTTCAAGTTTGTGGCATAATACCTCTGTACAGTCTAAAATCAAATTAACTTTATCTATAATGGGGGCCAAATACAGTATTTTAATCATAAGGCAGCTTTTTGCTCCAAATGTCTTGGGTATAGGCTTAAGACTTTCTTCAAAGATTGTGCTGCTGAATTTTAATTTGACAGAGGGTGCATGTTGAATGAGTTTATATTAAAAAGATTATTCATGTGTTGCATAGACAATAACATTGTTCAATGATTGGGATAAATGTTGTGAGTGGATATATTAAAACTTACAAAAATAGTGTAAGTTCAGGTTCACGAATGGAAGAATCAAAACAGACAGCTCAACTACATATTTGAACCCTAATCCTTTCTTCTGTGTGTCACAATGGAAAGAGGGAGACTTTGATTATCTTGACTTTTCGACCCCACACCCTCTTGGGAAAAAACTTCTTCCTTATCTAAATTGTGGAAAGATTGTAACATTTTTGTTCTGGTTGTTTATTCTCAAAGCCATAAAATTAAGGCTACAACATTTGGGCTCATCAAATCCAAATGACAATAACATGGCAGAAATTTTTACATCTTGTGTGGTGATCTAAAACTTTGCAGTTCACATAAGGTAGATCTATAAAACTATTATTTGTGCAGTGAATTTTGTTGCAGGGGGGGGAGTCAAATCAAAGTCTTTTGAATTCAGTGGAATTTATTTCCAGCCAAGCATTTGTAGATAATAATCTTGATTATTTATAGCATAAATTCAGACTGAGTCAGACTTTTTGTCTTATTATTTTGCTCAGAACAATATGCCTTTAAAATTCTGATACAGACATTAAGTCTGATTTTTTTGATGTCTTCTTGACAGTAAGCATGTTTTCAATCAAGAACCACCTAGTGCAGGGGTAGGCAACCTTGGCTCTTTTATGATTCGTGGACTTCAACTCCCAGAATTCCTGAACCAGCCACAAATCATAAAAGAGCCAAGATTGCCTACCCCTGACCTAGTGATTCAGGTATTTTGATATCACTCCTCTTTATTTTTCAATTGGATGTATAATGCTAATTTATAACTGGTATGTTTGTTTCCAGTTTGACATGATGGGTGAACTCAAGCATGATTTATAGTAGTAATGTGTGAGTTGTTTGTAGCATATTTACTCAAAAGGAATATGATCATGAATTTAAAATATTCCTCCCATAAAAAGAAGAATTGTGTGGGTGGAGAGTGTATGCACTCATAAATATGTATGGATAGCCACAATGAGGAAGGAGTGGCAAAATGTGTATAATAATACACATTTTCATTCTTGTGTCCTGACATATGTATGTTGTCCCTTTAAGCTAATGATATCCAAAGATAAGGTGCAGGTTGTGTATAATCTGTTGTTCCTGTGCTACCCATTACATCTGAGGCACGGTCCTCTGATCAGTAGTAGATGGAATCAGAGAGGTCCTTATTGGCCATCTCAGGTATATGCAGGCACAGCTCCTCTTTCACCATTCTTATTCAGCTGTTGCCCTCCTAAAATGCTGGCCACAATAACACAGGAAACCCCAAGAAAATTATATTCAAGGCTTCAAATAGCATTATAATGAAATGTTGCAGAAGTGAAAGAGCCCGCAGGTGAAATTGTCTATATGGCATGATGCAGCAGTGAAATTATGCAAGAAACCATTAAGCATGAGAGGATGGGACCACATCCCCACTGTTAGCAAACAAAGAAAAGAAAAGGAAGATAAATGTGAAATAAAAATTCTGCTTGTGACTCTGCAGAACCTATTCCCATTGATCAGGAGTGTCAAACTGCCAGCCCACAGGCCAGACACATCACACGGAAGCCGCGCCCGCCCCATTGCCAGCAATGGCAAAACCGGCCCGATATGCGTGATGTCACATGACGTTGCGAGTTTTACATGCCTGCCATTGATGGTGCCCAGAATGTGTAGTGCCATGGTCACAGTGATAGCACTTGTTGGAATTAAAAAAAAACTCTTCCTTTATATTTAATCATATAAATGCTTCCATGTGGTTATTTTGTTGAATGATTGATTAACTGACTGATTTATATTAAATTTATATACTGCCCATGGTGCTTAGAAGTGACTCTAAGCAGCTAGACTTATACCACACCTTTTTTCCTCAAGAGTTCAAGACAGCAAAGATAGCATTTCTTCCTTCATTTTATTCCACAAAAAGGCAGATTTGGTTGAGAAAGGTTGATCATCTAACTCTCCCATGTCCTAGCTATGTCCAATATGTTAGCAATTTTATTACGTTGCTTCTCTTGACAACAGCATATAAATTGTTTGCTGTTGCCTTTTTTCCAGGATGCTCTTAGATCTTCCAGTATAAACTGATATGTCCTGGTGGTCTTCCATCCAAATACTAATCAAATACCACCCACTTTAGCTTTCTCAAAACTAGCCAAGGTTGTTAGGGACTGTCCCCTCTTTAACATACCCATAACTTGTGAGTTCTGTATATGTATTTATCTGTCTGACCAGGCATCAAAAGAATGTGGCTGGTACTGATCTTATAATGTTAATTTGTAAGAGCTGAGGATGAAAGGAGCTTATCTAAAAAATCATTCATTGAAACCCCACAAATATTCTGCATGCCTTCTACAGTATATCCATTTTTTAAAAGTGCTTTAAATCTCTCATCTTGCCAAGACTTGCTGTGCTAAATCTATCTAGGAAAAAAATGGATGGTTCATTTAATTTGCATAAGGTAGATTTGATTTTTTTAAAGCCAAGGAGAAAATACAGTGTTTCCTTAGAAATGGTTTTTAAATTGCCTCTGTCATTTTTCAAATACACATCTTTGTTAAAATGAACCAGCTCAGTACCTTTTGCTCCCTCGGGAAGCAGCTGAGTGACTGAATAATTTTATAGCACTCTGCAATGCAGATAACGTTCCTTTCTTTCTACCGCTTTTTTTTTTTTAAGTGCAGCCAAACAACCTTGCTGAGAAACATTCAAGAGCCCTTCTAGGTATTCATCAGTGTTTCCATTCTACGCAGGCACAGGACAACTCTGATTTGTTTTGTAAGATTACATGCTTTAAGCAATTGATGTGATGGTTATGAAAATATACTAGAAGCATCCAGAATCTCTGTGGATAACCTTTTTGCAAGACTAATGCTCATATGCAGGCTGAATATTTTGAATATAATATGAGAACAACACAATAAAGAACTTGCATTTTGCATCTCCAGGGCCTTAAGTCACTCATTGATATTTTAATCTGCTAATTTATCTAAATAGAAAGTATCATTTATTGTTATTGTGGCTGGTCACATAGTCAGCTAGATGTTTAGACTGGATTGGGCATTTTTGTCCATCTATTGGATTCTTCCTAAGGATCTAGGATTGGCAAATGTTGTTTATTATTCCCATACTAAAGATCAAGAGATCATTAGATAAAGAGGCCACATCCTTGATGATATACATGTGTTTTGGCTGGATTTGTATATTACATTAAGGCAGTGCTGAGTCACTTTGAGTGGATTCTCAGGAAGCAAATAAATTATGGCATAGTATGATATCTGAACCTGATATTCTTATTTCTACTACTTATGATCCAGTACTTGTAATCAGATGCAGCTTTCGTTATCTTCTATTGAGCCACAACAGAATGAGAACAGTGGAACCAATCACTGCATTTCAACCCAGCATGGTTGAATAATCCAGCATGGGTTGAAACTAAGAAAGCGGAATCAGATTGAATATTAGGAACAATAAGAATTGCTGAGCAATGGAACAAAAACACCGGTATACTTGTCCTCACAGGAAGTTTTCAGATAGAGGCTGGATGATTATCTGTTGGGGGTGGTTTAGATCAGGGGGTCTCCAACCTTGGCAACTTTAAGACTTGTGGACTTCAACTCCCAGAATTCCTCAGCTAGTTTTTGAGATTCAAAATTGTAGCACTATGTGTAAAAAAAAAAATCAACCCTAGGAAGGGATTTGTCTGAGGTTTACAACAGAGATTGATTAAATGTTTCACTTGTGCTACTCTAAAGTAGCTACCATATTAGCTTCAGTGAGGAAAAGTTATTAGTTTAAAGGTTTAAATGCACATGTTTTCCATTATGTGACCAGCTAGCAGCTTTGGAGAAGAATCTCACACATGAGATTTAGTTCATGCTGCTGTCAGCATCTAATCTGTGTGTGAAAAAGCACATAAAAGTCCCTATAAATTGCTATGATTCCCATCCTAGAAGCAAACCTAAAATATATATCTAGTAGATACATGAAGTTGGAGAATCAGCATCGCATTCTATCGCTATTAAGGCATAGCATTACACCATTCTGCACTGTTGCTTAATCTCAGCAATAAATTAAATATTATGCATTCTGTACATGTTTTTAAAAAATACATTTTAAAACCTGCTGTGCCTCTTATATTTTCTACTCACAATGGGGCAAGCCTTTCTCTCAAGACTAATATCAAGAGAGAAGTCAGGGTTAACATCTTACCTTACCATCAAGTCACCTTATCATCCCAGAAAACAAATATAGCTGCATAGGTGTATATGTATATTACTCAAAACTACAGGTGTCCTGTCATCATTTTCCCTCGTCACTTGACTTAAGACCTGTGCAGATATGCCAACAGGATAGCAGAACCTAGCTGACCTTAGCCAAAACTGGACCTGATTAGTTCTTGGGAGGGAAACAGACAAGAATTATTAATTACTTTAATCAATTAAAAGTATTATTTTTCTAGATATACTGAGAAGTTGAGGGCAAAGGCAAACCATTACACATAATTTCGAAGAGAATTATTTGATATGATAAATTATTGAAATCAACCTTAGGGGGAAAAAGGTCTTTATTTTAGTCATGTATCATTATTGTAGTTTAGATAAAATACTTCCATATAAAATAGATGAAATAGTAGCACTCCATACATGATTATTTTTTTTATTGAAAATTTTTAGATATTTTTACAAAAAGCAAAAAAAACAAAAAAAGACAACCCTAACCCACCCACCCCAACCCTCCCTCTCCATCCCCCCCGACCTTCCCAGAGCTGAATATAGGCTTAATTAAAATTTTTAAGAATCTTAAAAAAATTGAAAAAGTATAAATCATAAATATATCTAAATACCTTACATAAACAATTTATAAAGTAATTAACAATAAAATATATGTAAAAAAAAGCATACGTATTAAAAAGAAAAAGTACTTGAAAGAAAAAGAGATAATAAAAAAAAGAAAAGAGAAAGAAGAAAAGAGATAAAAAGTACAATCTATAAAATATTAAAATTTATATACAAGTTATTAGAAAGCTAAATGATATTTTTTTATATCCAATTTATATTGTATAAAATTTATCCATTTTTCCCATACCGCAAAGAATTTCTCTTGCGATTGCTCCTTTAAGAAAGCCGAAATCTTTGCCATTTCCGCCAAATAAGAAACTTTAAAAAACCACTCTTGCAAGGTAGGCAAAGATTCCTTCTTCCAATATTGCCCTACTAACAGCCTAGCGGCCGTAATCAAATTTAACATCAATATAACTTCCTTAGCATCACAATCAGTAACAATACCTAACAAAAACAATTGTGGGGTAAATTTTACCCTCTTTCTAAAAATTCTTTGAATATTCCACCATATCTTAATCCAAAAGACTTTTATATTTTTACACGACCACCAAATATGATAATAAGTAGCATCCAAACAACCACATCTCCAACATTTAGGCTGTAAGTCAGGATACATACAGACATTTTTTGTGGATCAAGGTGCCATCTGTAAAACATTTTGTAAAAATTCTCCCTTAAGTTCTGGGCTTGTGTAAATTTAACATTCCTCACCCAGATGGTTTCCCAGGTATCTAGTAGAACTGGTTCACCAAAATTTTGTGCCCATTTAATCATACATTCTTTAATTAGTTCTGATTCTGAGTCCAGTTCTACTAGCACCCCATAAATTCTCTTAATGTGAGTTCGCCTTTGATCTTTTACTTGTTTAAAGAGATTTTCATCTTCTCTGAGCAGACCCACATTACGATCTATCTTCCATCTATCAGCTATTTGTCTATACTGAAACCATGAATATATAATATTTTCATGTGCTAAATCTTCCAAAGATTTTAACTGCCAATTTTTACCATCCCACCTGAGTAATTGCGCATAAGAAACACTATCCATCTTAACTCCTCTTCTTATCCCCTCTATCGCATGCCAAGGTATAGCCCATAATGGTATTTTAAACTCACTTTTATAATATTTCCTCCAAACCCGAAGTAAAGAAATCCTTATAATATGAGATTTAAAAACCCGATCCACTTTTTTATTAAAAATTAGATAGGCATGCCATCCAAAAAGTAAATCCCAACCCTCCAAATGGAGTATTTCTACATTTGTTAAATCAACCCAATCACTAATTAGTGTTAAAGCCACAGCATCATAATATAATTTCAGATTCGGTACCTTGAGTCCACCTCTCTCACGGAAGTCTTGCATAATTTTAAGCTTTACCCTTGGTTTTTTCCCTGCCCAAATAAATTTGTTGATACCTTTCTGCCATTCATTTAAATTAACCTCATTCTTTAAAATAGGTAACATTTGAAATAAAAAGAGAAATTTTGGCAGGACATTCATTTTAATCACTGCAATTCTTCCCATAAGAGATAACTGTAACTTCTCCCAATTTTTCAAATCTTTTTGTACCCTGACCCACAGCCTTTCATAATTGTTTTTATACAATTTTACATTAGAAACAGATAGGGTAACCCCCAGATATTTTATCTTATCAACAACTTCAAAGTCTGTCAGATTAACCAAAATCTGCTTATCCAAATTAGTCATGTTTTTAGATAATATTTTAGTCTTATTGTTATTAATTTTAAAACCCGAAACCCGTCCATATTGGTAAATCAGTTGTAATAAATTTACTACAGAATAGGTAGGTTGAGACAAAGTAACCACCAAGTCATCTGCAAAAGCTCTTAATTTATATTCTTTTTTGTTAACTTCTATTCCTTTTATTTCCTGCGACTCTCTAATTTTGATCAGCAAAATTTCCAGAGTTAAAACAAACAGTAACGGTGACAATGGACATCCCCGTCTTGTACCTTTTTCTATTGTAAAAACCTCTGACAAACCCCCATTAACAATAAGTTATGCCGTTTGTTTTTGATATATAGCACCAAAAGCTTGTGATATTTTTTCTCCAAAATTCATTTCCTCAATTAATCTTAACATAAACTGCCAATTCAATTGATCAAAAGCTTTTTTAGCATCTAAAAATATCAGCCCTGCGGAGGTTTGGTTATTCTTATCTAAATATTCTAATAAATTAATAATTTGTCTAACATTATTCTTCATATACCTACCAGTTATAAAACCCGATTGGTCCTTATGTATAAGCTGATGCAAAACCCCCATAAGCCTATTAGCTAAAAATTTTGCAAAAATCTTATAATCTACATTTAAAAGAGATATGGGCCTATAATTCTTCGGTAAAGTGAGATCTTGATCCTCTTTTGGAATCAAAGATATAAAAGCTCTACGCCATGACGGAGGAATCTCTGAGCCCTGTAGTATATTATTAAAAAGCTCACATAAAGGTTGAATCATCTCTTCTACCAAGGTTTTATAATAAATGGATGTCAAACCATCCGTACCCGGTGCTTTACCTAATTTTAATTGCTTAATAACTGTCACAATTTCCTCATTGGTGATTAAACCATTAATTTCTTGTTTCTGATCTTCTGTTAATTTAGGGAAGTTGGCCTCACTTAAATAATTATTTATATCTAAAGTTTGTACATTAGTACTCTTATATAATTTTTGATAGTAATCTAAAAAAGATTTCTTGATCAACTCCTTCTGATAGACTAATTTACCATTATAATTTATTTTGTCTATAATTCTCTGTCTCTGTTTCTTTCTTAATTGGTAAGCCAACCATCTCCCTGGTTTATTAGCATTGCAAAATGTATTTTGTTTCATAAACAATAAATTAGTTGCGGTTTGATCCGCCATCAACATATTAAATTGTGTTTTTAACAACTTTATAGATTCTTTAACCTTTTCATCTGTAGGATTTAAAATCAAAGACTTTTCTTTTAATTTAATCTCATCTTCCAGTTCCTTACGTTTCTGAATCTGCTTTTATCTATAGACATTATTCATTTTTATCAAAATCCCACGCATGAAAGCTTTACCTGCATCCTATACCATTGATATTGAAGTTCCCTTATGCATATTTAAAGCAAAATAATCCTTTAAATGCTCCTTTAATTTTTTAACATTCTTTTCTTGTTTAAATAAGTTCTCATTCACCCTCCACGATCTCCTCTCCTCTTTTTCATCAGCCAACTCCATCCAAACTGGACTATGATCCGTCAACGACCTAGGAAAATTTTTTACATTCTTTACCCTGAAATATAAGTCAGTTGTAATCAGGAAAAAGTCAATTCTTGAGAAGGATTGATGTCTATCTGAAAAGAAGGTGAAGTCTCTCTCCTCTTGGTTACGTTCACGCCAATAATCTCTCAGCTCCCAGTCCTCTTTCAAATCAAAAAAAGCTTTGGGTAATTTAGCCTGTTTGAAAAAAGTAGAAAATCCTTTTTTATCCCTTTGTGTATCTAAAACACCATTCCAATCTCCCATTAATATCACAGATCTATAGTCCAACGAACTTAGTTTCTGATGTAGCAGTCTATAAAATTGTTCCTGTTGTTGGTTTGGTGCGTACAATCCCACTATAAGTATTTTCTTACCATATAAACCAAGTTCAATCATAACATATCTTCCTTGAGGATCTGATTCTACCAAACAGACTGGTAAGTTTTGCTTAACATAGATAACTACACCCCCTTTTTTCCCAGGAGCAGAAGATACAAAATGAGATCCCAAACGAGCATTGACTAAGTATTTTTGATCTTTAGTAAAATATGTGTTTCCTGCAAACAAATAATATCATTGTTATGTTGCTTTAAGTAATGAAAGATTTTCTTTCTCTTCTGAGGGGAGTTGAGGCCGTTAACATTCCAGGTCAGGAACTTTACCATCTCCCTTAACCAGAAGCCTGGAGAAGACTACCTGAAGGTCTGCCATTGAAGAATGTGTTGCAGAGCTCTTGGGTCTTGCTCCTCCCACTGGCAACGAGACACTTTCTTGAGAAGATTCTTTGACTTCTTTCTTTTGTTGTTCCTTTTCCTTGCGTCTATGTGCAGCACGAGTCATTCTTTGCTCTTTGATCTCTGTTTGTCGAGACCATTCAACCTGTGACTTTCCAGCAACCATCTGACCTAATCCTTCAGACTGCTGTTCCACGTCTTTGCCATCCAAAACTTTCTGAATCATGAGTGAAGATAAGCCTGCTCCCAGGACCGAGTTATAAAACTCTTTTGCTTTAGTAACAGTGTTAAGTCTGTAGCGTGTCCCCGCATGGCTCAAAACAATACCCATCAGAATCTCCCATCTGAATGGCATCAATCTTGTTTTAAGTTCATTAGCTAAAAAAGCAAAATCTTTTCTATTTCTTAAAATTTTAGATGGGATTTCCTTTAGAATGATGACATCTTGGGCAGCAACCTGGAACCTCTTATTATAGAAAGCTTGTATGATTTCATTACGCAGAGATCTCTTGGCAAAATAAATCACCACATCTCTTGGTAAATTCTTTTGCTTCGCAACCCAAGAGTTAACTCTGTAAATTTTTTCCACTTCTCTACGTAATCCATCTTTATCCCTATTCAAAACAACAGCAAGATCATTAACCACCATCTCTATCAAATCTTGATTCATATCTTCTTTCAGACCCCTGATTCTCAGGGCATATTCCATTTCCCTGTACTGAGACATAAGAATATCATCTTGTGAAATTTCCATCTTTTTTCCATATCTTCAAATTTATCTTCCAAGAGGTCTACTTTATCTGCAACCTCTTCCACTCTGGAGTCAAGCTTCTTGACCACAGAAGCCAATCCTGATAAAGCTGTTACTATATCTTGCCTCAAAATAGTATTATTCTCCTCTAAGAGCTCCTTCATTTCCTTTCTGCTTTCAGATTTATTCTGTTCAAGAAGGTCCTTCATTTCCTCTCTACTTTCAGATTTATTCTGTCCAAGAAAGTCCTTCATTTCCTCTCTGATTTGGGATACAGCATTTCCCATTATATCTTTCATGTCTTGTACAGATAATACTGGCAAAGGAGGAGAAGGTGGAGGTGTAACTTTAGGTTGCTGTACTGATGGTGTAGCTTTAGGTTGTTGTACTGGTAGAATTGCAGGGGAAGAAGCCACCTTAGAAACTGTAGAAGCTGGTTGCCTCTTTGAAGCCATTTTTTTAAAAAATCTTATTCTCTCTTTCTTCCTTCTTAAAAAGAAAAAAAAAGTACTAAAATCCTCAAAGTTTGAAAGAAAAAAAAAAGCAAAGGAGAGTGCAAAAAAAGCTTCAAAGCCACCAGAGCACTTTCAGAAAAAAAAAGAAAAGCTTAAAAGAAAAGAACTATATAGTCCATTACATTCCGTTTAAATCAATGCTTTCTTTCCGGAAAAAAACAAAAAACAAAGGCACTTTCAAATCGCCATCTTACTTTCACTCTCTGCACCAGCAAAAGACAAAAGAAAAAGAAATCAACATAGACTAAAAGAGAAATGAGACACTACAAGTAAAATCCTTTAAACAGCTCTGTCTGCTTTAAAAGTCACTCACCAGAACACTTTAAGCGCGGAGATGGTAGCGGCGTTTCACTTTGTTTCCGAGGAAACAAAAACAGCTGGGAGGCGGAGAGAACACGAACTCCGAGGGAACGCTCTTTCTACCCCCAAAAAAAGAAACTCCAGGGGGGATTAAGAGGTTCTACCTCTATTCGTGTAGTTCTCTACCCTTTCCCTTCGCCTGGGAAGAGGATTTCGAGCCGCGGGCCAGCTGATGTCCGCTGTGCTCTGCAGATCTAACGCCGTCCCAGGAGGACGGCTACAATGTAGCCGCCATCATCATCGCTAACCACCCATACATGATTATTATGATGTTGTATACTGTAATAATATACATATTCTTCCTATGTATAAAATAAGTATTCTGATTACTTTTTTTTTAAATAAATCATTTTAAACTTCTAGGGTTTGTGAACTTATCTAAGGTGCTTCTTTTTATATCTTTTGCATTAAAATCCAAATGCTCTCAATTCATCTATTTCTTTTATATTATTTGTATTTTTATATTATTTATAAATTATTTAAATTATTTGCCAACTCTTACTAGTAACCTTGGGCAGCAAAATTAGAAACAACCCCCCACAACATACCCCCCTGGTACCCAAGAAGGATTTTTTAACTATTAACCTTCAATAGAAGCAAAGCTGATCTCTCCTTGACCTAAATGCCTAGGCCCTAGGGCAGGGGTAGGCAACCTTGTCTCTTTTATGACTCGTGGACTTCAAATCCATGCTGGCTCAGGAATTCTGGGAGTTGAAGTCCATGAGTCATAAAAGAGCCAAGATTGCCTATCCCTGCCCTAGGGGAACAGCCAAGTCTTCAATGCCTTATGAAAGGCTAACAGGATTGGGGTCCTCTGAATCTCTATTGGAATGTTGCCACTGAGAAGACTTGATTCCAGGGTCCAACAAGATGATACTGTGTAATAGAAGGCACCTGCAGCATGCCCTCTCTACTATCTTGGTGGAGCAGGCAGAAACAATAGGAAAAACAAAAACCTGCAAGCAGCTTGTCTCTATTGCCATGGAGGGTGTTAAGAGCTGTCAAGATTTAGAATCAGAATTTATGTGGGGCTGCCATCTCGAGAGGAGTTGTTCAAAAGTGCAGGATGATCAAATTCTTTGGCCTTTCATTTGTCATTTTACCTTGCTTTATGATACCATGATCTCTTGATATGAACTTGATGGTGATGTAGAAGAAGGTTCTGTTTTACGCCCAGTATGTGGTTTGATACAACCAATGGTTTTTACCTTAGATCACTTTCATTTACAGACTGACTTCTTTTTTAGACATTAGTTTAGGCAAATTTAGTTTAGTTTTGGCAAAACTAAATGGTTTGCTAACTTAGAACACTAATTCTTTTCTCTTTTAACAGATCCTGCCTCAGGTGTTGGACAGGGGAAAAGCAGGTAAGAAGCACTGATGCAGTGAGGATATCCTTTGTTGAACAATTCTTAGGAAAATTGACAGTTTATTTTGACAACCTGAAAAGCCCTTTGAAAATTAGCGTACAAGGGATATAAGAGGTAATTTGGAGCATTGGTTTTGAAATAACTGATGAAGTTTATCAAAGCAACTCTTGTACTTAGTTATTTTGATAATGGGAAATAATAATTTAGCTATGTTTTGCCAGAGAGAAACACATTTTAGGCTACTGCTTTCATATTTCTCAGCCCTTACAAGAAGACTTGGTTCAGTTGACCTAGATACTGTAATTATTTATTTTTGAAATATATACACTAATCATGTGATTGGCTTGATTTTGACACACTGGGTGAACCCAGCCAATTATAGTTAATTAAATCAAATCACAAACTTTAGTAGCCATTGTTTACAAAAAGTAAATGTCTCTTCCTCCAAGGATTCACAGCTATTTCTTCTTCCAGCTTTGTCTATTAATCATAAGTCAGAACAGTAGGGATAGGAAATATTTGACAGTAAAGAATAATTTGCCAATATCTTTGTGAGTTTTTGGAAGAAAAACTATCCGGTATATCATGGCATAAAGTGCCAGGAATAAATAACCTTAAAACAAAATCCTGCGGTAACAATGAAAGAAAACTGAATATTTAGTTTCTAAAAGCTACTTGTAATTCATAGGCTGTTGTTCAAAGACCATAGATTGATAGCACCTAAAAATGACAAGAATCATATATCAGAAAATAAATGTGAGAGACACTATGGACCTGAAAAATATGAACAGAACTCTGTTTTACCTGAACAGAATTAAATATCAAACAATATATATCAAAGTAATATGGGGAATAGAAAACACCCACTTGGGTAACTACTAAGATAGTGGTGGTACAACAGACAAAGATTTAAATGTTATCTGATTATTGCCACTAATCTGCAAAAGCCATGTTAAGAATTTGACAAATCAAATATTATCATATGCTTTGAAAATATTGTTTTTAAAGGTATGGCATGCTGTGTATGTCAGAAAATGGTTTCAATTTCACTGAAAACAAATTAGAACTATTTGTATCATTTTAATGACTGCATTTTCTCATAACATTAAATCAAGATTTAAGTTTCTTAAAAAACATGCTAGAATGATTCTTTCAGATAAGCAAAATTATAGTTTATTAAGCCAATTCTAGAGTTCATTTCCATTTATCTCTGACAGTTTTCATTTGATATATAATATTTCTACAAAATTATTGCCATTGCATTTGTAAGAATGCATTTTCATATATTGTTGAATGCCTTTTTTCTTTATGCATAAAGGGGTTTTTTTGCATGCTTTTTGTGCGCAGGACTGCAAATTTCCCATGTTTATGGTGAGCCTTCTTTCTTTGTGTTGTACATTTCTGTAATTTTTTTAGACATTATCAATATTTTGCTTTCATGAGTGATATTTATGCATTGTTTGTTTGTTTTAGGAATGGGGTTGTAAGATTTCTTAGGATGTTTTTCCCCTATATCACAGGTGTCAAACTCGCCATGTCACGTGACGTGTCAAGACATATCATGACTCTTTTTGCATTCCTGGCAATGGGCTGAGCGCAGTTTCAGTATAATGAAACTGGCCCATGGGCTGGCAGTTTGACACCCCTGCCCTATATGATTGTGATGATTTAATAATTGTTGTAAGCATATGTTTGGGTATATGTGTTTAATTGAGCATTGTTTGTGGCGTTTTGGTGAAGTAACAGAGATTTCTGTATTTTGCTTCAGTATATTTTTCTTATCAGAATCAGAATAGAGCTGGAAGGGACCTTAGAGGTCTTCTAGAATCTAGCCCAACCACCTGTTCAAGCAGGAGATTCTATACCATTTCAGATAAGTGACTGTCCAGTCTCTTCTTAAAAACCTCTAGTGATGAAGCACCCATAACATCTGAAGGCAAGCTGTTCTACTGGTTAATTGTCCTCTCTGTTAGGAAGTTTCTCCTTAATTCCAAGTTGCTTCTTTCCTTGATTAGTTTCCATCCATTGTTTGTTGTCCTGCCTTCTGGTGCTTTGGAAAATAAATTGACCCTCTTGTCTTTGTGGCAGCCTCTCAAATACTGGAATACTGCTATCATGTCCCCCCTAGTCCTTCTTTCCTCCAGACTAACCAAACCCAAATCCTGCAACCGTTCATAATAATGATGATGATGATGATGATAATGATGATGATGATGTTGGAAGAGACCTTGGAGGTCAGCATGTCCAACCCCCCTGCTCAGGCAGAAACCTACACCATTTCGGACAAATGGCTGTCCAGTCTCTTCTTAAAAACTTCCAGTGTTGAAGCATTCACCGCTTCTGGAGGCAGGTTGTTCCATTGGTTAATTGTTCCAACTGTCAGGAAGTTTCTCCTTAGTTCTAGGTTGCTTCTCTCCTTGATTAATTTCCATCCGTTGCTTCTTGTCCTGCCTTCAGGCGCTTTGGAGAATAGCTTGACTCTCTCTTCTTTGTGGCAGCCCCTGAGATATTGGAACACTGCTATCATGTCCCCCCTCGTCCTTCTCTTCGTTAAACTAGACATACTCAATTCCAACAACCGTTCCTTATATGTTTTAGCCTCCAGTCCCCTAATCATCTTTGTTGCTCTTCTCTGTACTCTTTCTAGAGTCTCAGCATCTTTTTTACATTGTGGTGACCAAAACTGGATGCAGTATTCCAAGTGTGGCCTTATCAAGGCATTGTAAAGTGGTATTAATACTTCACTTGATCTTGATTCTATCCCTCTGTTAATGCAGCCTAGCACTGTGTTGGCTTTTTTGGCAGCTGCAGCACACTGCTGGCTCATATTTAAGTAATTGTCCACTAGGACTCCGAGATCCCTCTCACAGTTACTACTATTGAGCAAGGTACACCCTATACTATACAGGTACATTTGTTTTTTCTTGCCTAAATATAGAACCTTATTTTTTTCACCATTGAATTTCATTTTATTAGATAGCGCCCAGTGTTCAAGTCTGTCCACGTCCTCCTGTATCTTAAGCCTGTCTTCATAGGTTTTAGTCTTCAGGCCTTTAATCATCTTAGTTGTTCTTCTTTGTATTTTTTCCAAAGTCTCAACATCTTTTTTGTAATGTGGTGACCAAAACTGAATGCAGTGTTCCAGTATTCCAGGATTTATAAAGCGATACTAATACTTCACTTCACTACTTCCCTTTTGTTGTGTAGAAAGAGAAGAAATTATCATTTGGCCTTTTGAATTCAGATCCCATTCTCTGCCTTGTACATGGAACAAGTTGCATATAGAAACAATATTGCCATCACAGAAAAGCAACGTGAAACTCAGGAAATATAGACAAGTGCAATTTAACTTGAGATTGATCTCCTTTTTGGTTTTTTGTAATCTATTGAGTTAAGGATGTGAAATCGAATTTATCAGACAACATGAAACTTATATCATTCTAAGTTTTGTTTATTATTCAGGATAACAGGGATATTGAAAAGGATTTAATTCATAGTACAGTATGGTAGAAATTTAAATCTTCTCAATCCAAAACCATGTAGATTGCCTAAGAAATAGATTACCAATGCTAAAACAGCAACAAATTAAGGGTAAAAAGCATTCGCAGTTTAGCTAGCACAGATGCTGATCCCTGTTAATCACATTTCAGAAAGATGGAACTTCTAATCTATCAGATCACAAAAAGAATGATTTATTTGGATCAGGTTTCACCCAGGCTTGGGCTAATTACCAGAGGACTTTAGTGTTTAAGTGAGTGGCTGAAGTAATTCATATGATTAGGACACTCTACGCTGAGCAAGATTAAATTACAGGGTCTGACATAACATGCAAACAAGCTGGCTTTGGAGGTGAATATTGTTGCTGTGCATCTCTATGAACTAGTGAGGCACTTGATTGGGCTGAAAAATAGCACAAGACTCTTAATGTACACTAGGTCTGGATTTTTAGACTAGCGTTACAAAAACACAAACTAGTTTAAACATGACAACAGACATAATAAACTAGTTTAAAAATCCAGACTTAAAGAATTAATCTCAAGTCATGGCTTTAAATTTATAATTTTTGCCCAAATTGAGCTTAGTTTGCTGTCTGAAGCAGTTTCAGTTATTTACACTAATCATAGTTGGCCTAATTGTGGTTTAGTACTACACGCAAACCAGACTAATATGTCATATCAGTGCCACATTAAACAGAAATAGCCTTGTAGAAAACTAAGAATTTACCCTATCTGGCATTTGTACTTGGCAACGTTATCATATTACTTTTAATAGTTAAAAAGGCTGTATCTGAGAAGGGGGTAACAGAAAACTGAAACTCAATTCTAGAAAGCTAAGTATGCTTGGGATAATTCTTTCTTATTTCTTTTTAAAGGTTTTTCTTGAGACAGATACCTATGCAGGTAGTCCTTCGACTTATAACCATTTGTTTAGTGACTGTTCTAAGTTGCAATAGCACTGGAAAAAAGTGTCTTATGAGCGGTCCTCACACTTACAACTTCCAGGGTTTCATGATCAAAATTTGGGCATCTGGTGACTGACATGTATTTACGACAGCTGCACCATCCAGTGTTATGTGATTGCTGTTTGTGACCTCCCCAGCCAGCTTTGGACAAGAAAAGTCAATGGGAGAAACTGAATTTGTTGAACAACCGCATGGTTCACTTAACAACTGCAGTGATTCGCTTAACCATGGCAGAAAAAAATCATAAAATTGAGTGCGACTTACTTAATAACCACCTTACTTAGCGATAGAAATTCTGGTCCCAATTATGGGTAAGAAGTCAAGGACTACCTACAGTCTGAATGAGTTCTCCAGTCCAAAACAGCTAAGAACTTTTATCTAATACATCATCCAATTCATCTAATATATGACACAATTAATCAGGTAATACTTTATTTTGAAAGTTATTTATGTTTAATCAAAACCATTAGAAAATCTTAGAAAAGGTATTGTACTTTTATTATTGCAGTATAGGGAAGGGATAGCTTCTTCACGAAAATGGCTATTATAATCTATATGCGCTATTTGCACAAAGAAAGGATTTTTAAACTATTATACACCTATTTTTGCAGTCCTCTGCTAATTCACGCAGTTTAATCTGTTAATTAAAACTCATTGATTCAATGTCTTTAGTTAGGTATTACTTTTAAATTTATTATTATTGGAATTAATAATGGTTGAGAGGTGTTTGAATATTAGTAACTCGGGTTGGTAGTCTGACTGTTGGTTTCATCTCCGAACTTGACAATTTGGCTGTAAACATTTCATCTCCATTTCAGAAGTATTCACTATTAATAATAGTGAAAGTCATATAGTGAAAGTAAAGTATAAGGTTAAGGAAAAAATGAAGGATTTTCATGGGATAAAGATCTTTTCTTGAACAGCAGCTAGTTTTAGTTTTCAAACTATTTACATAGCTCAAGTCAAGTCTCACTAGAGCAGGGGTAGGCAACCCAAAACACTCAAAGAGCCACTTGGACCCGTTTCCCACCAAAAACAAAACACTGGGAGCCGCAAAACCCTTTTGATATCTAAAAGGAAGATAACACTGTATATATCCTTAACACTGCATATATCCTTTTTTAATATATATATATATATATATATATATATATATATATATATATATATATATATATATGATAAAATAAAAATAAAAATGAACACTAGGGTAATAAAAACTAAAGAAGTTTTTAATGGGTTAAAACTATAAAAGTTTTAAAAAGCGCCAAGCTTTCGCCGTCACCTGCCGGCATCCTCAGGGCTGGCGTGCCAGAGAATGAGAAGGTCTTTTTATAGGCGTGCCGAGGTTTGCGCTCGACTCCTTGATCTTGTTATGGGGCCTGATTGGTTCAGCCGTGTGTAGTTGGCCTGCGCTTTTTTTCTCTTCTTAGTTGTATTTTTACCCTCGTCCGTCTCCAGTTCTCCCAACCTCAGATTAGCTGAATGGCAATTCCAGTTATTTCGGTTGCTTTCATGTTCCGATCTCCCCTCAGGCTTGGGTGGTGGTGGACGTTCCAAGTTCCTTTCTCCGCCCCGTTCTGTCCGGTTGCTACTTTTAGAGTCCCATATATTTCCGGTCTCAATGCTTTCGGTTTTAATATGTTTATCATCCTGGTAATCCCGTAAATTGTTACGAGTCTGGTATAGCGTGGGGGGGTATTCCGCATGGTGGAGGGGTCGTCTCTTGTTCGTTGTCATGCCCAGCTGTCTCGCACGTGTCTTACTCCGAGTGCTCAATCCTGGGGGTGTGTGCATAGTCATCGGGGCGCGTCCCTCCTGGTTACCGTGTTCTTCCTTAGTTCTCCCCTTTTTTACCTTGTTGGAAGCGCTCGCGTATGTTCTATGGGAGTCCTCAGGATCGTCAGGTAGGGGGTATGACAGCTCGATCTCTCGCCCCCTGCCGCTCTCCGACTTTCCTTCCTCCTCTCCAACGGTATGTAGGGGTTCATCATCAACCACCTCCCGTGGTTTGTCCTCATAGGAGCTGATCGTTCCAGCTACATGGGGAGGTTTTCTCCTCCTTTCCCGACCAGCTGCGATGTTTCTTTTGGTGTGTGGGCAGGCCATTGCGTTTGGTGATTCCTCCGCATTTCCACCTGCCGTATCTTCCCTCATCTCCTCTTTGTAGCCGGGGGTCCGGACCTTGGTTCCTGTCCCTCCCCTGATCTTCTGGGATTGCGGCAGTCCCGCGGGGATGGTCAAGGTGCCTCGCGTTTGCTTCCTTTCTTTCGAATTGCACCTGGTTCGTTGGGCGGTGCGGGTGCTACCCAGATTGTTATCAAGCCGTCGGGGGTGTTGCCGCCGATTATTGGCACTCCATGATCTTAAGGCTAAATAGGATGGGCATAGGTCAATGTGCCTATTAATAGACTTACTGTCTGAGAGCCATGCCTCTCTAAGAAGGCGGCCCCCTTTGGTGTTATCATTTGCCAATACACTGACGTCACTAAAGTTAAACTTATGGCCTAGATCCCACCCCCTAGTGCCCTGGATGCCCCGAACACTCCTTCCCTTCCCCCTCCCTCTCCTCGATATTGCGTCCGACCTACAGACAGCAACCGCCCCATTAAGGGTCCCATCACGCGTTCCCAAGTAGTACGGTGGAAACGTGAGGGCGCACGCGCGAAGATCGCAGTTGGAATTTCCTCCGAAGGGAGAGTTGAATCGGACGCCAAACTAACAGGAACGGAGATCGCAACGAACTGCTGTGCATCCCATGCACGGAAGGGCAGTGGGTTGGGGGCTATAGGGGAAGATGGGAGCACGCATGGGGTAGCATGCCCCCTGAGAGTGACACATCAGACACGGGGGAGGAAGATAGCCAGATCTGGGATTTCTTCGCAGGATCGGTCTGCAGTTACCCATGTTACTCTAGTGCGTAGTGACATGGAATGCTCGCCTCCCAGCCTAGGAGCCGCACGCAACAGAGAAGTAATCAGCTGCAAGAACTTAGAACTCAGAAATACTTCTGACATGAGTGATGAAAGGATCAATCGACCGGGCCCCATAACGAGGTCTATGAGCCGTGTGCAGGCGCGTTTGTGCTTATAAACGAGCTCCCCCACCCTCTGGCTTTTAACACCCTGACGATGATGGCAGCAATATAGCCATCGAAAGCTAGGTTATTTATTTATTAAACATTTAATTGTTTTACCTCCTGGTGCTCGTTTTTATCTTTTGAATATGTATACACCCAGGAGACTACGTTCCTCAATTTTTATGTTAATTTATATATATATATATATATATATATATATATATATATATATATATATACACATACATACAGAATAAATGATGCGTGATCACCGGGAGAGTTAAAAGTAAAAATACTTTATTAAAAGTATTTCATTATATTAAAAAGGTGCCAAGCTTTTGTTGGGAAAACTGCCCAACATCTTCAGGGCTGAGAGATCGTTTTGATAAGGTGGTTCAAATGGGTTCGGTAGCTGTCCGCGCGCGGCTCCTAGATCGCGTTGCCGTTGATCAGCTGATAAGCGGGGAGAGTAAACAGCGCAATGCTCCCTCTCGTCGCTCTCTCGAGCTTTTCTGTTTACTTCTTCATTGTTGACTTCCAGGGTTATTTGCAAGCTCATGTTCCTCTCTCTCCTGGTGGCAATGATTCTCGTTGCAGCGGAGGGACCCAGCCCAATGTCATCGTGTATTCCAAAGTGGGGGCGGGGCTCTACCGGCTGTAATCTAACACCCTTTCTCTGCCGTGGGCTCCCATCTCCACTCTCGTTTGCATGTATAATTACCATATGGGTATGGTATGCTCCAACGTCTATATCATCTCCCTCTGTCACGGAGTCTTTCCTGTTCATCCTCCCTCGTCGATCAATAATCAAGTCAAATCCCTCCCGTCTCTGCGAGTGAAAGTCTGATGGTGTTAGAGCATACTCTCCGCTCACGTTACTTTCCCTTTTATCAAGCAAGCAGGTCATCATTTCATGTTTTCTCTCCCCTCCCCGCATGGGATATTCCCCTTTATTATCATGAGTAGTGCTAAACCTAGGGTTTTTTTTATCAAATCCCCTAAATGCTCCAAGGTCATTATTGTTATTTCCTTCAGTCAAAGTGGGTGCAGGCTTCCCTTGATGTTGTTGGGAGGTGCCTGGGTCATCTATGCAGAGAGTTCTCTCCCTCCTCCCTTCCTCCATCGGTGGAAGGCTCATTTTCACGTGTGATCGTTCCTGACCGGGAGGAGGTGCAGCTCTTGGTCTATAACATTTGTGGTATAAAGGGTAATGGTTTGAGTCCCATTTTCGTAGCACTTGTTGCACTGGGTGTAGATCAATGTGACGATTAATTGAGTTGTTATTCGAGAACCAGGCTTCCTTCAGTAAGCGGCCTCTCTTCGTGGCATCACTGACTACGACAAGGGTGTTATTAAAGTCAAACTGATGGCCTTGCTGTGCTGTGCATCCAAAGTTGTGAATGTGGTTCGCCTCATTTTATGGCCAGTTTGTGTTCGTGGAGGCGAGTTTTCAAGCGTTTGGCCGTTTCCCCCACATAGTTGCCCTGGCAGTTTTTGCAGTTGATCTTATAAACAATGGCAGACTTCTCCATGATAGCTAGGGGGTCTTTTGGACGCATGCATTTAGATCATAGGGTTTGGTTAGGTTTGTGAGCTACTTCTATTCCATGGGGTGCTAGTAGTCAGGATGTGGCCTCTGAGATGTTACTTATGTATGGGAGGGAGATGCGTGTCTTCTGCAGGGGGGAGGATGAATCTCTTCTTCATTGGGTGGTCTGTGATTGGGAAGTTGTACAATGTTGTTTGATAAATCTTAATGGATAACCATTATATCGACATACGCAGAAAAGGTGTTTTCTCTCTTCTTTCTTTTATTTATCCGTACTGCAGTGGGAGTCAACGCGCTTAAATAACGTTTTAATGCAGCTGACTTTATGGGAAACCGGATGATTACTCAGATAATGGAGGATTCTATCCGTGTGAGTTGGTTTACGGAATACCTTCGTATGTAGGTATCCATCTGGTTGATGGAGGATGGATACATTTAAGAAGGCAAGGGAATTTTGTTTTTCTTCCTCCAGGGTAAACTTTATGTCAGAGTAGATGGAATTCAATATTCCCATAAATGCAGTCAAATGTTGTTTCTTGACAACAGCAAATGTATCGTCCACGTACCGAACCCAAAATTTGGGTCGGTATAAAGTCATAGCCATATGTTCAAGCTGTTGAAGGACTACCTCAGCTATAATACTAGAGATGGGGGAACCCATCAGAGTTCCTTTTATCTGTTCATAGATGGTACCTTGGAATGTGAAATAAGTCTGGAGACATATTTCTATCAATTTCACGAGGTCCTCTGTCTGCAGGGAATCTTGGTGATGTCCTTCTCCCATAGATGTTAATCGTTCTCTCAGGACTGAGATGGCTAAGTCCTGGGGAATGGAGATGAAGAGAGAGGTGACATCGAATGAAACCATCATCTCATCATCCTCT
Source organism: Crotalus tigris (assembly GCF_016545835.1). Taxonomy (NCBI): domain Eukaryota; kingdom Metazoa; phylum Chordata; class Lepidosauria; order Squamata; family Viperidae; genus Crotalus; species Crotalus tigris. The sequence continues at coordinate 136,107 of NW_024100452.1, forward strand.
ACTCTAAGGGTCTTAATTCTAGTTAAAAATTCTTCTGCAGATCTGACCATCATGCTACTGCCATCTATGAGGTGGTTAATGCGGGTACTAAGCTATTTGGCTAGTCCTGAGATGGGGGTGCCCCTAAATGATACAATGGGGCAGAGAGGAATACCTCCCTTGTGAATCTTTGGTAGACCGTAAAAACGGGCAAGGGCCGTATCACAGGGTCGAATCCTCTTCAGGGTATCATCTCTGATCTTCTTATTACGTTTAAAGTTGTCTAACAGTTTGTTGAATTTATTCTTGAGTGTTATTGAGGGATATTTTTTAACTACTCTATAGGATAACTTATCAGTCAGGAGTTCGAGTGCTTTAGCTGTATACAGTGCTCTATCCATAATGACAGTCACCCTACCTTTGTCTGCAGGAAGTATGACAATTGTATCATCTCTTCTAAGTTGTGTAAGAGCTTCAGTTTCTTCCCTAGACAAGGTGTGATGATACCTGTGGCTAGTAAGTAAGCCTGTGATCTGTTGTCTTATGGAATTCCTGGTATCTTCATCTGTCCCCATATGGTGCATAACAGGCTCTAGTGCAGCTATAAAATCTAAAGGGTAGGCATCCATAAGGTTATGATTAGTATCACGCTGCAGTAGGGAGAGTTGTGAGTTGGTCAAAAGTTTGGAAGAGAGGTTACAAACCACTCCATTTGTAAAACTATTACATTGGGACTTGCGTATGGCATCCATCTTGCGTTGGAGTGTATTGTAGTTTCTAGGCTCATTTTCTTCGCTATCATTTTGATGTGATGACTCAGTGCCTGAAAGTGATGCTCCAATAAAGTTGAGCTACAATGTCTTTGATGTTCATGGGCTCAACCTCTACATGGAACACTTTGAAACCCAAGCTCTAGAAAAATCGGATCACAAACCCAAACTCTGGCTTAGATACGTAGACGACACCTTCATAATCTGGCCACATGGGAAAGAAAAACTGGACAACTTCCTCACACACCTCAACAGCCTACACCCCAAAATACAGTTCACAATGGAAACAGAAGCTAACAACCAACTTCCCTTCCTGGATGTCTTAGTCTACAAGAAATCCAATGGCTCCCTAGGACACACCATCTACCAGAAGAAAACACACACAAACCGCTATCTGCACGCTCTCTCACACCACCACCCAGCACAGATCAACTCCGTAGCCAAGACACTCATCTCCAGAACAAAATGCTTAGCTGACGAACAACACCTAAAAACCGAACTACACACTCTCAGCAATGTACTAACATCAAATGGATTCCAAAGAAATAAGATTACAAACCTAATCCAAAAAGAAACCCCCACTAAAATCCAAGACAGAGAACAAGAAAACAGCAAAGCCCTCCTCCCTTACATAAAAGGCACCACAAACACAACATTAAGACAGCATTCTGCACCAACAGAAAAATATCCACCATCCTAACAAACCCCAAAGATAAAATTGAATTAGAAAATCAAGGAGTATACGAAATCCCATGCACCACTTGTCCCACCACATACATCGGACAAACCAACAGAAGAATAAGTGCACGCATTGAAGAACATAAGAACTCATTCAAAAAAGAGGAACCAACATCTTCCCTGGTGCAACACCTTAAAGCCACAGGACATGAAATTGACTTTAAAAATACCAGAACTATCGCCCAAACTGAACATTTTAATAACAGAATAATCAGAGAAGCCATCGAGATAGAAAAACAGCCACACAGCATGAACAAACGAGATGATACCTCCCGCCTACCAGCCATTTGGAAACCCGCCTTATTGACAAACGACTCCCTAACACAAAAAATGACACCAGACCCACACTCACAAAAACCACACAGGATGTCACCACCACACATCCATGCAAAAAGCAAACCCAAAGCCACACCGATGAGGAGGCACGAGCACAAACCAGAAGCCAGACCACAGCTGCATCATTAGCCACTTTAAACCCCTCCAATCCATACATGAAGCAAACTGACACCCACCATGAAGAGGAGGCACGACCACAAACGCGAAGCCAAAAAATAGCAAGGCAGCCCAAAATCTTAAACCCCCCTGCAACTCAGACTAACCTGAGCACAACAAAGCTCCCACCCAAACAGAACACTCCCCCAGCCAATCAGAGCACAGCCAACTCCCCAGCCAATCAGAGCACAGCCAACCCCCCAGCCAATCAGAGCACAGCCAAGCCCCTAACCAATCAGAACACACCTCCACCCAATCAGAACACAGCCAAGCTCCCACCCAATCAGTTCATACCCCGACTGGCAGTTAAAAGGAAGAAACAGCTAAGACCACACATTGCTCCTCGAAGCACGAAGCTGAAAGCACCAGCCTGAAGATGACGAATGGGACTTCGTCGATGCGGGAGAAAACCCAAATAATCAAAGACCTACATTTATATATATATATATATATATATATATATATATATAATAAAATTGGAAGTGTCTTGGCGACGTTTCGACGAAGTATATAGATATGTTTGTTTTTCGTTTTCGTATTTGTATCTTAATGTAGGGTTGTTCGGGTTTTCTCCCACGTAAAATTGGAAGTGTCTTGGCGACGTTTCGACGAAGTCCCATTCGTCATCTTCAGGCTGGTGCTTTCAGCTTCGTGCTTTGAGCAGCAATGTGTGGTCTTAGCTGTTTATTCCTTTTAACTGCCAGTGGGGGTATGAACTGATTGGGTGGGAGCTTGGCTGTGTTCTGATTGGGTGGAGGTGTGTTCTGAATGGTTAGGGGCTTGGCTGTGCTCTGATTGGCTGGGGGAGTGTTCTGTTTGGTTGTGCTCAGGTTAGTCTGAGTTGCAGAGGGGTTTGAGATTTTGGGCTGCCTTGCTATTTTTTGGCTTCGCGTTCGTGGTCGTGCTTCCTCTTCATGGAGGGTGTCAGTTTGCTTCATGTATGGATTGGAGGGGTTTAAAGTGGCTAATGATGCAGCTGTGGTCTGGCTTCTGGTTTGTGGTCGTGCCTCATCATCGGTGTGGCTTTGGGTTTGTTTTTTGCGTGGATGTGTGGTGGTGACATCCTGTGTGGTTTTTGTGAGTGTGGGTCTGGTATCATTTTTTGTGTTAGGGAGTCGTTTGTCAATAAGGGCGGGTTTCCAAATGGCTGGTAGGCGGGAGGTATCATCTCGCTTGTTCATGCTGTGTGGGCGTTTTTCTATCTCGATGGCTTCTCTGATTATTCTGTTATTAAAATGTTCACTTTTGGCAATGGTTCTGGTATTTTTAAAGTCAATTTCATGTCCTGTGGCTTTAAGGTGTTGGACCAGGGAAGATGTTGGTTCCTCTTTTTTGACTGAGTTCTTATGTTCTTCAATGCGTGCACTTATTCTTCTGTTGGTTTGTCCAATGTATGTGGTGGGACAAGTGGTGCATGGGATTTCGTATACTCCTTGATTTTCTAATTCAATTTTATCTTTGGGGTTTCTAAGGATGGTGGATATTTTTCTGTTTGTGCAGAATGCTGTTTTGATGTTGTGTTTATGGAGGATCTTACTGATTCTGTCTGTGGTGCCTTTTATGTATGGGAGGAGGGCTTTGCCGTTTTCTTGTTCTTTGTCTTGGATTTTAGTGGGGGTTTCTTTTTGGATTAGGTTTGTAATCTTATTTCTATGGAATCCATTGGATGTTAGTACATTGGTGAGAGTACTAACATCCAATGGATTCCATAGAAATAAGATACATACATACATACATACATACATACATATATACATATACATACATACATACATACATACATACACACACACATATATATATACACACATATATACACACATACATATATACACACATACACACACACACATCTATATATATACACATACACACATTTATTTACAAATATATATATCATAAAGGTAAAAAAGGATATATGCAGTGTTATCTTCATTTTAGATATCAAAAGGGTCTTCTCTCTGTGTCTCTCTCTCCCTCCCTCTCTCTCCCTCTCTCTCCCTCTCTTTCTTTCTGCCCTTTATCTGCCAGTCCTCTTCCCCCATTCTCTTTTTCTCTCTCTCTCTCTTTCCTCTCTCTCTCCTTCTCTTTCTCTCTCTTTCTCTCCCCCCCTCCTCTCCATCTTCTGCTCACCTGGCAAGCTGGCTTCAAGCTGTTCTCCAACAAGCTCAGAGGTAGGCAACCTCGGCTCTTTTATGACTCATGGAATTCAACTTCCAGAATTCCTGAGCCAGCATAGCTAGGCTAGCTAGCTCCTCTGCTTCCTGCTTCCTGCTTCCTGCAGAGACGCAACAAAGGGAGGAGCCATGCCCCAAAAGATTTTCAGCTTGTCGGAGAACACAGTGAGTCCACTCTCTTTTACACACACATACACACACACACACAAACACACAGACAGAGACAGAGAGAGACAGAGAAGCGGGGAAGCGCAAGTGCCTCTCTCTGTCTCTGTCTCTGTCTCTCTCTGCAAATGGCAGAGGAGGCTGGGAGCCACAGGGGAAGGCTCAAAGAGCCGTATGCGGCTCTGGAGCCGCAGGTTTCCGACCTGTTCACTAGAGTAAGAAGTCTGAGGATTGAGACTACAATCCTTTCTGTGCTTTCTATGTAAAACCAGTCCAATGTAGTTAAAACAAAATAACAAATTGTTGTTGTTAATTGCGAAGTCGTGTCCGACCCATCGCGACCCCATGGACAACGTTCCTCCAGGTCTTCCTGTCCTCTACCATCTTCTGGAGTCCATTTAAATTCACACCTACTGCTTCAGTGACTCCATCCAGCCATCTCATTCTCTGTCGTCCCCTTCTTCTATTGCCCTCAATCTTTCCCAGCATTAGGCTCTTCTCCAGTGAGTCCTTCCTTCTCATTAGGTGGCCAAAGTACTTGAGTTTCAACTTCAGGATCTGGCCTTCTAAAGAGCAGTCGGGGTTGATCTCTTCTAGGACTGACCGGTTTGAACGCCTTGCAGTCCAAGGGACTCGCAGGAGTCTTCTCCAGCACCATAGTTCAAAGGCCTCAATTCTTTGGCGCTCAGCCTTTCTTATGGTCCAACTTTCACAGCCATTCATTGCAACTGGGAAAACCATGGCCTGGACTTTACGCACTTTTGTTGGCAAAGTGATGTCTCTGCTTTTAGTATGCTGTCTAGATTTGCCATAGCTTTCCTCCCCAGGAGCAAGCATCTTTTAATTTCTTGGCTGCAGTCCCCATCTGAGATGATCTTTGAGCCCAGAAAAATAAAATCTGTCACTACCTCCATTTCCCACAAATTAGTTAGAACAAATTAGTTCAGTATCTTATTTTCATTGTCTAAAGGAAAATGTGCCTCTCTTTGTAGAGCATCCTGCCTGATTTGTATTTCATTAAGCTTTTAAAAATAAACTAGCATGCTCAGCATACCATTTCTTGAAGAGCCCAAAAGATCTTCCAATATATTTATCAGCATCCTTCAAATGTTTTCTAAGAAAAGCTGCAGCTGCACATGCTATATAACGATTCCCATTCCTCAGGGAAATCTTTTATAGGATACTTAAAATTAATGGAAATGTGGCTTCGCACTTGAAATTGATTTTCTTTCAAAACAGAATTCCATTAATGCAATACTGATACATCAAATCAATTCGTTAAAAGTGTCTATGTGTACTAAGTAATGCCTTGTGTATCTTAACAGTTACATAAATTATATCTATATTCTGAATTTCCTCCAAGAGCGCTAGGCAGCTTACAAACAGACCTCTCATAATGTTGTTCTCATAACACTTCGTAAGGTAGGTTGGGCTGAGAGAAAGTGGCTATCATTGACTTTCCAGGGTTAAAACTACACTTCAAACTGGGTTTCCCTGTTCTAGTCCAATATTTTACTTAAACCTAACTCATTAACAACTGTATCATAGTGCTTCTCATAGTTTGAAAAATTTATGACTATAATAGATTATATCAGATTTTTGTTTTCAATCAATAACAGGTGATACAATGTAGCTTGGATTCTAAGAACATTGGAGCACAATATATGACTTACTAGATTTGAACATCCTGTTGACTCATTATATTATGTGCAACAGAATATCCTCATTTACTTAAAATAATCCTGTTGATTTCTTAAGATTTATTTACTCATTGCATTTATATCCAACATATTCTCTGAGAACTCAGCATACAGTACATAATGGTCTGTTTAATCTTAACCCAATAACATCTTTGGTAATTTGTTATTATTTTATTAAAGTAATAACCTGTCCAGTTATACACTGGAGATTAGCATAGTGTGTTAATTTTGTCCTTTTTTATTTAAACTAACAGGTTTTTAGAAAGACACAACCACAGAATTAAAAAAAAACCACAACTATAGAATGAAAAAAAAATATCAAAGATTTTTAGTGATACTTTCTCCCCTTACTTTCCATTTATTTCCCAACTGCTCACCTAAATACAGTATTTCTATTTTACACAGAACATTGAGGGTTATTACTAAAAAACTGTTGTACTCATTTCATAATTAGTGATCACATAACTCTTTTCCCAGAAACCATATTTCAAATGTCTAAATGCCTTGTTGTGTGATGTGTAGTATATAAAGCAGCCATTCCTGCTTACATTTGATAAGGCCCCTATTACAGAGATATATATTCTGGGAGTTGAAGTCCACACATCTTAAATTTGCTAAGCTTGAGAAACACTGACATAGATTGTTCTGTTCCCAAGGAGAGACAAATAGTGAAGAGATCCAGCATACATACATCTTAGAATACATACAATGTGCCTCAGGAATGTTATTAAAAATAAAGCACAAAAGGCCATTCAGTAAAATGTATTACTGTTTTAGTTTCTAGTACAACATTCAAGCATTTTCTGTAGATTGGTTTCCTCTCTAAGGTATTCCTTCAGCAGCAAAGGAAATATGCTCAACCCTAAGGCATTTACTTGAAAGGGTTTGGGTTTTATTTATATATTTCACACATTTTGATCTTGAAATTGCAGGGAGAATAATGTTTTCTTTTACATCTATCTGAGGGTTTATTTTCCTTGCTCTCAGTAGAACTAACACTAAAATTCCCACTGATTTGCAAGAGGTACAATCTGTCTATTCTACTACCCAGATTTATACTGCATGGGTGTTCCAAGAACTCAAAACCCATTGAAATTACTTGGTTTGTATAAAATGAATAATTTATCTGATGATGCCAAAAAAACAGCTCCTGTCTTTTTGCAGAAAATAAGCATCTACTTGTAGATACTTCTCTCGCACTTTTCCTGAAAAATAATACCCCCACTAAAAACAATACTTGAGAAGATACATGTTTGGACCAGGAACTGAAGCTAAGTACCATACTATCTATTTTCATTGCTGTTTTGGAAAAGCAGGAGGAGAGGAAGGAATGAGGGGAACAGCTACTTTTAAGATTTCCAGATCCGTTTTTCCATTATGGGCTACTTGAATGCTAGTGTGAGTTTTGCTTCTCTGTTTTTCCCACAGTCAGTGAGACTTATCTGACAATGGAGTTAGTGTCAGCTGTCCAAAATGAACTAGGAGATACATTCCTTTCACCACTGCCATTGCTTATCATCAACACCCTTATTTTTTAAACTCCAGTTAATTTACAGGCATACAAGGTCTGGCTGTTCCTGTTGCTGGTTTCTGCCTTCTCTATAACTCCACAAAGTTTTATGGAATTGCAGAGCAATCGGATTAGGTTCAAAGAGCCTACTGTAGGAGGTGAACAGTAATGTACTACAAATTAGTAATACACATTTAGGATCTGAAATATACTACATAAACAATACAGGTAATCTTCGACTTACAATCACAATTGAGCCCAAAACTTCCATTGCTAAACAAGGCTGCTGTGAAGTGAGTTGTGCCTCATTTTACAACCTTTTTTGTCATAATTGTTAAGCAAATCACTGCAGTTGTTAAATGAATCGTGTGGTTGTTAAGTGAATCTGGTTCGCCCATTGACTTTGCTTGTTGGAAGCCAGCTTGGAAAGCTGCAGATGGTGAACACATGACCCAGGATTCTGTAACCATCGTAAATATATCCCAGTTGCCAAGTGCCCAAATTTTGATCACATGATCATGAGGATGCTGTGATGGTCGTAAAGGTGAAAATTGATCACCAGTCACTTTTTCAGTGCAGTTGTAACTTCAAACGTCACTTAGCGAATAGTTGTAAGTCGAGGACTACCTGTATTACATTTAATAAACAAATGTTTATGAATCTATACAGATGTTTAAATGACAACAGAACTTTAAGAAGTTTTGCTGGATTTCTGTGTCAGACATTTGGATGAAGCTACAATATATTGTGAAAAGAAAGATACAACTTTTTTTTCATTTAGGACCCTTAGCGTAACCCAAGTTGTTGTGGTACCGATACACCATCTTCCCAGAATAGCATTACAGTGTTCTGACTCTCAATGCTGTTTTTACAGATAGAAGTCTTTATTGGTGGATGAGGGTGGATAATATTTTGAAACTAAATTGCGTGGCTTGTTATTCCTAAGGTACAGGCAATTTCCTCATGAGTGTACAAGTAACTGATCAGACTTGGGGTGGTCTTATGAACACATATTTTGGAAGGTTGAGAGAAAGGTTGAGAGCTGAAGAAGCTTCTTGGGTGAGAAGTGAAATATCTTCAAAGAAACATCTTTGAAGTCCTGAAAAAGCATTTTTGGGACAACCATGATCTGAATGACTGAGAATCTCCATAGACTTTTAGCTATGCATTTTGGGATGAATACCCTTCGAATGGTGAGAAAGTATAAACGGATTTCCAGAAAATATTGCAGAGTACAGGAACCATTTGTGCTTCAGTTTGAGATTTAGACAACACAGACTCATCCCCAACAGTCTGTGCCTGTCTTCCACAGTGAAGGGTCACACAGCAGAAAACATCCTGCAGCCAAGTAGGCTCCACACACATTTGCACTACTCAGGTGACCCTGGGTACACAGATAAACCTCTAAATGGCCTCAGCAACTCTCTAAAATAATGCAAAGGACCAGCTGTCGGCAAGGAATATAAATCCTTCCATTCCCTATCCTTCAGTCAGAGCTGAAGAAGCTTCTTGGATGAGAAGCGAAACATCTTCAAAGAAAAACAAAAAAACCCCAGTTGCCTCCTGAAAAAGCATCTTTGGGGCAACCATGACCTGGATGACTGAGAATCTTCATAGACATTGAGAGGAATGCTGGAAATTCTGGTAGGAAATCACTGCAACACATCTGGAGGGCAGCCCATTGGAAAAAAATGGAATAGAGTTTCTCTTCTTTGCACTCTATTTTGTTTCTAATAAATTATTAAATGATTAGTCCCATTCCAGAAGTATATACCAAGAAGGAACAGTACATTCAGTGGTAAAAGGAAAAATAGTCTCAGTTGGCCAGGAATAGAAACATGTTGTCAACCTGCAAGAAGAGTTACCCAGTGGTAAGATGGGTGGTCAATAAATTTGATAAGCAAACAAATACCGCCAGGAGGAACTTCCTTCACTGGACTTTTAAGAAGTATCACACACATTTTATTTGCAGAGCTGGAATTTCTGTTCAAGAAATAGCTTTCCTTCTATCTTTCCAGAATTCTCTTTCTGCCATTTGAAGCAAGCCAACTAACGTGCTCAGGTCTTAATTGGAGTAGGCCATTAAGCATGCAACTGAATCACAATAGAGTTCTCAGCTAAGCCTTAAAACACTGAGATTACATTTCTTATTGCCAACTTGTTAATATAACAGAGGCATTGATATTTCCTGCTGACTATAAACAATGAAATGCTTTTAAAGCTAATGGAATACATATGTTGTTGGAGTCTACTAAAAATGTTAGAGGAAAAGACTTTTAGAGATAGAAAAAAACGTTTTGATCCTTCCATGGTGCATTTAGAGTAAATTGACTTGGTTTTCTTTTTAGGAAGATCTGTTCTAACCTTGAGTTCTCATGTATTTCTATTCATTGTTGTATATGTATAAAAACAGAGCTCAAAACTACATGAATCATTTTTCTTCAGTCCTAACTCCTAATTAAATAATACAAGGGCTGGGATTTATAGGTGGGGTGTGTTTTTCCCCAATATATTTTGATTGCGCCAAATTGGAATAAAACACTAGGCTTAAAATATTCACAGGAGGTCTACCCATGGATATTTGCCGGTGTGGTGACATCTGTTTCCCTTCAGATTCACCTGGCACATTCTCCAGCTTGTTGCCCTAGAACCTTTTCATCCAATATCAGTTGCAGGGTGCATTGTGACATCACTGTGTGCTCCAGGCAACAATGGAGCTTGCCAGGCAATAGTGCTTTTGTCATTCTGATAAAAGGATCAAGATCTTGAGGAGACTCCTGAACCCAGCATCTCTTTTTATACTAGGTTTGGAGGGCAAGTGAGTTTGTGTGTGCTTCCAGCAATGTGAGTTTCAAAAATTCTGTTTAACGTCATCGTGGGATTAATTAGAAGACTCCATCAGAATTTTTTAAGGAAGAAAAGACAGACAGGTAGGAAAATGATTTGTCAGCTTGCACGAATTTCAGAAAGGAGAAAAGTTTGAGGTCACAGAAAGCTGGGATATCCTATATGGACAACAAAGTTTCAGTTCCTATGCAGTTTTCTCAAAGATGTAGCTCACCTAGAATTTGGGATATTTGTACTTCCTTGTCCTTTCTTGGAAGTTGGATTGCATAGAACTCTTAGGTCGCCCTGCTGAAATACAGGTAGTAGATACAATAACAGTGTTGGAGGGAACCTTGGAGGTCTTCTAGTCCAACCCCCTGCTCAGGTAGAAAACCCTACACCATTTCAGAGAAATGGTTGTCCAATCTCTTCTTTAAAACATCCAGTGTTGGAGCATTCACAACTTCTAGAGACAGGTTGTTCCACTGATTAATTGTTCTAACTGTCAGGAAATTTCTTCTTAGTTCTAGGTTGCTTCTCCTTGATTAGTTTCCATCCGTAGCTTCTTGTCCTGCCATAATCTTTGACTTATGACCACAATTAGGACCAGAATTTCCCTTGCTAAACAAAGCAGTTATTAAGTGAATCACACCCAATTTTATGACCTTTTCTACCACAGTGGTTAAGTGAATCACTGCAGTTAGCTGAATCATGCCATCGTTAAGTAAATCCACTTCCCCCACTGACATTGCTTCTTGGAACTTGGCTGGGAAGGTTGACCCTGGGACACGCAACTATGGTAAATATATGTCAGTTGTCAAATGCCAATATTTTGATCACATGATTGTGGGGATGCTGCAACGGTCATAAGTTGTAAGTCACTTTTTGGGGGGCCATTATATTTTTGAAGAGTCACTAAACAAATATCTATATTTCTGTGGACATATATATGGGTATGTATGTATACTTTTCAAAAACTACATTTCAAAAAGGGCAGGGTCTGCTCATAAAACCAACATAAGTTTAAGTTATTAACTAAATATAAAATGGACTATCTGCATCAGAGGATGAAGTATCAGCAGCAATGTTTGTCCCACTGTTTCACCGGGCAGGAGATGTTTTTTCTTGACTCCAGCACTAGATTGTTCTTTGGGGACTGGAATGGGGTGAAGTGGGGATTAACAGCCCTGCTAAAATGCCTTGCTTCCAGCCAGTTTCCTGCAAGGACTGATTGGCAAGAAAGCGTGAGTCTTTTTTGTTTTGTTTTTGTAACCTGACAAATGTGTATCAAATATTCAGGAAAGATGAATAAATTTTCCCCGTATTTGCAGACAGAAAATTGGGCTATAAAGTAAGTAACATTTAAAGCAATCATGTTGTCTATCATGTTGTCACCAAAATATATGAGCATCTATCACCTCCTACTTGCCCTTTTATAAAGTGTGAGTTTCAGGTTCATGAAGTGCTATTGTGTTGTACTCAGTGCTTTTTTTGTAAAAATAAAAGGTGCCGGAACTCACATGTCATACAACCCGCCTTGCCTACCCTACAAGGTTCTATCCAAAAAAGGTGCCGGAACTCCGTTCTTGGTGTTCTATGACAAAAAAAGCCCTGGTTGTACTATTTGTCATATATCTGGGATGCTGTTTGTTTTGCCAAATTATAGTTTTGTACCTTACACACTAAGGAGATCCCAGTGTAGAACCTGACTTGCAATGTGCTCCTGACTTTATTACCCAGGGCCAGTAATATAGCTAATGATCCATAGTAATTTTGATAGTATTTATGATGCCATAACTATTATTTCTTAATCTTGAACTTGTCATTATCTAATGACTTAATCTACCTTCCAAGGTTGTTGTGATAAAAAAGTGGAATAAAAAGCATAATTTTTCGTATCTTATACAGATGTTGATCTTCCCTGTAGCAAACAAATTAATCTTTTAAGAACTTAATGCCTCCTTACGAAACTGTTTTCCAGGAAAATACCAGACTTACTCAAGACATAACTTGATGGAATATATACTAAATTGTGGTCTCTAAAACTTGTGTGGTCCTGATGCCACAAATCTACTGGTTAAAAAGTAGTTTTCCAATCTATGCCTGGACAAAGGCCTAACAAATTCCATAATAAAACATGACATTCTTCCTACCATCCAGTTAGCAACTGTAGGAGTAGCCTCTTGTAGAACAAATTATAGTGGTCATGCCTCTGGATTGTGAAGATTAGAAACAGATCAGTAACATTTAGTCTGCTACATCAGTTGGCCAATTACAAAGTTTCTCCTTTTACATCTCCTTTTACATCATCATCATGATCATCATCACTGAAACTTACAAGAAAACTATAGCTGTGAAAAGAAAATTTATTTATTTGTATCTCTCAAATAAGGCACACAAAAATATTTCATGACAAAAATGTATTTATAATAAGCCCCATCACTTATACATAGATGCAAGTAGTCCTAATTTAATGACAGTAATTGGGATTGGGATTTCTAATTTCTTAGAGAGATTGCTGCTAAGCAACGTAGTCATAAAGCACAACATCACATGATTGTGATGCTTAGCAATCCCAGCGGTCCCTGTTAAGTGAAAATCGTTAAGTGAAGACTTCACATGATTCTGACTTGCAATTTCCTGCCAGCTTCCCACAAGCAAAGTCCAAGTCAGGACAGAGGGCAGATGAGTACTAGTTTTTTTCTATTTTTGGGCACCCTAGAAAGCTGGCTGAAAAGGTTTTGAGAACTGCATGATTTTACTATTTCAGAATTCTGGCCTCCTCTATCTAGGTTTGTGCAGAGCACTAAATTGGGCTCAAAACAAGGCTGCTGAACAGATGCTTGGAAGTTGGCAAAGAGACCCTTTCCCTCTTTTTCCATGCTTAATAAACCAGGACATCCCCCTATAAAAGCTTTAAAATATCATTCCTGTAACACTATTCTGATTAGTAGATGTTTTCCTGCATGTTAAAAACATTCAAAAGCAGGGAGGAAGGCAAATTCTGAAGGTTTATCCAATTATTTTCTTTAACATGTCTTTTGCACCCCAAATCAGGATGTTTGGTTTAGAGCCAAGTATTTAGTGGTTAAAGCATCAGTCTAGAAAGCAGGAAAAGCATGAGTTCTAGCCCAGTTTTAGCCACAGAAACCAGCTTGGTGACCTTGAGTCTGTCACTCTCCCAACCCAACTCATCTCACATGGTAGCTGTTTGGAAGAAAATAGGAGGAAGGTGTGTTGGATATGTTTGCTGCCTTGAATTATTTGAAACAAATAATAATGGCTGGATACAATAAAAGAATCACCATTTAATGGTAAGCCAAAAGAGATACCACAGATGTAGGAAAAGGAACACTGATGCAGACAAGTAATTATATGCTGATATGGTTTTCTATTAACTCAAGGATGGTAGCAATGGGGTAAGGCCCATAGTCTAATGTTTAGACTATGGGCCTTACTTTAACGTGGCAATGGGGTAAGGCCCATAGTCTAATGTTTCGACTGGTATCTACCTAAGGTCGAATTTTAAAAATTAACTTTTAAGAACAAAATGGATCAGAAATTAATTTCACAAGATCTTTCTGCTTTCACATGGCATTTCCTGAGTTTCTAGCTATTTTAGGTTGGTTGTTGCTTCCAGAATATTTGTAATTGGGTCATGGCACAAAGGGCTATTGACCCCTCACTAAATATAGGACCAGGCCTGTCCTCTCTGATCTCTGTGGGGTTTGTGTCTTGAATCTTGAGTTTGGGGAACTGAAGAAGCTTCTTGGATGAGAAGCTAAACGTCTTTAAAGAAAAAACAAAATCCAGTTCCCTTTTGAAAAAGCACCTTTGGGAGTTTGGGGACATTTCTAACCGAGAAGGAAAACTAAAAGTCTTCGTTGGTTGCGAAGGCGGGTCCCACGCTCGAGTGGAGCTTTCAGCCCGGCAGGAGGGGAGACTTTCGGACGGGAACTGGGGCGAGGCTCTTGGTAAAGGGAAGGACCCCGGCCCCTTTGGCGGTGACCCCTTCAGGGGCGGTTTCAACAGACGCGCTGGAAGGAGGCCACCGGAGAGCGCAGGCGAGAGAGGAGAAGCGGAGAGGTGCTGAGGAGCCCAACCCCGCCGCGCAGCCACCCGGTTCCCTGGCAGGACTCCAGAGCTCGGGCCAGCCGCCAAACAGGCAGCCGTGAAGAAAGCTTGCCGCGAATCCCTGGGCAGCCGCCGTTGCCTTGCGTCTAGGCGTCGGGGGTTGCTTGCGCGGAGCTGAGCGTCTCCGGGACTGGGTAGTGGAACCCGGGCGACGGCGCGCCGGGCATGCGAGGCGGAGGCTGCTAGGATGAGCTGGAGGAGGCGAGCTGCTCAAGCCCAGCTCCGGAGGACTTTCAGCGAGCAACTGCGGGACTCCACGGCCAAAGCCTGGGATTTACTTTGGAAAAGTCTCCGCGAGAGGCGGCTGGCAGGTCAGTCCGGGTCAGTCCGCTGCTCCTTCCCGCGGGACGGGCAGCCCAGGTCCCCGCTAGCCTCAGGCGGAGATGCGGTGCGCCGCGAGGTCGCGTTGCCTTTTTCTTCCCAGCCTCCGCTATGTTGGGCGCCCAGGAGAGTTTGGGCAACTTTTGCGGTTCACGAATGGCCCCGTTAAGGTTGGGGTTTTGCGTTACTTGACTTGCCTTCTTGAAAATGTTCAGAGACCGGGGGAGTGATCCAACCGGGGCTGCCGTTTCGATCGAATCGCAATAGCACTTCGACTTATATACCGCTTCGTAGGGCTTTTACAGCCCTCTCTAAGCGGTTTACAAGAGTCAGCATATCGCAGCCGCTTCACCTAGGTGCGGGGAGGGAGGGGGAGTCAGGTCGAATGCGTTATGAGCTGGCAGCTACGCTGTCGCTGCGTGTTTACAGCGGAGATGACTGCGCTGCTCTGGCATGGACGAGTAGAAATCAAGCTGCGAGTTTTAGGACACCCTGGATTTTGGGGCAGTAATAGCAAGGAAAACTTTGGCTGGTCGGTTTATTATTACAATATTTTCTCAACTCAAAGGCTATATTTACTACCTGTGGACACCACAGTGTCTGTTATTTATGTGTGTAGGGAATCTGCTATTTTTCTCTGGTCTTGTTTTTCTACTTCTCTACTTCTATGCTAGAAGCTGAACATTCAGAGTCTGGCAGTACTTTTTCCAATTAGAAATTTTCATTAAAAGGCATAAATCTGCAGTTCACAAAAAAGGTGCAACCAGACTCCTGATTTTTTGTTTGTTTGTTTGTTACTATAGATTACCATAGCTTTTCTCCAATAATCTAGGCTGGGCGCTGTATGGCTACCCTTCTCCTTTTGGGGGGAATTCAGACAACACCACAGAGCTCTTTTTAAACCACCTGTCCCAGAATTTGAGTAATAATAGTAGAGGAGGTGTAGGCACTACCTAAGGATGTCACATTCTGGAATTATTTCTTGAGGGGTAATTTCTGTGTGGCCATGGCAGTTAAGAATAAAGTTGGGTAAGTATATATCCATGAAACATGAAGCTGGACTCTTGATATGTTTGGCTATGTTATTTTTAAATTATTTGCTTCAGCTGACAATCTTGAATTCCTATCCATTTGTCACCCCACACGTGGGCTATGCACTTGTGTAATACTCTGTTCTAAATCTTCTACAGTTTAGGATTGTTTGGTGGGAACCCCACCCTTGAATCTCAATGACTAGTAAGCACTGCTGAACGACCTTTAGCTTGTTTTTGAAGCCATGCACTTATCCTTGAGCTTCCAGTTCTCTAAAATTCTTATTCTTTTCTACCTTAACTATACTGTAGTTATATCTCCTGCTTATTTGCCTTTCTTTTTCTTATTCAGGTTCCAAATCAAAGTTTGTCTTTCCTTTCAGCCTGTTGGTGTCCTTTAGACAGACGTATATGACAAAATAATCTCAGTTTCTTGTTTTGCAAGTTTGCATAAACTAGAAGCAGGCAAAATATCATGACATAAATATATAATGCGTTGATTAAATCAAAATATATTAAATCTATATGTTCCTATTAAAGGAAATTTTCCACTCAGACGAGGAAAAGAAAGTGTGCAGTATCTTTTCAACATTTTAAAAATAGTCTCCACTTTGAATCATGATGGAATGAGTGGGAACAAAGAAGAAAGGGGCCTAGAATGGAGTACTTTACATCATTCAGAGCCACTGCCCATTGTATATTTTTTTCCTCATTTGGGTAATTTTCAAAGTTGATCTTTCTTTTGCTGACTTTGGCTCCATTTTATTCAGTTTCAGCACAAAGAGATTTTTTTGTCAGAAAGGCAGAGCAGCACAATCCTTGACCCTCTTTATATAATTTTCAAGTTTCTATTGGATTAAAACACATAACATTAGTCTGATAAGACTTGATCTGAGTAGATCTACACTGACCAATGGCAATTACCAAATTGTTGTTTACTATAAGTATTTTTGTCCTGCTCCAGCTCAAACAACTCTTGGTAGTTTACAATAGAATAAAAGCATAATGAACAGTTCCTAATATTCCCTTAAAGATAAACATGAATGTGATGTTTAACCCAACAAATTCCACCTCCAAATGACCATTCAAATAAAATAGCCTTTACTGCAGGGGTGTCAAACTGCTGGCCTGTGGGCCAGATGCATCATAGCGAAACCGTGCCCACCCCGTTGACGGCAATGGCAAAAAAAGTCATGATATGTCATGACATGTTGCATGATGTTATGAGTTTGACACTCCTGCTTTACTTCTTTATAGAAAACTAATGGAGGCAAATTATTCCCCAGCATACAAGGACTCTTCCCTTAGATCCATTTTCTCTTGACTTCTCATAGGGACTGGACCTTCAGCATTCCTTCATTGCAAGTGTGTACATGCCGGACAGATTCTGCTGGAGAAGATAGTCCCCAAGGTATCCTGGAGCCAAGCCTTGTAGTTTCAAATCTATGTTAATTTTTGTATTTTTCCAATTTTCCAATTTTAATACATGTACTACTTAGGTTTACATTCCCAATACTTTTTCTTGAGATGAACTGGTTTCTTTTGATATCTTGTAGGGTTTTTTTTTCCCTTCACTGGAACTATAGCTATAATTCTCTTTTTTAGAAATTCCTGCCCAATTTCCTTTCAAATTTGCTTCTCCCTGAGTGGAATGCATGCTACTTTCAAGCTAAATTTATTCTTTAAAGAAGACATACTTTTCCTTGGTTTCACACATTACACTTTTATTGTAGCACTGAATTTTAATTTCATAGTTCAAGTCATTCCAGTCATGTTATATTTAAACATGAGTCAACTATTGTTAAATGTAATTTCAATCCTTAACCTAATTGTCAGAAACTCTACATATACACAGATATTTACTATACATTGAAATAATTTCTGTGAAAATATCCTTAGGACGTGCATTTCATGGTAACTTAACAAAATACTCTTTTATTTAACTTTTCTGGCAATAGAAATAAAAATTTAACTTTTATGTAGAAAATTATCTAGTAAATGCAGGTAGTCGTTGACTTACTACCACAATTGAGCCCATGTTAAGTGTTATGTTAAGTGAGACATTTGTTAAATGAATTTTGCCCCATTTTACAATGCTTTCACAGTTGTTAAGTGAATCCCTGCAGTTGTAATATTAGTAACATGGTTGTTAAGTGAATCTGACTTCCCCATTGACTTTGCTTGTTAGAAGGTTGCAAAAAGTGATCACATGACTCTAGGATACTGAAACTGTCATAAATGTGAGTCAGATGCCAAGCATCTGAATTTTGATCATGTGAACACGGAGGTGCCACAACGGTAGTAAGTGTGAAAAACAGTCATAAATCACATGCTTTATATATGATTAAGGTGAAAACATAAGCATGAACTAGCAATTTTTTAATGGCTGGCCAAATATCTAGTGGATTGCATCAGAAAAGATATAATGTTGTCACACTGCTATAAAAATAATCCTCAAATTATGGCCAGATTTGGGACCAGAATTTGCATCATAATTATTTGCTGCCGTAACTTGAATCATCACATGACTATTTTACAACCATTTTTACCATTGTCGTAAGTTGAGTTACACAGTCATAAGTGCATATGCAGTTTAACCAACTGTGTTTTTTGCCAGAAACAGGCAAAATAGTCACTAATTGTGATTATGTGGTTGCAGGATGCTGTAACCCAGGAGTGTCAAACTGCCGGCCCGCGGGCCAGATGCATCATCTGGAAGCCGCGCCCACCCCTTTGCTGGCAAAAGCAAAACCGACCCAATACGTTGTGCGACGTCACGTGATGTTGCGAGTTTGACATATCTGCAATGTAACCAGTCATAACTGTGAGCCAGTAGCCAATCATCTGAATTGTGATCACATGACTGCAGAGTTGTAACTTACTTTTTCCCAGGCCACAGTTAATCTGAACTGTCATTAAGCAAATGGTGTTCAGTGAAGGATTAGCTATACTGGGTAACTGCATCATTACTAGAGTATTGTGTCCAGTTGTGATTGCTACAATACAAGATGGATATTGAAGAATTAAAAAGAGTCAGAGGAGAATGATAAAAATGGCAAGAGGCTTGGAAACTAAATCATATGAAGAATAGTTTTTAAAAAACTAAGCATATTTAGCCTGAACAAGTTAAGGCTATAGGGAGAAATGCTAGCAGTCTTCAAATATTTGATGGGTTAGGGTGAGGGATGTGGATTGATTTTCTGTAAGTTCCAAGGATAGAACATGAACCAAAGGATAGAAGTTTTACATAGGGATATCCACACTCAAAAAAGGAAAATTTTCCTAATCATGAAAGCACTAGAACAGTGCGACAGCTTATCTTCTGGATTTGCAGATACTCCAACGCTGGAGGTTTTTAAGCAAAAGTTGGATGGGTATTCAACTTGGAACTTCTTTTCTTAAACTAAGCCATAGAAGCTATTTTGATTGCACTGATTTCAAGCTGGCCAGACTGGGGCTAAATAACAGAGGATGATTTGTTCATTATTTCTCCTCCCTTTGAAGCAGTTTGTGATTGATAGTTTGGCATCAACCCTGCTTTCCAAGTTCTATTTTTGTTTTCTTTTCATTAAAAAGATTTTAATTACAAAAATGGGGAAATCTTCCAGATAAGATAATACATGGGCAACAAGGAGATAAAAAAGCATGTTAGATGCCGTAGATAGTTTTTGAAAAGATTATTGTTTGTTGATGTAATTCAGTACATATGCTTTCTGAAGATGTAGATCAAGGTGAAAGGTGACAGTTTCACTTAAGAACGAAAGCTTTTAGTGTTGTAATGTTATCAAATGTTTTTTATCAATTCTATTAAATACACAAAGGTGGAAGTATTATAATTATTACAGATTTAGTTCTCATTTCTTTCAAAAACAGAAGCTGATGGCACCAAACGTATCTTCTTGTCAATTTGTGTGCATGCTAAGAACATGTTTGCGAATTCTCCAGAAGTTTACAGAGGAAGATAATTAAACACATTTTTTCCATGATGAGATTTGGTGAGAATGTGTTTCAGAAAACTGACCTGATGCTTAGTTACTCATTCTTTGCAGATAAATTAATGGATGCTATTAATAGATTATCAAAATTGTTTTACATGGGCATTTTATCTTGTGTGTTTTTAATCAGAAAGTATCTTATAATTGGCAACTTTACATTAGAATTACTGACATTCTGCTTCTGATCTTATCTGCTTCTGACATTCTGATCTCTACTAAATAATAATAAGTGATAATCTAAACATATGATTTCAGTTATGAAAGAAACTGAATGGCAGTATATTCTGTTCATATTGATTTTGGAATTAATGTTAATTTTTGAAGCTTCTGAATGTATTCATATAATGCAGAGGAAGATATGATATTATGTACATTGAAATGATATCAGAATCACAAAGTGGTGGAAGGCCATCAAAAGAATCCTTCCCATGAGAAATAATGCCATTCATGTTTCAGATATTCTGCACATTGTGAGTGTGTGTGTGCACGCATGTTTTGTGTCTACTCATGGTCTCATATTTTTTAGCCTGATATCTTAAATTCTACACTAAACTTGCTTTCTACGTGCTTTTCACTTAAATCAATGACAATGAATTTTATGATGTGTACAGTATAATAGAGGAAGGCACATAATGCACCAGTACTACTTTGGAAGGAGTTACAAGTTCCAATAGATTTTCATCAGCATTTCCAGCCATATCACTATGCATGAATGACCCATAATTTTTAAAAAGACTTAATAAGGGCACAGAATATATGTAAATTACAAAGGAATTTATCTTTAATTTTATTTATTTACTAATCAAATTTGCTCATCGCATAAAAAGCTATTCTGGGCAGCATACTACAATCCAGTAAAACAACCGATATATAAAACAACGATATGAAATATAAAAACCCACATTAAATGGTAAATATTATCAGAACAAATATATACTTTTAATACCTAATTGATCAACTGCCTGCATCATATTAACATTGATTTGTTTTCTTTCTGTTGATATTTTATATGTTCTTTGACTTTTTAATAAATGCAAACAGAACAGGTAAAAACCATTCTTTTCATCCACTTAGCTGCTCACATATAAAATGAAAAAGTATTTCATAGCAGACACCATTTCCAACAGTGAACGTGGGAGCTGTGTATTTAAAACATACTATTCATCATCGTGAACTCTGTGTACATATCCTCCTACATACCATACTCAATTATATCCATATGTTTTCAGGAAGACAACCAAGGATATTTTGTTCTGTTTTCTGCTTGGTACACTGGGGACTTGGAAAGCTACTAACTCTGGTTAACTTCAATAGGAATTTAGTGTGTGAATTCCTTGTCACACCAGTGGGAATAAGAGACGCCCTTTGTCCAAGAGAGATCTTCTGAAAGAGTCTCATTATATAATCTTGGGTGCTTCTGGGAAGAAAAAGATTACTTATGATTAGTGCTTTCATGCAAACAGCTAGAGAATGTATGTGGGAGGTTCAATCCTATCAGAATTGTCCTGATCACTAAAAGGTCAGTGATTAATAACATGCCACAGATATTCACAGATATGACATAATGATAACTTTTTAAATAATTCAATAAAAGAAAAAGCTGCACTTTCTATAAGCATATTTCAAGAAAGTTACTGAGTAATGAAGAAGTGTTTAGGAGATAGCAAAGAAGAGTTAAAGGACTGAAAGGAGGAACGGTGGTGGTAGAACTGGAAAATGAAGAGGGCAGGTAAGACATGCAAACAAGACTATTCTAATGCCTTGCCTATGTTCATCTTTCCTGGCTCAAATATAGCCTTCAAGCCTGGGCCACTGCTGTCTCACTAATTTAGCTTATTTATTTAAGGCTGCGAACAATGGAATGCAGGGACCCCAAATATTCAAGAGGCAACAAAGCATCATTAGCAATTCATACTAAATGAAAGCCAAATTAAGCTCTCCCTTATGTGGGGAGAGCAGTGAAGCCACTGTTTATACATGTGATAGATTATATAATGAATTGTTCGTGTTTACCACCCAAAAGGTTAGTATAACAGAAACAAAAGACTGAATTTTTATCTCCATCTTTCTGAACAACAAAATTAAATCTATCGTATTTTCAATATTTCATGGCTTTGTTTTGGACGTAGAATAGAATGGATAGAATTCTGACGAGACACATGGTGTTCTAATCCCCTTTTACTACCTTCTAAAAGCATTAATGGGGTATGTGGAATGGCTTAGGAAGTGATGCAAAAGACTGGATTGGAGGGGGAAATCAGGAAATGTGTGTGAGCAACAATTTAGCCTTAGCCAATTATCTTTTTGCCCTCTTTTCTTAAAAATGGAAAGGTTATGATTTAGCAGGGTAATGACTCTCTGAGCCTTTCCAAATGTTGCCACTAAATTGTCATCTGTAATGTGATGAAGGGGAAATTATTAGATTGCATTAATTAAATTTAATTTTAGTCCTGGCCCTGCCCAGTTCTGTCTTGGCTGTACTTGTATCGAGGAGAAGTGCAATCCCTGGCATGCCTCCCAAGCTGATGCCTTTAAGCTAAAAATGTTGTGTGCCCCTGCTAGAATACTTAACACTTCTTGTAGCATGTATCAGCTTGGAGATAATGTATTACATTCAGGTTAGTTAAAATATGTAAATATATCTGACCTCCTGACAGGTAGCCTAGAAGAACAGAGGGAAGAATGACTGAGCCCCAGCCTTGATCACATATCAATAAAATACATATGTGTGGTTAATTGAGAGCCAGTTTGGTCTAAAGCACGGGTATCAAATTTGCCGTGTCACATGGCGTGTCGTGACGTATTACAACTTTTTTTTTTCATCACCGGAGCTGGGGTGGGCACAGCCTCTGTATTATGCAACCGGCCTGCAGGCCAGCAGTTTGACACCCCTGGTCTATAGATTAAGGCACCAAGCTAAAAACCAGTAGGCTGTGAATTCCGTTCCTGCCTTAGGCATGTAAGCCAGCTGGATGACTTTGAGACTGTCTCTTAGCACATGATATAAGGTTCAGGTGACAAGCCAGTCAGTCAATTCCTGACACATCAATAGATCAACACACAATTGATCTGGAAAAAAAAGAGACTCTGTGCTGGTGGGAAAATGCCAGGAAGGAAAAAAAATGTAGGTTTTTGTATGCAGTTAATGTATGAAAACGTACTTGCCAAGGAATCTAAATGGAAGGAGTGGGGGAATTGCATTTTCAATGTATGATAAAATTATGATATTGAAGGACTACAAGCATAATTTCCTTCATCTGAAATAAAATACAGTAAATTATCAATAATACGACATTTTCGTTGGCGTGTATTCTGCCTGCAGAAAATATAATATTTTGAATATATCAGCACTTGTAGTACTTGGAAGATGTTGGCTAGAAGAAAGGGTCATATGTCATCATCATCATCATTAGACATCTGAAGGCTGAAGAGAAAATAGGAGCTGATGTCACTAATGACTGATATTACCAAAGAAAGTAAAAGTTGAATTTTTCATGCTGTTTTTGCTTTCTTTAAAAAAAAAAGTACTGGAAAGTGAGATTGAACATAATGTAGGTGAATCAGGACTATCTGAACTACAATTTATTGCTCTTGTTTTTCTTCAACTTTTTTTTTCTTTCACTTACGTTTCCATTTCCCTTCATTTTTAAAATCTCTGTGCCATCAATTGGTAGCTAAAGGATAGTAAGGTGCCTTAGAGGAATTTTCTGATGGCTAACATGAGTGAGTGATTTGACATCCAACTTCACACAACAACTTGATTCCTGCACAAAGTTGCAATAAAATCTATGGCATCAGCCATAAAGACATGCTTATTTTGGGGAGTCAGACAATCCAGGCACCAAAAGGGATGGAGAATATCATCTTCCACTCATTCCCCTCATCACCTTTACTGATAGAATAGTAGTAAGTGAATATCTACATTTGTTTTGCCAGATAATGTACCATCCTGAAGGCCAATGACTTTCCTTTCTTGTGAGATTCCTAGGAAAGACCATGGGGCACCTAATCAGACATCAGCTCTGATGGAGCAGGCCCACTCATGTAAATACATATCCCAGGAGAATTAGGAAGGATGAAAGGCACTGGGTTGCCTACCAGGTGCAAGCTACACAGTTGTACACTGCATCCTGATGGTAAAAGTATAGGGATATTTAATGAAAAAATTCTCCCTTTGGGTGGATAGGAATTTTTGAATTGAGAGCATGGTATCAGGTAATAGTTCTATCTATCTAGGTTGAGAATTCAAAGTAAGGAAAGTGTATACCACTTACAGATAATCTATATCCAGATTGCTTCTACTACAAGCCTTTTGATAAGTTTATAGAGTTGGGTGCATTGTACAAAGTGCAAATGCCCAAAGTTTAATTCTTGGTAGAGGGCAGGTTGAATCACATAAGATCAGATACTGAGTTCCAATAAGGATGTATCTGTTATATTTCCTGGTAATCAATAATGTGTTGACTCCATGTGTTGTCTGGGGCTAGCAAAGGAGAAGGGAGTAAGTGTTTGGACATCAAATTTCAATCTGTAATTTTGCAAGGTTTATGATTACTAAAATAAGGGGGTGGGGGGGGTCTGCTTCTATTTTAAACCAGATAGATAGACAGACAGACAGGCAGGCAGAGACCCTATACTAAACATAGCTTTAAATAAAAGGGGATAGAGCTTCTTCCATTTCCTCTTTCAATATTTTCAGTTGCCTTGCCTATATTTTATTTATATAAATTTTCTAAATAAATAGATTTTCCATTGAGGCACTTAAGCATTGCACAGTGAATTTGTGGTTTATACATGCTTCAGTTATCCTGGAAAAGGTCTGTCTGTGTGCTTATCCAGAGTCAAAGCTGACTGATGGCACATAATCAGTCCTTCAGTATATTGCATTATATAGCTAAACCATTTTACTTGAAAGTTTGATTGATCCTAATAGTTATTATTTCCAAGGAGTTATTCTTGAGTTAAATTCTCATGGACAATGAATAGAATTAAAAATAGGCTTTGTAATGATTTGGAATGATGGAAAAAGTATTTAATTTAGAGATTTGCAAAGGAATGGTGGTGATATGTCAGAGTGGTATTAAAACAAACGTTAGTTAATTAATTAATTAATTGGATTTATTACCCACTGCAATGTTCAGCAGATGATTGAAAAATGTTTATATTGTGTTAATATAAAGAAAGTATATAATAGAATAGGCTGAATTATGGGAAGTTTTACACAAATATAGTATTGATGATTGGCTGCTGAATGTGACAAGATAATGTGGATTGGTGACTGACATAACTAGGGAAATTGAACAAATGGCTGAAAATGTACATTAATAGCAAAAAAAAGTAAAGCCAGTAAATGAATATGGCTTCCAAAAACTGGATTCCTATTAGCATCTCAAGGTAATTAATTATGCCTCGTTTTTATTTAGCCTCATTTTGAGAGCCACTCTAAAATCACATTTCTTTCTTTCCCTATAAGAAAACCAATTACAGATTGGTAACAAGATGCAAATAGCTACTATTTTCAACACAAAGGGAGGGGTAACCTCTGAAGTTAGTTTAGTATATTCAGTCAAATGGATTTTAGCAGAGCTCCAAATTTACCACAGCCTATAACTCTACCAGAGCTCACCTCCAAGCTGACCATCCTTCCTCAAGGTGGACATTTGGCATAGCCCACATCCAAAGGCAAGGTGAGAGAATGTAAATTTAAGCAAGCATGTCTTGAAATGATAGAGGTGTTCATTCAGGCACAAGAAAAATGCCCCAAATGCCTGGCAATTAGTTTAACTTTGTACAACCAACATTCTTTAATCAGAACAAAACAGCAGCAGAGAAAATTGGATGGAGTGAAATGAGTTTTTTCAGCAGCTGTTTTCTCTCCTTTCTCCCTTTGGCGTCTAAAATAACCTCCATGTAGAAAACATTATCCAAGTGACAAAGAGACAACATGCCCTCAAAATAACTTCCTTTGTCTATGCATAGCTGTTGGAATAAAATAAAAAGAAGGTGTTAAGAGAGTTGCTGGGAATGGCATTAACAAGCAGTGACAAGAAGATGCCTTTCTCATGGCCAAATGTGTTCAATCATCTTATTTTTTTTTCTGTTCTTACAGGGAAAAAAAACAGCATAAAAAACTCTAATTTCATTCTCCTGCAGTATATTTATATTTTTCCAGTATTAACATTTAGCAATTTATTTTTATTCTTTGTTCTTCTACTTACATTCCCTTATAGCTACATTTTATAACACAACATTTACTTGCCTTTTTTTCCATGAGGTGTTATATATTTTATAAAGAAGTTGAGATACAGAAGACTAAGCCATAGGCAGTTGTAGTTGTCTTAGTCAATGCAATGTATAAATCCATACTATGAAGCAGAATACATGTAGATTGCATTAGACTATGTACAGTAGTTGCATTTGTTTAGCCAGCAAGGCCCAGCTATATAAATGGCTTAGAAAAACTACAGAAATGAAATGCATTTCCTACTCCAAGCCGAAATATAGGCTTGACAAAATTTTCACAGTAAATTTTTCCTTTTTCTTCCTTCTGAAATCTTCCTCCCCTTATTATTAAGAGTCCTCCCTACTTTGAAGATATATAGCTTAGAGGATTTTGACTACAGCAATTGAATGGAATAGAGAGATATTAATATATTCAAGGAGAAAATGGACAGTCATCTGTTGGGTCTGGATGAAATTTAAGTTTATAATATAGTACTTGAACTAAATGTGCTAGATTTCCAGTTCTTGCTCAGAAAATCTTAATGAGAATGGAAATGGAAAAGTTTGACTCTCCCATAAAATCTATCTGCTGAGTACTCAAAAAATGTATACCAAGTATAATGCTCCTCTTGATTCCCATTTCTAATTTTTATACTCCCAATCCATCTTGGATTCTGGCTTTTATCTTTCTTAAATGGAAAGAAAACCCCCATTCTTCATCTAGTCTCAGAGAAGGAATGCACTGTAACTCTCCAAAGAAGGAGAATGTGACTGCCCCTTTCTGTTATAATGGGCCATTCTGTGTCAAGTGACACAGAGTTATGGGATATTTCATTCAATTCTTTACGCATAGAAAAATACAGTGTGTTTTTCCACAGCAAGAAGTTATCGCTATACATGGGGCTACCTTTGAAAAATATCCAGAAGCTTCCATTGGTGCACAATGTGGCTGCATGAGCAATTCTGGATGCCCAAAGAAGGGCTCATGTGACACCTTTGCTCTGCAACCTGACATTGGGTGCCAGTTTGCTTCCAGGTTCAATTCAAGGTATTGGTTATGACTTATAACCCCATCTGGCATGGGAGCCAAGCTACCCATAGAATGGTTTTCATGTTATTACATTGGCCCATCCCAACCAGTAAGGAAGGGAAGGTATTTTGCAGACCCTGTTAAACAATTTCAACTGGCAGGGTCTAGGAAGAGAGCCTTCTATGACCTGTGGAATAG
Source organism: Crotalus tigris (assembly GCF_016545835.1). Taxonomy (NCBI): domain Eukaryota; kingdom Metazoa; phylum Chordata; class Lepidosauria; order Squamata; family Viperidae; genus Crotalus; species Crotalus tigris. Next base: position 163,395 of record NW_024100452.1, read on the forward strand.
TCTCCTCTGGGCCTGAGGCAGGCCCCTACTCTCCAGGCCTTTGGAAAAGGAATTAAAACATGGCTCCATGGTTTTGCGTGATGAGTCCAGAGGAACGTGCAATATGGAGCCAGTTAGTGCCCTGAGAGCCCCCCCCCCTTTGCCTTTTTAACTTTTAACAGGGTTTAATCATCCTTGCCTCCTTCTAAATTCTAATTTTTTTATATTTTAACATTTTATTGTACACCATCCAGAGTTGCTCTCTGAGGAAGAGGGACAGTTCAAAAATGTGAAAAAAATATTCAGTGGCCAGATCTTTGACTCTAGTCTAGGAGATGATTTGGGGGAGAAAAGTGGCTGTTCCCTGTGGGATATGTGCACGTTTCTAACCTGGCCCTTGGGTTGATGAGTCTTCTCCATCCTATTTTTAAATATGTTAGTGGATAGCATTATATGTCCATCCATATAATCCCAATTGTCATAAGAAAAGCAGTTTTTACTTGTATCAATTTCTGTTAACTGTGTGCAATATTGTCTGTTACATATGAATACTTATTATATACTCTAATTATATAACTATATTAGAGCTAGTTAGCCTATTTAAATAGACTAATTTTTTTCTTTCATTTTCATTTGCACTGAGCTTATTACCTTCACATTTTATAGCTCTATTGCATTACCATTAGTATCGTAGCAATTCTGAATGTTCATAGCTTCTTTTTGAGCTATGATTTATTTAATAGAAAAAGAAATAATGTAATTGAAAAATAATATTCTTTTTACCTTAAAGTTCCCAAAATACTATGTGATTGTACTTTCAAACTGATCTTTCATACTTGCTATTTATTATATGGACTTATTATCAGTAGATTGGCAGAGCAGTAACTCAAACATGCTTTAAAATGATAAGATATTATTGTTTATCCTCAAAATAAAGCCCTAAAGTTTAAATGTCTCTGTTGGTACCTCTTGTGTTTCCTAACCTTTTAACCTTACTGTTTTGCATTTCTCCTTTCTCTTATGCAAATTTGTGTAAATAGTCAATAAAGAACACATTTCATGGTGACAGGGGCTATGTGCACAAAATCCGATACCAACGTTTTGATATTTGCCCTTGCAGTGAGAAATTTCCTTCCCCCTAGAGAAGCACAGTTGACAGTTGATTTCCTCCCAAGTTTAAAAATGTAGTTATGGATACAGATAGTTGTATTATCTGTATTATGATTATAATTCTATGCTCACTTTCAAGGAAAGTTGACAGTGGTTTGCGCTCACTCGCGCTCTCTCTCCCTCCCTCCCTCTCTCCCTCCCTCTCTCTCTTTTTTTAAGCAAGCAGTGTTTATATATAGTACTTTCTCCTAATTAAAGAAAACCCTGCTAGTTTGCATCAAAAGCCTGTTTAACCTAGTATCCTTTTCTTAACAATTGCCAGCCAAATGTTGCAGCTGACATTGCAGAACATACATATATGCATACACGCACACACACACACACACACAATGTCTATTGACTGTACTCTGTGAATTGCTCAACTTTTAAATAAATATGTCCAATTCAGTGACCATGATTACACAGAATGGTCATCTCATAGACTTGTGACCAGCATCAGCATTTTTTCTCAACTCCATATAGAATTCAGTGAGTTTTGTACACATTGATTGTGCTAGAAAATATATATCACAACTCTAAAATTGCTTTTCGAATCTGTCAGTGCTCCATGGTGTATATCTGAAGGTAGATTTTTTTTTAATTTTACTGGTTATCACTTTGCACTTCAGCAGTCACCATGCTTTAAAATCTTATTGCTTGGGGCCACTATTTATGAAATGCTGGATGTTAACTGATTAAATTTCCCATTTTATTGGGCCTTTGGGACTAAAATTGGAAGGCATCCTGTTGGATGACCAATGTGGATTTGAATTCTTTTGTTTAAATATTCAAGTATTTTCTTGCTTTAAAAAAATCCCCTCTTTTTAAAAAAAACCCTTGAATTAGGAAAATACACTTGGGGACTAATGTAAATAGAAAGCAAATTAAATACAGAATCTGTATTTAATTTGTCATTGTGTTATACAGATACATAAAACCAACTCAGCAAAGCTCTAGAATATTATAGTAGCTGATAAAATAAATAATATAAAGTTGGAAAAATATATAATATTCTTCACAATGGGCCATTTCATAATAGTCAAAACATATAGAAGGATTCTTAAATTTTATGTGATGGATTTTAAATCTACATTTAGATTTCAAGCTCTCAGTCTAATGCAATTCATGTTTCTGTCTACTTAACAGATGCCTTTAAAGATACAGAGTGTCCTTCCAACTCCCATAATTCTGAGCCAACATGGCCAATATATCTGGAGAGAAACAGTGCACAGAAAGCTGTCAAAGTACTGCTTTCTTTTGGCAAAAAAAATAATAATAATTAAGAGAGCATTTACTTAAGTGCTCTAATAGCATTGATCTAAGTTGATATGTCAGCATGTTTTTTTATTTAAACTTTTAAAAAATAGCTCCTATGTATGCCTATCAGATGTTCACATATTTTCCATATCAATGATATAGCATACTTATTGAATCATACAGTTTAGTACTTTGATCTATTTTTATTACAAAATTTTTATGTAAGGATGAAAACTGTATAGGAATAGATCACTGGTACTATGAAATATCTGGGACTAAGGGGCACTCTGACTCTTATACGATGTGTATTTACAAAATGATCGTGACAATAGCCATTGATAGCCTTGTCCTAGAATAGAATAGAATAGAATAGGATAGGATAGGATAGGATAGGATAGGATAGAATAGAATAGAATAGAATAGAATAGAATAGAATAGAATAGAATAGAATAGAATAGAATAGAATAGAATAACAGAATTGGAAGGGACCTTGTAGGTCATTTAGTCCAATCCCCTGCCCTAGAAAGAGTCCCTACACCATTTCTGACAGATGGCAGTCCAGTCTTTTCTTGAAAGCCTCTAGTGATGAAGCACCAACAACATCTGAAAACAGTCTGTTCCATTCATTGAATGTATTCACTGTCAGGAAATTTCTCCTTATTTCCAGGTTGAATCTCTCCTTGATCAGTTTCCATTCGTTACTCCTTATCTGGCCTTCAGGTGCTTTGGAAATTAGGTTGACCCCCTCCTCTCTGTAACAGCTCCTCAAATATTGGAACACTGCTATTATGTCTTCCCTGGTCCTTCTCTTCAGTAGACTAGCCATGCCCAGTTCCTGTAACTGTTCTTCATATGTTTTAGCCTCCAGTCCTCTAATAATCCTTGTTGCTCTTCTCTGCACTCTCTCCAGAGTCTCAACATATTTTTATAGAATAGAATATCTTTATTGTCATTGTATAACTCACAACAAAATTAAGTGCTGTCCACAGTGCATACTACACACAAGTAAAAACCACAGATAACACACATTATATACACACATCCTTCACATTCACATTAGGGGCACCATTGTGCTGCCCCTAATATTGCACTTCAATGTTGCACTATACTGTGGTATTTAATATAGTTACAACTCTGGGATAAAAACTATTTTTCAGCATATTTGTCTTTGTTTTTATTATCCTGTACTATCTGTCAGATGGTAATAGTTAAAAAAAAAAGAATGTTAGGGTTAGGATGAGATGAGTTTTTAAGAAGCTTTGAGCTTTCCTGAGACAATGGGAACTATACAATTCATTGGGGGGGGAGAGGGCAGCCCATAATCCTCTGGGCAATGGTAATGAGCCTCTGGAGCGCTTTCTTATCTGCTATACTGTGCAGCAAGCAATCCACACACAAATGCAATAGGTTAGAATGCTCTCTATAGTGTGGAGACTAAAATTGATTGCAGTATTCTAGGTGTGGTCTTATTAAGGCTTTATAGACTGGTATTAGTACCTCACATGATCTTGATTGAATCCCTCTGTTAATGCAACTTAGAATTGCATTGGCTTTTTTAGCTGCCACTGGACACTGTTGGCTCATATTTAATTGATTGTCCACTAAGACTCCAAGTTCCCTCTCACAGTTGCTGCTATTAAGTCTGGTTTCACCCAATCTATATGTGTACTTTTGGTTTTTCTTGCCTAAGTATAAGACTTTATTTTTCTCTAAGTTGAATTTCGTTTTGTTAGATAGGGTCCAGTGTTCAAGTCTGTCAAGATCCCTCTGGATCTTGAACCTATCATCTAGGTTGTTGGCTGTTCCTGCCAGATCAGTGTCATCTGCAAATTTGATAAGTTCCTCTTCTGTTCCCTCATCTAGGTTGTTTATGAAGATGTTAAAGAGTACTAGGCCTAGGACAGAACCTTGTGGTACCCCACTGCTTACTTCCATCCATGTAGATGTAGTACCATTAAGAACTACTCTTTGAGTGCTGTTTGTCAGCCAGTTAAAAATCTATCTGATGGTGGTGCTGTCTATCCCATTTTTTTAAGCTTTCCAAGAAGTAAGCTGTGGTCTACTTTGTCAAATGCCTTGATGAAATCCAAGTATATCACGTCCACAGCATTCTGCTGGTCCACCAATTTAATCACCTGATCAAAGAATAAAATAAGGTTGGTTTAGCATGATCTGTTTTTAACAAACCCATGCTGGCTTCTAGTTAAGCTTTGTTTGTTTCTAGATGTTGACATATCTGTTTTTTGATTATCTTTTCCAGTATCTTCCCAGGTATTGATGTTAGGCTGATTGGTGTGTAGTTTTTTGGGTCTGTTTTTTTTTCTTTTTTGAAGATGGGAACCATATCAGCTCTTTTCCAATCCTCTGATAGTTCCCCAGTGCTCCAGGATTTTTGAAAGATATGGTACAGTGGTTCTGAGATGACATCTGCCAGCTCCTTCAGAAATCTGCGGTGTAGTCCATCGGGTCCCGGTAATCTATGTTCATCAAGATCAGACAGGTATTCTCTTACCATTTTTTTTGTTTCTTTCACCTTTTATTTCTTGTTGTTGTTGTTGTTGTTGTGCCATATCCGTTATCAGACGTTGGCAATCCTGTTTTTATCAGCAGCCGCACGAAAAAGTGCTGCTGAGTTTTGTCCAAACCAGTCCCTTAGATTTTGAAATCATGATGTTCTTCTTCTGCCTGGACCTCGTTTGCCTTCAATCTTTCCCTGGAGGATTAAATGGAGTATGCCATATTTTTCTGGGTGTCGCATCACATGTCCGAAATATTCTAATTTTCGTTTTTTAATTGTTTTGATGTTTTATTTATTTAATTATTTCTAGTCTGTCTTTTTCAGTTATATTTTAGTGGGTTCGGTTATAATTTCTTTTTTTATGAAGATTGATGCAAAAAATGAGTTAAGTAGCTCTGATTTCTCTCTGCTGCCTGTTACTGTTACTTCCTTGACGTCTACTCTCTTTAGTGGACCAACTGTTTCCTTATTTTTTTCTTGTTATATGTTGAAAGAAACATTGTTATCTTTGATTTTTGTTGCAAGTCTTCGTTCATTTTGAGCCTTTGCTTTCCTGACTTCTTTGCAGATTCTGGCTATCTGCTGATATTCTGCCATTTTTTGTACTTGTCCTTTTTGTCTTTGTGTTTATCAGAGAGATCTTTGTGCAGCCATACTGGTTTCTTGTGAGATTTCTTGTTTTTCTTTTTCAGTGGTATTGTGCTGGATTGGGCTTTTATGATAATATTTTTCAGAGTTTCCCAAGCTTCTTGTTTTCCCCTTTAGGATTTTCATCCAAGGAATCTTTCCCAAATTCTCTCCTCCATGAATAAAAATTACATCTACTGTAATTTCTTTGGAAGCTGCCCAAATGGATAGCATTATTATATCTTGTGCAAACAAATGTAATATTTTCCTAAAACCTTGTTGGAAAAAAGACTTTCTTTGGTTATTTTGAATGAACTATTTAACGTCACAGCAGGTTTTCTGGTTTGCAGAGAAGGAGAAAAATATTTTGTATATAGGTAAAGTTGTATACATTTCTATCATGCCCTACTTATTTTTGATAAATATTCTATATAAATTCTGACAATAATCCTAAATCTTGAAATTGAAACCCATCTCCATATTTAGCTTACTTTTGTAATAGTAACTCTTTCCTCCCAAAAGTAGAACATAATTCTGAGTAAAAATGCTTATTATCTTGTAATTTAATCTTGCTCTCAGTTTAAAATCACTGATTTCTCACTGTTTTAAAAATTACATATAGCAATATATAGCCTTGTGTAGTACTGGAGTGTTTGTTCTGATGTGTTATTGAATCTTTGGTTCTGCAAAAGGAAGCCATTGCTGTTCTTCTGGAACCCCAAAAGACAACTGCACTACATTTTATTTTACAGGTAGTCCTCAACTTATGACCACAATTGAACCCAAGATTTCTGTTGTTAAGTGAGACATTTATTATGTGAGTTTTGCCCCATTTTATGATCTTTCTTGCTACAGTTGTTAAGTGAATCACTGCAGTTGATAAATTAGTAACCTGGTTGTTAAGTGAATCTGGCTTCCCCATCGACTTTGTTTTTCAGAAGGTCACAAAAGGTGATCACATGACCTTGGGACACGGCAATGATCATAAATATGAACCAATTGCCAAACATCTGAATTTTGATCACATGATTATGGGGATGATGCAAAGATCATAAGTATGAAAAACGATCATAAATCACATTTTTCAATGTTGTTGTAATCTTGAATGTTCACTCAATGACCTATTGTAAGCTGAGGACTACCTGAATTATTATTTATTTAAATTCTGATCAGATTATCATGCTTTAAATATGAAGAGAAAAATGTTACCTGCTCAGATAATGTAAGGATGTTTGAAGTAGAAAGGAGTCTGAGCATCTCATTTGAAGGCTGCTGTACCAAGCTGAGGATCTGGGATTGGTGATTTCAGAATTTATAAATAAAAATTTCCTTGAATAGATGCATTATTTGTATAACAACTTTGTCAAGACAGTTTACATAGAGCAGCTGCATTTCATCTGCAGCTCCCTGGCTTTCAAAGCTCTGTTGTATTTAAGAATTTTATTCTGCCATTTATTTCCATGTCACCATTGTTTTAAAGTCCATTGCAATGCTTCTTATTAACTAAAAATAGCAAAAAAAAGGAAAGTCTTGCAGAATATTTTTGTGGGTAATTTAAAAAAAAAAACATTCAGATGTAGGTTGCTTTTTCTATAAGTCATTCTGCTACTGTTTTACTGTAAGCCAGACAATGCATACTATGGTAGTACCGTATCTGTCACCCATGTAGAACTGAGTACCAACAATAATAGCTTTTTAGTTTTTACTGGAACCAGTATCTGGTGGTTAAGACACCAGGCTAAAAAACAGGAGGCTATGAATTTAAGTCCTGCCTTAGCCATGAAAGCAAGCTGGGTGACCTTTGTCTAATCACTCTGTCCCAGCCCAAATCACCTCACAGGGTTCTTGTAGTGGGGAAAATAGGAAGAAGAAAGTGTGTTGGATGTGTTCACCCCTTTGAGTTATTTGTAAAAATAACTAAGACAGGATACAAATAAAGTAAATTTGCTAAAAATTTTATTACCGTAGATCTAGATCCCTAAGTAAAGGGTAATTGGTTAGTATAGCTGCTTTTCCAAGTAGCTCTTGGTTCTTCAGAGTGAAGAAGCTACTTGGATAAGCAGGAAAAGAACCAACTGGAAAAGAAATCTAGTTGCCATGACTCAACTTCCAGACCTGATTTGCAGTGCATTTACCCACTAATTTATGATAAAACCAGGAAATGTAGATGGTTCTCCTGGCTAAAGCAACAATTTTGTTTTGCTTTTTTTTCCATTTTATAATTGACCTTGGGTTAGAAAAATTATTCTCATGAAGAATAAATGAGGAAAGGTAAAATGATCGTTAATGAGGCTTCAGTTACAAATGTTTTTAATTTAATTTGTTAAACTAGGATTTCTATGAGTTATGTTGCTCTCACATAGTATTCATTTGTACACATAGTCAAATATATAGCTATATACTAAAAGGACATAAGAATAAAAAAATACAGATCCCAATATGTCATCCAGTTTATTGTTATTGTTCTTGACCTCTTCAGTATTAACTGCTTTGCAATATAACGCCATTCCCTTAAAGGGTATTGTTAACCAAGAACAGACTATTAATGCTGCTATTTTCCTCTGCATAATTACTTCACTCCATTTAATATAAATTAGGAAAGAGCAGGAGATTGGAAGATTTCAAGGAAAAAATCATCAGATTTAACTGATTTTTACATTTATTTGATGACTTACACTGTGTACTTTATGTTGGAGTAAGCTGTATAGAACAGAGGTCAAATTTATCTTCAAGCAGATTTGTATGAAATTGAACCTTGAGACATTTTTCTGTGCCTGTTGCAATCTTGTCTAATGGATGAGCAGCATATGCCTCTAGAAATGTGAAGGTCTGAAGGTTGTGGAGTATGGGGTGGGGAGAGCAGCTCTCCTTTCTTTTTCTGGGCCTTCCAGTTGTAACTATCCCCTCACCACAGGCGTAAGGTAATCTGTAATGCAAGGGCTTGCTGCTGATGTCCATAACTATCACTGTTCTCAAAAATGGCAGTAAAGGTTAACTCACTGATGCATGTTTCTATAGTGCTTCTATTCACCCAGCAACATTTTGTAATGTTTGTCAGGAGGTGATATTAGAAAATCAAAATGATGACTTCTTGTAGCCGAAAAAGATAAAGAACAGAAGGTGGCAGAAAATAATTCCACGGGTTTTCCTTCTGTTTAATTGATGCTTTGTAACTGGCTATGCCCTCTGTGGCAATAGTAGCCTTTAAGGACACTCATGAAATATTCCCAAAATTCCAAATGTGCCCACTAGAAATCACTGATCGAATACATAAGTATTACAGGATAATTCATTCTGTCATATGTCTGATTAGAGAACTCAGCATTTGCAACCATGTCATCTTCTGGAACAAAAATAGAGAATAACAGAGAAAATCTGGTGACATACTTGAACTCAAGGACATAAAATGGCTAGATATAATCTTCACTCAGGTTTGGTTTTGAGTAAATCCATATCATATCAGTGACGCTTCAAACCAACCAATGTGTCAACTAGCAGGCTTGTCTCCCAGTCCTAAATATGTCATGTATCTATTAAAACAACTAGTGAGGAATCAACAGTTGTAACAATCACAACTACTGTAAGATGCAAGCTGGAAAAAGCTTTGTGTATATGTTGGGAGGGGGCATGTTAGTGACTATTCCTGAAGATCTGAATAAAAAAGTTTTAAAAGGAACTCCTGAGTAATATGGAGGGAATTTTTACTGCCATCTGACAAAAGAATGCTACAAGTAAACTTTTGAATGAAGTTCTCTTAAGATTGTGCCAGAATGAATACCTCTCCTGCTTCGTTCCCTCAAATTCTCCTATCATAGCTCCCCTGTGCCAAGGCATGCCGTTTGTATTTGCTTTTCAGTATAATATGAGGCTACAAGTGCCTGCACAGCCTTCACTTTCCTCTGCAAGGCACGCTGTGTACTTTCACATTCTTGACTTTGACTGATTGGCCCTTTCCGATCATGTGAGGGAGTTGGAATCCTGAATTGTAGCTTTTTGGCACTCCTCTTTTTCTCTCTTTTAAACTGCTTGCTCTTTTCAGCTCCTTGGGCTTCCTTCTTCTTTCCTCTCGGTACTTCACTTAGATTGGGGAATTCTCACCCAGCAGCATTTTGCTTTTGTTTTTAAACGGGGCACAGATGTTTAGGCAGATGGCTAGTACGTCAGACTCAGGCTGCCTCTGTGTGAATACTATGTCAACAGAAGGCCAAGAGATGTACTTGCTCTTTGATCAAACTGCAAGACGCTCTCCATACAGGAAAAGTAGGATCCTAGCACGCCAACAGCTTCTGACTAAAATTCAACAGGGTGAGTCACTTGCCTTGAGTTTTTAACTGAAAAAGTGAAATGTTTGGGTTAGCCTTCTTTTTTTAACTCATCTGGTCAGTATTTCAGATTGTGCTATTTATCTAGTTTAGTTATTTTGGTTCTTGGAAAGAGTCAGAATGAAACATTTCAATTTCTGCTAAAGTATACATGTGCATGTGCTATGTGTGAATAAGTGGATTGCATTTCTGCAGTATTATCCTTCTGCCTTTATCTGTACAGTCTCCCCCAATCAATTGCCTCTTTTTAATAGAATATTCATGACCTTTGGGCAGTAAATATTTGGAGTAGCAGAACTATACATGACAGATTGTCTCCCATGTGGATATGAAGGAACTACATTTTTTTAAAAAAAAATCCATTTATAGATCACAATTCCTCTGTGTACTTATTTCAATAATTTAGAAAAAGTAAGAAGAATAGATGGACCCATGTCTCCAGAGGACTCGCAAGGTATATTCTAAAGCATGTAACATTTTGTGGAAATTTCTAGTCACTCAAGAACTGTCATTGGGCATGTCAATTTCTTTTTCCAATCTATGTAATTGTGATGGTAATGGGATGGGCCATTTGCCAGATTGAATACAATCAAAGTGAACTTTGGAACCTTGGCGCAAAAAGCTGATGCTGTACATACAAAAAAAAAGAAGAAGAAATCTGAACAAATGTTTCAGAAGTTAAATGAAATATCTAAAGAGAGAGTATCAAGTGCCCCATATTTCTCGCTTGTATGTAAGAAACTGGAAGCCAAGACACCTATAATACTGCCTGGAATAAATCAACTAAATACCAGTAGCATATATTAAATCATGAAAAGCAACAAGAGTAACAAAGTTCTGTATGATTTCTTATTTTCCTAGTTGGGTGCATGATGTATGTTTACTCAGCAGTAAATCTCATTGAATTTAATAGGGAGTTGCAACGACAGCTGTGACCTTTGGAATGCAGATCTAAATTGTTATTACTGTTCTGTTGTATATAAGGTGAAGGGAAATCCTATTATATTTAATAAGGAACCATGCATATTTCAGCAATAATCTCCTGATGAAGGAGATTATGTCCTTGGCAATGGAGCAAACCGTTGTTTTCAGTACAGTGTCAGGAACTGGAGATATTTGGAGGATGCTGGTCCTTGCTGTGGCTCTGCTTTCAGGAAGGATATTATGTCATGCATAATTGTGACCGAAAACAATTTTTCCTTTTGGGTTTATGTGAGCAATCCAAGCTGTATAAATTTAGTCTGAATTTACAAGTGATGTTTCCAGAAAAGAAGAAGAAAGACTTCAAAACTTTCAAGATCATATCTGTAATATAATGCAACCATATGATGATAGGTATTATTATTATTATTATCCTCCAATTGTATTTTTCACATTAAAACTTTAAAAAAGTTTAATTCCTCAAGAATATATAAACTTTTTAAGTAAGGATATAAGTCCTATAGTTTTAGAAATGTTCATTGTGATTTTGACTTGCTAAGATTTGCTCAGTTTCTTGGGGATCTTCTGAATAATATATGGCTGATGAAAACAAGAAAAAGGGCTTTTCAGTTACTTCTCAAATGAGCCTTTTCTTTGTCTATTCTGAAATAATCAGGAAAATGTGCTTCATTTCTAATTATTTTTAGTTAGAAACATTGCTGTTGTTATATTCTAAAGTAATACACTGGGGCATCAAATTGAGATGGCTATCATACTGCATACTATATCATACATTAATATTATTTCTTACATATGCAAAATATGTTTTTTCTAGTATTTTTGTGTACAAAATGATTTTCACTGGTATTTTTGTTTAGCTTGAGTTTAGTATAATTTTTATCCAGAACACTACGGTATATATATTTCTAACCAAAAATGTATGGCATTTTGGGTTAGAAATATAGAATATTAAGATTGAATGCATTCTTAACTAAATTACCCAAATATCTGAATCAATAATATACTGTGCAAAACAATAACATATTTACAAATTATTTTCTTATAATTGTATTGAATTTCTCTATCTGGAAAGCATTATGATGAATTTATGAATCTTGAAGTTTTGTAGGTTTTCCCTTGAAACAAATACTGGGAAATATTTTTCCAAACAAGCGTAATAGGGCTTGGACTCTAAGGATACAAGCTATACATTTTGATCCTGCTGCATATACACTAATAACTTGGATAATGTTGAAGAAACAATCAGCCAATATACATAATTTTGAATTCATCCATCTGGATGTTACCAGTTTGGCAGATCTTGTATATATAATGGCTTATTGTCCAGGCCAGGAAATTTTCTTTCTGGCAGAGGAAATGTTGTGTATGTTAGGATATGATAGTATGGAGGAAAATCCATTCTTCCACTTGAGCCAAAGAACTTATTATATAGAGTCAGCTGTTAAAAAGCTGAAATGAGTTTTTAAGGTTGTCATTACTTGTCTTCAATTTCCAAGAATCAGTAGTATATTTGAGGCTGTAATGTTATAACTAGCTGACAGATAATATGATGTTAGATTAGAAAGTGGCAGAATGACTTTGATTTGTAGGAAAATCAACAAAATAATATGGTGTTTTGTCAGTCTATATGTGTAAACAAAAGTTTCAATAGAAGAGACTATTGTATATGTAGCTCAGGGTTGAATGGGAAGTCCTTGTTAGTCTCTGAGCCTGGTTGTTTCCTTGGAGAATGTTTCCTTATTTAACTAGAGAACATCATCAGTGTTGATGAGTTTGCATGATTTATATAGAGTAGCTTACTCTCCCAGTATTGGTGGAAATGTGTTTTTCTCCTTAGTAGGTCCTTGATTAGAATAATGCTTTCTGTTGAGTGTTTATCTGGTGTTTGTCCATGCTTAGATGAATGTTGGCTGCTGACAAGGACATGTTCTGTTTTTTTTATTTCTTTCTTACCTTTTTATTGTCTCTTTTGAATGGCATATAAATGAGGTTTATTTCTTTGTGTCTATTGATGGCTGGTTTATCTGACTGCCAAGCTTCCAAGAATCCCCTATTTTGGTCTAAGATGCTCAGTTTCCCTGTTGAAACTATTGTTGAGTCTGTCCATGTGCAACGAGATTAAGAAGTTTTCATCATATCTTCTGACTTCTACTTGTTCTTCATGGATGTGCTCTACTAATATTCTGCCTATTTGTCCTATATACAGTCATTACACTGTATGTTATTGATGATTCCTAATTTTTCTTTTTGGGCTACTCATCTTTTGGGATACTTAAGAGGTTTTGGGGTGATTTAATAAGTTTACATGCAGCAGTGATGCTATGTGATTATAATGGTCTGTTGGTTGTTCCTGAGATGTTTTGATGTATGATAGTGTTCTTTTTCATAGCTTGTGCTGGTTGTATTGTAGTAGATTAAGTGATCAGGAACTTTTTGATAAAGTTGTGTAACTATCGATTTTGTTGGAAGATGTTGGAGTGCTTCCTTTTTCACGTTCTGGCTTGCTGCAGTGTGTTTGTATTCATTTAAATTATGCTTTTACCCAACTCCTCTTGTGAGAGGTTGGGTTGTTACCTTGATAATGAAGTAATTGCTTAGTGTGAATTGTTTTTCTGTAGATTTGTCTTTCTAATTTGTGGTTGTTTCATCTGTTGATGAGGATATCCAGGAAAGGGAGACTGCTGTTGTTTTCTTCTTTCCTTGTGAATGTAATTCCTCTGAAGATGTTGTAGTTTCATGTGTCTTCTCTAGTTATTATGATAAATGTGTCATCTTATTACTGGATCCGTAATTTTAGTTGTATGTGTGGAAGAGATTTTTTAATGTTGTATTCATGTAAGTAATTCAGCTGTTTTGCCTAGTTTCATCTATCAGATATTCTGCTTGTCCATCTGCTATCAGGGACTCTGCAGCCAAGCTAGCTAGACATGTGGTGGTGTAGAATTGTTTTAGAATTGTAAGAATTAGAAATAGGAGAGTGGACATTATGAAACATTTTTAAAAAAATATATGTACCAAGGAGTTATTTCCAAATGGAGGCCTCGTATTTTTCAGATCCCTAGAAAATACGCTCTTTGTGGAAATCCACCTAAGTAGGAAGAGAAAAGTGAACGGAAGTGGCTGTGTTGTGCCTGTTCCTTAATAAAAACAGACCAATGGCAGAATCAGAAAGTAGAATGAAGAGAAAGGTCACAGAGCCCCAGAAATCAACAGAGGATATTCAACAATGCTGTGTGTTGGTCTTTGCCAAACTTTCTTTTAAAACATATAAAAATTGTATCATTTTTTTGTAATTAATACAGAATGTTTCATTCTAAAATTTTGGGGCTGAAGATTTAGCAAGTGAATCTTTTGTGGCCCAGCATACCAGAAGAACCATCTGACTACAAAGTCACATATCCAAGGTTGATACTTCTCCACTCTATTCACAGGTCCATCTTCATGCCATTGTTTAAACGGTTTTGAAGGATGAAACTATTCCTGCCATATGAATTGCCTTTTTTTTTTTTCATTTCTGATGTCAGGAACATAGAAGCTGTTGCAAATTGTGCATATATGACGAAAAAATTGAAGAAGAAAAAGAAACAAAGACGCTAGTTATATATAACTCTGAAATAATATATATATTAGGTATGTTATGCACGTCAGCTTATGAACTAGTCATGAGTTGACTGCAAAGGCTTGTTTTATTTATTTAATTTCAAAAGATAATAACCATTTCTACAACAAATTTGTGCCCATTCCCAAATACTTTTCCAAGAACTCTCCCAAATATCAGTAAAAAACCCCTTCAATTTTATTCTCATTGTGATAATCTTTATTTAAATGGATTTTAAGGATAAAATGGCATATGAACTGCCATTTGTTAATTTTTGGTGGTGGGATAATAGAAGCTGTTGTAAGGAATGGAGTATGTGTATATGTGAGAAACTGAAAAAGAAGAAAAAATACAAAGATGCTAGTTATGTGATTTCTCTGAAATAATATACATAGCCTTCTAAAGACACATATCTCCAAGAGGTTCAGTCCAAGGTCAAAAAGTAGTGTAGTTGAATAAAGGATGTAATATAAGAGTCCATTGGAGAAGAAAGAAACTTTCTTTGTATGAACTTTATTTTAAGTTGCAGCCCTGGTTTTGTGCAATTCTCTGTCTTCTGCCCATCCTTCAAATCCCATTCCACAGTATTCAGGAATGTTTTGAATCCTTAGAGAGAAATCTGAAAAGGGCACAGCATGCTGCAGTAAAAGAGAACGGCTGTAAAAGTTCTCTCTGTGAACTTCCTAAAATTTCTCTTAGGAATCAGGCTAGCATTAAGAGTTTTCTGAGTTAACAGTTTCAGTAATATATATTGTCAAAACGTAAACACTAAAAGCCATTATTCTTGCTTCGAACTGCAAGATGGATGGCATATTAATTAATTAAACAAACAAACAAACAAACTAATAAATAAATAAATATTGGCTCTTTCAATTTTCTATTTTAATATTAGCATTGTTTTATAGCATGGTTTTATAAAGACCTCAGGAGTTTTCATTAAATTGCAAGAAAGCAACTGTCCATTTACAAAACTCAAAAGCCTTTCAAGAAATGTCAAATGTCAAAGATTAAGGAGACAGTTCAGTTTTGTAGCTCTTCCAGAATGCTACCAGAAAGAAACACCACATTTTGGAGACCAGCATTTGAAGCCTCAGTTCAGTTGTATTTCATACAAGATTTGTAAAAGTGCATATTTTGTCATGAAGCTCTTGCTATAAGAAGAACATGAAAAGTTTGATGTGGCATTAGCTCAACAAAGCACTGATGCATGTTCTTTAATTCAAGGGTTCTCGCATTATATAATTACACCCCTCTTAAGTTAAGCCAGTGGTTTTGCAAGACTTCCTGACATTGTACAGGTATAAAAAAGATGGACAGCAGCTAGGTTAATTTTAGTTTTGCTTTTAATTGATCAAAGAGAAACATATTGCAAGCTATACAAACTTCTGATTCATTTATTCGTGTTATTTATTGTAGCTTGCCATTATACAGATCTTATATTGCATTTTACAATCCATTAAAAAAAGATTAAATATTAACCATTTGAAACACACAAAAATAAAAATTGACACTGACAACATCAAGGTCACACTGCAGGTAATCAGTTCTGAATATGAGAAGTTAAAATCAGCTCTTTATCTGGCTTTCCAAAACTGATGATTCTTGACTTACTGAGGAAGCATAGAAGGACATCTCTCGTGTTTCTCCTGTTTATGTGACACTGAGGATTTCAGGCAGGTGCGTACTAGGAGAGGAACTTCTGCAAACATCAGGGTTCTACTTCATTAGAAGTTTTACATGTCATTACTAAAAACATGAATGGATTTACACAGAATGCTATCTCATAGATAAGTTGATAACACTGTTTGGACCAAAATCAAATTGTCTTATTGTTTAGCATGATATGTGCACTTAACTATTGTTAACATGACTGTAAACAAAAAATGGTATTCCTATGTCAGATTCACATTTTCTTGTCCACGTTAAGTTTTTCAGGATCTTAATATTTAAAGTTTGGATTTCCTCCTTGCAATTTGGTAAAGCACAGAACACATAGAACACTGTGATGATGATATTGTATCATTAGGGTTAACTTGGTGAGAAGAAGTAGAGAATTTAATGCAGGAGTTATTCTAGCAACAGTACTATGTCATTGTGGTATATTTATTAATTGTAACATGTACATGTGTGAGTATAAGTATATATGAGACTGGTGCATGCTTTCTTGTTGTCTTTTTCTAAATCAGATAGAACCATGCTAGGAGTAATTGCAAAGAATAGAATAGAATAGAATAGAATAGAATAGAATAGAATAGAATAGAATAGAATAGAATAGAATAGAATAGAATAGAATAGTATGTTTAGACAGATAAGGAATTTTTCTCTAGTGCAGAAATAGACTTCTTTCTAGATGCTTCCGGTGGATTTACTTGATAATCATCATTATGACCTAAAAAGCAAATACAATGTGATAAAAGAAGTCCAGAAGAAGTTAGAAACTGATCATTCATAATACATACATATTTTTTAAAAAATAAAACAGTGACAAAAAAACATTAAAACTCAATAATTCCCTATTCTGATTTAAAAGAAAAAAGAAAGAAAAATATGTTTTTCTGTTCTATACATTTACAACCAAATACAACCAACCATAATTTTCTGACTAATTCTGAAAAGGTATCAACAGTGACTGAATTGAAGCTGTTGAAGGAATCCTATAGATATCTAATTATGAACAATACATTTTACCGAATACCCTGCTGCATTTCAACATGAACGGCAACTAGAGTCTTATTATCTAATCTGTCAGTACAAAAAAAATGTCAAAATATCATCTCATCCAGATGATGGTGAGAATATTCCTCCATGGCCATAGTTATAGCAACTTTTGTATGCAAAGATGTGATAGTCTTCTTCAACTTGACTTTCATAAGTTATGTTGGAACCACAACTTCTAGAACGTTTAGTCAACAAGACCAAAGACTACCTAAACAGTTGTTAAAATAAGAATAATTTCCATTATTGCAGTATGGCTACTTTAGGATTTTCAATTTTGAGCATGCAGAGCATTCACATAGCATTTACCTGAAACTCCTTTAACCAAACATATATATTCCAAAGACCACACATGTGATCCAAGGAAAGGATAACTTGGGTTTAAAAAGCTCAGTCTTACTATGAATTAATAATAGGATGTGATTCTTGGTTGTTTTTGTTTCATTATATATTTACAATATTCTATTAGTATATCTCAGGACAATCATAAATGCTTGCCCAACACTAAATTTTAGTAGCGTTAATTTGTTAAATATAACATTAAGTGGTTAATTTAATTTTTATCACATAACACATCTTGATGTTTAACAAAATAAAATCCTAAATGAAAATTTATACTTTAGATACATTTATATGCATTATACTGTATATTTATACTGTACGATTTATACTTTAACATTACTTAAACAAGTAACAGGCTGGATACAGCTTTCCTTACTTTAAGTGAACCTACTGAAATCAGTGAAAGTACATTAAGCCCTTATTAAAAAGTTCCATTAACTTTTTATATCTGGACGCAACTTCCCTTTTTTGTAGAAGTTGAAAAATATTTATCTAGTACAAAATGCAAGTTTTATTTTTAAAATTTCCCCTGACTGGAGTATTGCCATTTCTCCATGTGGTTCTCTTGCCTTCATTCTTGTTGGTAGTTTTCACATCCTGAACAAGATGTAAATATGCATGATGTGGAGTATTTATTGACATTGCTTGTTGAAGAACTATGGGGACTCAGTAATGATTACTCATGTGTTCTTGAAAGTAAATAAGGTGGAGGCTTTCAAAAATTCATATTAGATGAGTCAGAAAATTATTATGCCTTTTGGAGTTATGGAAATAGACTTGGCTGTGTCATTCAGTAGTTTGCCTCTAAATCATGAATAGCTCCATTGACACTCTGCACCCACGCTGCTGAACAATTCTGCTTATTATGAACCAGAATTAGCATTCTTTTTTACTTTTTCAGATTTTATAGAATTAGCACAAAATAGTTCAAGATGCTTTGTTCCAGGGAGAAAATCTATCACAGCAGGTCCTTCAGTGTGATCCCAGAAGATGTGCATCCCTCCTTTTCATTTAGCACACAGGATATGACACCATCCATCTTGCGAAATAAACTCTAGTACATAAAAATTACGTGTAAGATAACTTGATCGTATTTAGACATTTTATAGTAACCTGCAGTGAGTCAAGAACACAGTAAATGTTTTAACACAGATTCTATTGTAGCTTCTTCCTACTAATGAAACGGACTCTAGGAATAAGTATTATCATAATTTGGAAAGAAAGTCCATGAGTCAACTGAAATGTGTGTTCTAGGTTTTTGGCTAGTTACACAAATTATTAAACTTAGAAATCTGAACAAAAAAATAGAATGACATCTATAATGCATTGGCAGTTTAAACCAAAGACTGGCTACTAACTTGTTTCTCTTAACCAATTAAACTATAGTAACATACAGTTCTATTGATCGATGAAAAAAAATATTTGAAGATATTGGATATATGTATACATGTAGCAGGACCAAAGAGCACAAAAATAAAGTCAAAGTGATAAGTTCTGTAGAACATTTCATGATACAGAATATTACAGAAATGTTAGATTTTTAGAGATAAGGAGCAATTTTTTTCTTTGTCTAGGAATGTTTGGTACAATATGGCATTAATTATATCTCTTACTAGCAGCAGCAGTTCGGCAGTTCGAATCTCACTAGCTTAAAGTTGACTCAGCTTTCCATCCTTCCAAGGTCAATAAAAGGAGGACCCAGATTGTTGGAGGCAATATGTTGACTCTGTAAACCGCTTAGAGAGGGCTGTAAAGCACTGTGAAGCAGTATATAAGTCTAAGTGCTATTACTATTGCTATTGCTACTAACTACTCTATTTAGTGAGTATCCTGTGTCACAGGACTAACTTTGACTGAATCATCTACTGAACTTGTGACTTCTTTGCTTCTATCTATCCCCTGTTGGGAAACATAAAACTTAACACTTTTTTTTCTACTGCTGGCAGTGATCATCTTAGCCTTCAGGGGAAAAAAATCTTTTAAAGCTCTATACAGATATACCAGGAAATAAACACAGAACTTTTTCCATTAAAAAAGATCTGCCACTGAGCCAAAGTTTTTCCCTGAAACAATCTTGGATCTTCCTGGCCTGGCTTCATTAGTAGCAAATTCCAAAGCATCAATCAGATGGAGAAAGAACTAAGCCCCCTTTGCTCTTGTACATTCAGTTCATGGTATATACAGTGTTGCATCTGTTTAAAAAAGAAAGAAGTATTCATAAGCTTTCTCAAAGAAATTTCCTGTGACATTTTAAGACACTTTGTTTGTAACCGTTTTTAGATATTTCTGCTTTCAATCATCTTGCCTGCTATGCAGGTTGGGAGTTTTAGCTGAATTGAGTATTATGAAGTCAGCTCACAGACGAGTATTGGCAAAGTTATTTCCTGAAAGTCTTTGGTTTTGGTTTTTTTTAAAATTCAGATTATTAAAAATTTCATGTTCAGGTCATCAGTGTTATTGCCTGGGGTAAGAGCGAAACTATTATTGACACTGATATTTAAAGTTGGAGTGGTTATAAAATGGAAACTATAGCCTGCAGTATTTTTGGGTGAGATTATACTTCTGTTCTAATCATAATAAAGCAAATTCTTTTTTAAAATTCTAGTAGAAGAATGAATTCTTTAGTATTACCATATTATTAGTGGGGGGGGGAACTCAGTGGGTTGTTCAGTTTGACACTCTTTATGCATTCGTTGGGATGCATAAGAAACACTTCAATCCATTCCAAAGGTGCTTTTTTCAAAAAGCAACTGGACTTTGTTTTTCCTTGGAGACATTTTGCTTCTCATCCAAGAAGCTTCTTCAGTTTTGACTGAATGGTGAAAGATGGAAGGATTTATATTCCTTGGAGTCATCTGGTCAGCAGCAGTCTTTCTGAGAGTCATTGAAGCCACTCAGAGGTTTATCTGTCCCCTCAGGGTCACCTGAATAGTGCAAATGAGCGTGGAACCTTCTTGGAACTGCTTCAGGAAACAGTGATTATGAGAGGGTGAATTTCTAAACACTCATTTTGGATCCATTTTCTCTCAGACAAAGAGTTAATGCTAGGTGATTAGACAGCAGCTTAAGATAGAAAGGGATAGAGTAGCTTAGCTAATTTAAACAAATTCAGGACTCCAGGATTGTATCATATAGTACTGAAAGTAATAGCAGAGATCATCTCAGAACTATTCTAGGTAAGCTTTAAGAATTCCTAGAAGACTTGTAAAGTACTAGATGATTGGAAAAAATGTCATTTCTATATTCAATAAGGAAAGAATTCCTTAATCTATAGACTTGTCAACTTGGCAAAGTTCTCAAACAGATCAAGCACCTCGGAAAGGCAAGCTACATCTGTCATATTTCCCATAATAAGAATAGAGTATGGGCTAAATGATGACGGGCTGATAATTGTTTGAATGATTGTGCCCAAAGAATGTGCCCAAACTCTGTAATAGCTTTATTTCACCTTGAAGAGAAGTCTCAGGAAGAATGCTATAAAGCTCCACCTTGTGTTTTTCAACATTTTATCAATGGCATCAATGAGGGAGTTGATCAAGTTGCAGGTGACAGAAAGATGGGAGGGTTGACTAATGTGAATAGCAATAGCAGGAGAATTACATACCATGCCATAGTGCCTTACAGCACTCTCTGAGTGGTTTACAAATGTCAGCATATTTTCCCCAACAATTTGGCTCCTCATTTTATCTACCTTGGAAGGATGGAAGGCTGAGTGAACCCTGAGCACCATCAGAATCGAACTCTAGGCTATGAGCAGAGTTTGCTTGCAATAGTGCATTCTAACCACTGCACCATCATAGTTCTCTAATATTTTACAGGTGAGAAAGATTATTCAAAAAGATCTTGAATGTCTTAAGCCAGGGACTGAAATGACTATACGAGATGCAAGTGGTAAAAGATGGCACAGGAACATGAGGGCAAAGCATATAAACTGCACAGAGAGACAAAACTACGTTGTTACAAGTCATGAGGTTCTGCTGAAATCTACCTGACAATTTTTAAAGTAGTTATATTTGAAATTATTGATATCCTAGTAAAATATATGTAAATTGTTGATGTTATAATCCATATTAATTAAAGACTAACTTTATTGGAATATGTCTATCGTTTTAAAATAATCTGCCATGCTATAATTTCTCTATATTTCCTGTGATGCCAATCCTCGATTATCCATGTTTTTGCAAATATTTGCAGATGAGCCATATGAAAACAGGAAACTAGAGGTCTTAAATAGATCAGAGATTTGGTTACAAATAAGAATTCTAGCTCTGATGAGCTATCGTGTAGAAGAATTGGTCACAGGTTCTAATCTAGTTTCAAAGGAGACTATAATCCTATATCAAATGATCTAATCAATTATTTAACCAATTCTGACAAATTAGAACGCTTTATAAATATACATACACGCTAACTGATGTTTCTGTTTGTGGAGTCGGCATTTCCTAGTGGTTTTATCCTAAATAAAATAGAGGAGGCTAGCTTTTTACACTTCCACAGGCAGATAGGAGGTCATCACTATCTTCTTCAGCTATAATAGATTTCTTTCTGATTTTCTAAGCAGCTAGAGAGCTTAAGGTAACTTTGAATCCAAACCAATTATGAAAAAATAATAACTGAAAAAAACACACTAGCATATTAGTGCCTTACCTAACAATCTGAACCATAAGTTGAGGCTATAATAGAACTCATTAAAATCTATTGCAAGAACACTGTGGACACAGCGTGCATCTAGTCAGTGCAGCAGAAAGGGCAAATTTCAAGCTATCAAAATAATTACAGGGTTCAATACTTTTCCAGCAAATTGGGATGGTTCTGATAGAGTTTTTTATGCTAATCATCATCATCATCATCACTATCATCTCTTTATGCTTAACCTGTATCATTTTCAGTACTGACATGTACTTGAAACTGAAGCTGTTCTTCTCTCAGATCTATTTCGTACTTTCCTTCAGATCAGAGCAGACTTGCAAACCAATGATATAATATTGATTGATGCTGCCATCAGGTCGGTAATAACTTCTAGCTATTACACACATAAGTAGATTTTATCCATGAACATTATAATATGCAAACCCATTTCTATATTCTCTCTATCAAATCAGATATATCTGATCTCTTTAACTTAGGTCTAAAATAGGCACTAAACGTAGCATCATACAGTTTTGTCCATGAATTTCTTTAAAGGTGAAAAGCGCCCTAAGAGATTGTGAGATTATTGGACTAATCTACATATTATGTTAGAGCTGTGTGTATAGACAGAAACTGATTGTTCTCTTTCTCCTGAAAAAAGCAGGATCATCCTGATCCGGATAAAGGCTATGATGCATGAGACAAGGAGTGTAACCATTTTGGTCCACCAGAAGTAGTCCCTCAAAGTTTCCATGCAGGTCAAACTAAGAATTTTAGTGACATGGGGGGAACATTTAAACATCTCCTGCACTGTAGGGTTGTATAGCAATCCAGGTCTGAAGGCAAAATGTAACTTGGAACATGTACAGGCATGCTCTGTCAGGAGCTCCTTAAACCAAATACATCTTTTCCCTACTCCTTGTAGATGACAGCTGTGTCCCTTGTGAAAAAGCTGTTAAGGTGCAATATACATGCCCCTGCACAAACCAAATCTTGAGGTCTGAATGCCATACTTCTTAATGGGTTTACACAATACCTAGCTGCTATATGTTTTGTTTGGTTTTAATTTGCAATGTGGCATAACTTGTGGCATAGTATTGCAGTTTGTTGTATTGACTGTCCGGTAAAATGGATTCCTGAGAGTGAAGAGCAGGTGGAAGGCTACTGCAATCTACCCTCCCTATTATATTTTCAAAGAACCATGGAAGCTCTTCACAAATACATTTGGGATCTTATGAAAATCATACTATCTCTAATGGTGGCCCAATGATAACTGAATTTTGTTATGTTTAGTTTTCTGTGTTATTACTTGTAAGCTGTAACAAGCAACATACAAGCCAAGGTAATAAATGAATAAATTTCCAGAAGCTTCTTTGGCTTATCTACCCTTCTCATCCCTCTCTTAATACTAGTGAAATTGCCTGGTTGTATATTAGGACAAGTGAAAGAAAATACTGGTTCACATGTTGTTAAACTATAGCAGGGGTCTTCAAACCTGGCCCTTTTATAACTTGTGGACTTCAATTCCCAGAATTCCTTAGCCAGCATCTGAGGAATTCTGGGAGTTGAAGTCCACAAGTCATAAAAGGGCCAAGTTTCAAGGGCCCCTGAACTATAGTATTTGCTTCCACAATTATGTACCGGTAATGGCTGCCAATTAGAATTAAGTCACCAATAGCTACTACTAATGATGGGAATGGAAACTGTTTGTTTTTCAGTAGCTTTATTTAGAGAACACACAGAGGGCTGCTAGGATCATGTTCTACTTGTGAGCCTTAAGCCAGAATTTCCAAGAATTCTGAGGGTCACCAAGCTGAGATAAAGTGCTCAAGGCATGTACACTAATATTTGTAATTAGGATATATTGACAACTAATTGTGGAATTTGTTGGTTTAGTGAATAAATTCTAAATGAAATAATGCAGCAATTAAACCCTGATGCAGTAAGCAATTGTTGCATCCTTTTTCTGGTAAAATCTAAATTTTACTTTCTTGGTTGGATTTTTGGATCAATCATTTATGCCGCAATACTGCCCTCTCTCATAAGCAAAAAGCACACTGTATATTTGTAATCAAATTAGCTTTTTTAAAAAATCTGTAGCTTGAGGATATTGGTTTATTACTGATTTCCAGCTCTATTTTCATTTACCAAATGACATTTGGAGAGCTTCTGTTTTGAACATAATCACCTAAGGGCATATGCTGCATGATTCAATTATTGTAGAATGTCACTCCCTTCCCAGAACACATGGCTGAAAATATTAGCAAGTTTAATCACTCCCAGTGGTTTTCTTTTCACGCATCAGGTTTTTTTTTTCAGACAGGTTTAAACAATAAAAATTCAGTTCTGTGGATGAAACGTTCTGCCTATTGTCTCTGTTCCTAGAAGCTCTCTTCCCCATGTCTGTATCTAAAACTGTTTCACCCATTTTTTTATAATGGCTATTAGTGTATTTAGATCCATCAATAAAAAACTCAGAATCTACATTTGAAAAAAACCTGGTATATGAGATTTGAAAGATCATTTCAAGTTTATCTGAGAGGAAATGGAGATGTTTGATGTCAAGATTCAAGCCCCTGTTCTTTTCTCTGTCTGTCATACATGCAACACACATAGAAAAGAACAGAGCTTTAAATCATGCCTATATTTCTATTGTTGCTCTCAAACCTAAAATCATGAGTTCCTCCATGCTGCCTTTGGCTTTCTTTGTTTTGTCACCAGCCTTCAAAAGGCATTATTGGTAGTTTTTAGCACTGCAACAGCACCATCTTTTGTCTGCTGCTTTTATTGGCAAAGAGATGGCTTCAAAACACTCTTATCATATATAGAAGAAGAATTTCACACCTTAAGATCACAAGATCTTGGGGGCAAAAGTCCTAATTACATAAATCTTCTAAGCCCATCTGGAGTTCCATCTGACGAGACCTAGATGGTAAGGCTTTTCTGCCATGGCACCTGTCATTTGAAACAACATCCCCACTTTTATGATCCTCTGGAAAGTCCTCAAAATGTCCTTTTTTCAAAAGCTTGGAAAGTCTTTGTGCTGGTTGTGTTATATGTCGTATCTTCCCTCTCGCAGTCTAGTGAATATTCTTATTGGCTTAACAGATGTGTAAAATGTTTTAATTCCTTGGTTTATTGTATGCTGCCCAGAATCACTTCTTGTCAGATGGGTGGCCATGTTAATGAACAAATAAATCAAATGTGTAAATAATTAGCACCAAAGCTTTGGCAGGAGTCCATATCAAGGTTTAAGATAGATTGTTGTAGATGCTTCTTTATTTCGATTCTCCTTTTTTCCGTTTTATCTCCATTTTATTTCTCCACTGATGTGCCTGTCAGCCCTGTAAGATAGACCAGATGAAGAAACCAATAACTACTTTTATTGAAATAGCTATACTAATAGAGTCTTGCATGTCTGAGTGTGCTTCACTTTATTTTTGTACTAGGGAAGGCACTGTTTCTCAAATTAAGGGTTTGGGGTTTTTTTGAAAAAAAAATTGTTTATTGCCTTGTTAATGGATATTTTTCCTGTTCTACATGGCTATTTCTTGTGTCCTGTACATCATCTGCCCCACTGGCCACTTCTTCGCTTCAGAGACTACAAAAATCACCCAATTCACCTGATTCAGAAAAGAAGATGAACCTGAGTTTAAGAATTTGCCATTGCCTCCTTCCTACGGCTGAGAGAAAGTGACTGCCCCCCCTCCTATCACCCAGCTGACTTGGTACCTAAAGCGGGACTAGAACTCACAGACTTCTAGTTCCTAGCCTTAACCACTACACTAGACTGCCTGTCAATCACGGTAGTTAAAAATAAATAAATATGGCAGAAAAAATGAACAGTTCAGATATCCAGGCTGAAGTGCAATGTACCAGAGTCTTTTAAATTGACCTAAATTAGTTTCATCAGCCTTTTCTGGTTCAGTACATGTATCGGTATGTAGAATGTACATGAAAGTGTGAGGTATACAGTTAGTTCTTTCTTATCAATAGTAATTGGAACTGGCAACTAAGTGACAAAGTCATAAGCCACAACATCATGTGGCTCTGTCAACTTAGGATGTCAATTGCAGCAGCTCTAGTTGCCGTTATTAGGCAATTCCCACACAGTTGCAGTTTTGGGGGAAAATATAGCCTCAAATAACCTTTGCATTTTAGTTTCCTTCCTAGTTGTTGTTATTATGGCAAAACCCTAGCTTCAGTTTTGGCAACTGCAATTAGACATGGCATAAGTCTCAACAAGAAACATTATGATATGCAGTTTGCTTAATTTTAGAGAAATATATTTATTGGAGAAAATATATCTTCATAGCATTTAAATTCCATAGTTTAGTTTGTATCTCAAATGTCAAGTCAGGGAAATCAGGATATTCAGGCAGTTCAAATGAGTATAAAAAGTTATTGCAAGCTTAAGCTTTCTACAAGAATCTGAAGTACTAACGGTCAAGGAAAATTAGCAGGAATTAAGAAGGAATTCAAGGTGGGCTAGACTTAGATCTCTTTTGAGCATGCAGGGAGTCATGACTGATGACACGTTTGACCCCCTCTCTTGGGCTCACCCTGGTCAACTCCTTCATCAATATATGTTACACAATAGGACTAAAAGAACTGTTTCTTGGTAGATTTCATATTTCAAATATCTTATACTCTCATCAGTTATTATTGGTTTACTAAACTTAATTATAGACATTGGTGAAATGTTACTGGGGCTAACCATACTGAGAAGAATGTTCAAATTCATCTTGCTTTGCCACTGTTTGTTTCTTGTCCACCCTCCACCTCTATCCTATTATAATTTTTGATTGCCATAATGTTCCTCCTATCCTTCCAAATATTTGGCAGCCATTAAGCAAGTAAAACAATGGAACTGTGTAGAAATAGCAAAATAAATCAAAAGAAATTATAATCTCTTTTTGTAGCTCTTCTTACAGTTCTGTGAATACAAATTCATTACTTAAACACCATGACCTCAGGTATATAAGTGAATAATTGTGCCTGAGCTGAGGCATCTGTTAGGGGTCAAATGGGAGACTAGTGATAAAAGCATGGTTGCAATGAAAGTGCCATCGTATGTTGTAACATCACAGGCATGAATGAAAAGGATGGAGTTTACGGCATGACACCATTTTTGTTATTTTTTTAAAAGTAATGAAGCCTGCTGGTGCCTCTACACTTGAGTTGAATAAGGAAATTACAGAGCCCAGAGTCTATTGCACTGTGAGCTTTTTTTTCTGTTTTCGTTTCTGCAGCTGGTGCTGCACATTTATAGCCCAGTATGATATTCTCAAAGCCTGTAATGATCTATTAAAATCAGGACCCAGAAGATGAATTAGGTCCTCCCTCTCTTTTTCCCTATCTGCTAATTGGTAAGACTCTGGCTATCAAAACAGTGTTGAATGTGTATGGATTTTGATCATGCCTATAGAACAGACATGTCAAACACAAGGCCTGGGGGCCAGATGTGGCCTGCGAAGTGGTTTCATGTGGCCCGCAAAGCCATCCTGGAAACAGTGAGGGAACAGCCGGGAGCCAATGTACAATTTTGTGGTAGCCATTTATGCTGAAACGCATTCAGTCTTAGCTCCACAAGGCCATCCGGAAACAGCGAGGAACCCAGCCCCTGCCACGTCGGCCCCGCCCCTGGGTGCATGCTGGAGAGGTGTCACCCTTTGTGAAGAATGAAGAAATGGACCATGCCTTGGTGCTTGCCCCAGTCCTACCCACTTCTGCCAGAGACCCCCAGATCTGTCCCACTCATGCCAAGGCCCCGACAGGTACCCTTGACGCGAACAATGTAGAACTGGCCATGCCCACCCAGTAGGCCACACCCACTCCATCCACACCCACCCAGTAGGCTGCACCCACCCAGTCCACACCCATCTGGCCCCCCAAGACAACTGCAATGCTGATGCGGCCCTCAATGAAATTGAGTTTGATACCCCTGCTATAGAATGTCAATGGGCCTTTCCTCATTTTATATTTTCCATAGTCTTCAATTATTTTAATTTAAGGCTCATACAGCATGTGAAAATTAACCATCTGTTTCTAATAACCCAAAATGTATATCCAATACTAATTAACACTTTCGTATACTTACATGCCTCCAAAACACTGGAGGCAAGTTTTTCCTCTCAAATGGAAAAGTCGTAACAGCTGCATGAGACACAAGGACCGCAGTGCTTCCCTCTGGTTAGATTTCTGGCAGCAAATTTCTAACTGCAAAGCAACTTTCCAAGCTGCTTAATTACTATAAGCCTGTTAAGTGTAACTTCTTTGGTAGCTGAAAAATAAGCTTCCTTTTAAAGATTTTTAATTGAATTGCACAGTTTCTGAACACCTGTGCTCATTCTCAGCCCTCCTAATTCAATACATTTAGATATGTTCTAAAATTAGGGAGGAAATTTTGAACAATGAAGTGACATTCTTTCTAACCACCACCACCCAGAATAACCCAGAGGCATTCATTTATACTGACTCCCATGTAACGATTTGTAGGATTGTAGCTTTAGACCAGTCACCTGAGAAAAAATTCCAATAGTTGAAATGCTAGTTTGCATATAATAATAAATTTATTATTTTCAATTGGGAATTTTTAGATTGTTACCAGTAAATGTAAAATTGTCTTTATTACTTATATTTCAAGGTTAAATATTCATTGTATTCTTTCAAACACAGGGCATTTTTCAAGAACTCTGAATGCATTTTTTAATTCTGCCTTACATAGCATTAGTGACAAGTATATTGCCCACCTTTTGTGATGTCTTCCAAGAATCAAATGTTTGTCTTGCGTTATTCCATTTTCTTGGCACAATAGGAACTGAGATAACTGTCACCACAGCATTGATGTACTCCATCTGGCATGATCAAAAATTTCCAAAATTTACAATCTCACACACTAAGACTTTTCAGCAACAGAAGGCACATTTAGAAAATTATGAATATTGCAAGTTTACTTAAGCATAAATATCTAATTTAGATATGTTTTATTTGTGACATTTTTTTTGTAATCATGAAAATGTTTATTTTAAATGTTTGCACACTTATATTCCATCCTTGCTTCTAAGATGAATATCTGGGGGGGGGAACCATGCTGGAATGCTTATTGAGAAAATGAATTTGTCTTTTAATAATTCAAATGTGCAGGGGATTTTGTAATGTGCTGGAGATAGACAGGATAGTTTTATGAATGATCACATGCAAAACTGGCACGGATTAAAGGTAAATCCTAGGTGTGTTGGGATTACAGTTGTTCAAATTTCTTAAACTGTAGTCTAAATAAGACTGGAGTGCTCTAATTTGGTAAAGATCATATTTGAACTTCATATCATTCTCCTAGAAATGAAGGAGTGCCAGCTCCAGGTCTTGAGGAGGAGGCTTGGGGAAAATGTTCTCAATTGGATTTTTGAATGAGTAGGTTTACCTTATTTGCCTGCTCTTGCTACTTGACCTCTCCTCCTCCTCCCCTGCAATACAGGCACTGTGCTTGAGAGGGCAGGATACACTATTGAGGGAATGCTATTCCTCCTCCTCCTCCTCCTCCTCCTCCTCCTCCTCCTCCTCCTCCTCCTCCTCCTCCTCTTTGCTTGTCTTGTACCAAAGAACTTCAGCTGGGGGGGGAACAGAGCCAGCCTTCAGCCCCTCTCTGCAGTATATTGATGGTGCAGTACATAGATAATAACTATCCTACTTACACCTAACTTTCAAAAATTTTCACTTCTCAGTTCCAGCTTTATTTATTACTGGCATTTGTTGACAGTGTAAACCTATTTAATAATGTTTCTCCTCCATTAATAATGTTTCAATATACTAAATAAAACATCTGTGAATAATTACGTCATTATCTGTCAAAGACCTAGCCCAAATGATAATTGGTGTTCTCTTCATGTTCTTCTTCTTGTTGTGCCATATCCGTTATCAGATGTAGGTGATCATGTTGGCGATCCTGTTTTTATCAGCAGCCGCACAAAAAAGTGCTGCTGAGTTTTGTCCAAACCAGTCCCTTAGATTTTGAAGCCATGATGTTCTTCTTCTGCCTGGACCTCGTTTGCCTTCAATCTTTCCCTGAAGGATTAAATGGAGTATGCCGTATTTTTCTGGGTGTCGCATCACATGTCCAAAATATTCTAACTTTTGTTTTTTAATTGTTTTGATGATTTCCCTTGGCTTTCCCAGGCAGCTTATCACTTCCTCATTTCTGATCTTGTCTCTTCATGTTAATACAACACAACTTATGCAAGTAATTTATTTGCCAAGATTTCAACTCTAATTCATTTTGGAGTTCTTGCACATCCATATTTCTTCTTCACCAGTAGTCATTTCCTTTCAATAACCTATGAGATTTCAGTTCATTTTTTTATAAAGAAGATGCTTTACTGGTATGTTGTGGATTCAAAGGCTAAATCAGGAAGTTTGTGGTTTGAGGATTAATTCTTGAAACTAATGAGAAGGCCACCCAAATAATCAGTAATACAATGAGAACTATCTGAAAACAAGGGTGTTTGTTCCTGCATTTGCCAGTCAATGCAAAGCAGATATATTGCCCAGTTAAAATTACCTAGCATGTGTGTTATACTTGAACAGTAGGGTAGAAAATTCTGATGAATTTCAAGCTTCACTTTTTTAAAATTCTCAATCTTTATTTTCACCCACCTAACAAGAAATGATCTAATGACATAGAAAGAAGAAAAACATAATCAAGTTAAACCACAATCCGCATAGGATATAGAACTTTAAAAGTAAATAAACACAATCATTCATTTTCTTTACAATTTGAGATCCAAAATTCCTTGAAAAGAAGAGGCGCCTCCACTTGCACATATAAGCAACTGTATGGGTGCCAGGGAAACTTCCTTGAGGAGTCATTCCAAGTATAACACAAATAAGAACGCTTCTGGGTAGGAGATGATTCTGGACCCAAATTGTTTAAGTTTATAAAGGCTAATACCCACAGATCTAGTTGTTGCCAACTGGATTTGGATCCAATATATCTGACAAAACATTGATGTTATGTGATTTTATTGAAAAAAATCCCAGTTAGCAACTTGGAAGTTTATGGAGTCACATCATTTTGTAATTGATATCAAGATGACTGTATATGAATGACGTTCCACAGAAATTAGTGTTTCTTTTTAAATAATTTAGTTGCCATATAGCACATTAAAGCAGGGGTAATTTCTTTAAATGAAATTAGCAAATAAAAATTACTGTGAAATAATAAAATAATGCTTTAGTTTTTAAACGGAACTTGTGTAATACATCTGAAAATCATGGTTGAACTCTAGATGGCCTCTAGTGGGCAAGATATAGAACTGCACAGATCTTTGACCTGCTGTCGTTTTTCAGACTGCGCCCATTCAGATGGGGTTGCACATACTTAACCTTGACTTTAACTAAACTATTTTTCTTAAATCTCTTCCATTGCTTTTTAGTTCTGCTGATTAAATAAAATTATGTATTCTTAATGTTAAGTCTTGCTCTGCAGAGAAAAAGAACTGATAATAATCTTATTTAGGCCAATATTTTTTAATACATTTTCAATTGTAGAAAAATAAAGATGACATCTGGAAAAGATGTTCTTTTGTCTATGTATGGAACATTTAAAATTATGTTCTCATTTTCTAATAGCTGAATCAAACAGCATCAGTTAAGTTGTTTCTCGTGAACTAGCTAGGCCTGGTTTGGGGTACAGCCGTGGGTCTGCAGGATAAAAATCTAATCATCCACAGTATTATCAGGGCAGAAGATTGGGACTCTCCAGAATGAGTACCTCTAAATACAAAAGGACATAAGATCATGGGGACAGTGATTAACAAACCCATCATCATTACATAGGTCATCTTGGACTTGAAAGCGATAGTGATGTTGCTGCCTGCTTCCTGTTTCTTTATATAAACTGGGTACAGTTACAAGTGCTTGGTAATATGAAATTATAGTTTCCTTTTCTATAAGAACAATGTTTTCCCCAGATCACAAGCAAATTGCATTTTTCCTACATTCATGATTTAAATGATTTAAAATGCAGAGTGACTATATGATTCTGTAACTTAAATAAGCTGAGAAATGATTGTGTAATCATCAACAGTATTCATAATATCATTAGCATATAAAACAACATTTATAGGATCAGAGAATTTTGGACTAAGTTACTTATAAGAATATAAAATATTTTAAAGATTAATATATTCTTGAAACCAGAGATGTTTCTTTTGGAGCTGATGGATAAACATCTACGAAAAAAACTTATGGAACTTTGTTTTTATATATGACATCTGCAGCAAGATTGTTATATGCACAAAGGTAGAAAGTTTCAACTTTACCCATCATAGAGGAATGGATGATGAAGATGATAGAACTTGATGAGATGGTCAAATTGACAGTTTTAACTAGACATAAGTTTAGTGCTAAGTAAATAGAGATAAGTTCAGTGCTAACTGGAAACCTGATTTATTTTTTTTAAAAAAGTTATTCCATATTTATTATTTTATTTTATTTATTAAATGTATATACCATTCCTCTGACCATTGAAAGTGATTCTGGGTGGCTTCATAAGTAACTCAAGGCAGCTAACATACCTAATACTGTTTCCTCCTATTTTCCCCACAGCAACCCTGTGAAGTGTGTTGGGCTGAGAGAGAGTCACTGGCTCGAAGTCACCCAGACAGCTCTTATGCCTAAGGCAGGACTAGAATTCACAGGCTCTGCTTTCTAGGCCAGCATCCTAACCATTACATCAAACTGATTTTGTGTGTGTCTGTGTACGTGTATAAGTGTGTGAAGCAGAAAAAGAGGAAATTATGATATGATTTGGTTGATTAAAAATAGATTATAGAAAAATATAAATAAGGTTGTAACCAGAGATTACTTTACATTTATAATCAAAAGTGATTTCTCTCTGTCTCCCTGTCTCTCTATCTGACCGTGTGTCTGTCTGTCTGTCTCCCTCCCTCCCTTTCTCCCTCCCTCCCTCCCTCTTTATTTTGGCTTTGTTCTTTCTTATTACCTTATTTTTTTTCTTCTCTTTTTACTCTAAATATTAGTTGTTGATAGTTTTTATTTTTCTTCTTAAACTTTTAACAAAGTTGTGCAAGATTCACAAAACATTTCATTATTTAACACCACCTTTTCAGGATCCAATTTGAGTTGGTCACTCGGACCAGAGGTTTAATCTTCTGAGCTTTGTATGTACACCAAGAGCTTGTGCACTGGAGACAAATTCCTTGTGTGTCCAATCACACTTGGCCAATAAAAAATAAAGAATTAAACAAGGCAAATGAGAACTACACCATTCTGATTTCCATGAAATCTTAAATATATTCCTGCATGTTTTAATTGTATATTTTATACAATTAAGCAAAGCAACTAAAAGAAACAAAATAATATACAGTTAAAACATGCATGAATATATTTAAAATTTCATGGCAAGCAGAATGGTGTAGCTCTCATTTGCCTTGTTTAAGTCTTTATTCTTTATTGGCCAAGTGTGAGTGGACACACAAGGAATTTGTCTCTAGTGTATAAGCTCTTGGTGTACATACAAACAACAAAGTGAGATAATCATAAGATACCAATAGGAGAAGGTAATAGGAAAGATGAGAAGGATAATAATAATACAGCCCTACTACATAGGTAAATATCCTTAGGCATAGCACATAAGACATAGCTTAAACAAGCCAAAAATCCATTTTTAATAAGAAATGTGGGCAATTTGGGGAAGGCAATAACACTTTATATACTAAAAGCAATTGAGAAATCAGTATAATCTAGGGATACTTAATGAAATATCTAAGATTGTCTGGAAGCTTTGTTTTTTCACTTCGGTCTTGACTTATTGAGGTTTGATTCATCACACGCACATAGCTCTAAAAAACAGGTGCATCTGTCAATACAGATAAATGCTAATCTCTTTCAGACTTCTTTTAGTCCTTGTTTTATTGCTTCATATGTTCAAGATCATTTTCAAATAGCTACTATACTCTTGTTCCTGTTATGCTTTGGGCTATTTTCCATGTTATATTTCTGTACACAATTCTATATATGTATTCTTACAAGGTTTATAAAGCATCCAGAAAATGGTTAAAAGCATGAAAGAGAGAGAGAATAATCAAGCTCACTCCTAATAGGGTATGGGGAGAAACTAATTTGGTTTGCATTTTTAGAATGACCTAATTTGCACAGAAATTAAAATACAGCAATTGTTTGATTACTGTAATGTGTTTATGCATATTCTTTTTCTATGGAGCCCTCCTTTGTTTTCTCAGCCATATTTCTGAAATCCCATACCTAAATATTCCAGGGATGGATTTTGAATTGAATTAAAAGATACAAAGAATATGCACTGTTCTGTTTGGTATTCTTATTCGTCCTCTGCATTTTCTGCCATTGATCTACAAACCTTTTTAAAAACAATTAGAATAAAAAGAACAACAATGCCAGAGAGCAAGCTAAAACTATTAAATAGTTTTACAGCATCAGAAGTTTTAATATTGGTATGCCAAAAAATAAAGGTAGGAAATAGGGCTGTACAAGGCATTTGAAAACAGCACTTTGACAAGCATTTTTGCATTGAGTGGAATATTCCCCCCCCCCAACTGTTAAAGCACTGCATCCTCTGGAAGACTCCCATATCTGCTTTAAAGGGTCTCTAAATTTATACAGATAGACCTCGACTTATTACAACTGAGCCCAAAATTTCTACTGCTAAGCAAGACAGTCGTTAAGCGAATCACTGCAATTGTCAAATGTACCATGTGATTGTTAAGCGAATCTAGCTTCCCACGTTGACTTTGCTTGTTGGAAGCTGAAAATGTTACAAATGGTGATCATATGACCCTGGGACAGTGCAACTATCATAAATACATGCCAGTTGCCAAGTAACCGAAAGTTGATTGTATGATCATAGGGATGCTACAACAGTCTTAAGTGTGAAAATGGTCATAAGTCATGTTTTTTTGGTGTCATTGTAGCTTTGAACAATCACTAAATCAATAGTTGTAGACTAAGGACTACCTGTATGTGCACACACAGATACTTTGTTTCACTGGCAGTTCTGATGGAAAAGGGTCTATATATGCACATCCAGGCTCAAACAATGTGAGACAGTCTTAGAAGCAGCTATGCAATTATCTCTACTTTATGGCTTCTGAGGATATGCCTCTGTATGGCAATGTGCCTATGAGATGCCCCTTTAAAATGCTTTACATGTACCTCTTGCTGAACCCAAGCTCATAGTCTCCAGTCAGGATTGCCAATAGTGAGGAAGCCTGAGAATTGTAGTTCAGAAACATTTGACAAACACAAGTTCCTATTCCTTGCATAAAAGCCGGCTAGAATAACAGAGTCTTTGATGCCCATCTTAAAAGAAAAGTAGTGGAGATGAGCACGCATATTTAAGAGCAATTTCCAATGTTTTCATTATGATCTGTCTCTAGTACCTATTCTCTATATTTCTGATAGTGGGAAAAAGCACAGCAGAGTGAAAAATCAAATCAGACACAAAGTCGTTGAGCAGAACAACATGCAGAAGAAGTGCCTCTTGAAATATTCTGGTCTGTGATAGTTTTAAACATTCATGGTTAAAGTCAGTACCTTGAATTGAATCCAGAAACAAATTGGCAACGAAAAAGTCTGATATGTTAAAATACTTATCTTTTCATGGGTTTAATCATAATATTGATAAACATATTTCAGCCAATTTAATTTTTTCAAAGTCAGGTCTGCCGTACATAGAACAACTCATTTAATCATGACTAACTAATCCATGAATGACTGAGATGTCTGATTTCTTCCCAGATGAGATCCACTAACATATAAAAAGTGAAGTTTTGATTAAAAATCACTTCTACCAACTATTGCCATTTGAACATTCAAATATCAGATTGATACTGAACTCATCCAATAGGAATACTTCTTACTCTGGACAAGTTCTATACTTATTGCGGGCTCATAATATAATCCAATTTCCAGCTTGACTGAATCAAACTTCAGTTGGTTCATCCTTATCTAATACAGCAATAATTCCAGAAACAGATTCATGACTTCTACAGGAGTGGAAAATGGAAACAAGGGATTGCTTTTATTATATCTGCACATGTACATTTATTTTAAGCCAGCTTAATATAAAAATACATCATTTGGTTTGCCAGATAGTTGTATTAGGTTAAGTAGGGCTTGGATAATCTTGATAGGCTCTTCAGGCTTTGTTGGAAAACTACCAGCCACAAGAGTTGAGCTGGCATCAAGCCTTGAACTGTTGCACAGCCACAGGAGATCTAGGACTGACACACATCAATCCCATGAAACTTTATCTGTTTGTTCCCAAGAGAATGCAAGCAGTTTGGGGAGATTCTTGTATTATATGTACAATATAATAAAGTTGTCAACTTAAACCCATCACTGTGTGGATCTGGTTGCTTGTGCCTGAAGGTCATAGCTCTCTAGTCATTAGATATCAATATTCATGATTTGACTATTGATTGGCTTTTATATGTACCTCATTAAGAGGAGTGATTGTTTTTCCAGCGGGTTGCTACATGGCCTGATTGCACAATTTACCCAGTGGAGCTCGTGGTAAGAGAAATGGTTTACAGACAATCCAGCTGTGAGTTTTCATTTTATACAAGAACAGGAGGCGGGACTAGAAACCAACCAAAGCCAAGAGAGGCATTGATTAGTTCAGAAAAGATGTAGAGCACAGTCCTGCAAACAGCCTTGTGGAAATAATAGCTGGCAGAGATAAGCAAGAGAAAATGCTCAGTGGCAAAGTGAAACCATCTGTCAGATTATGAACACGTCTCAGTAAGCAGTAGAAGAAATAATGTTTCTAGCCGAGCCTTAAGATATTTTTACACAAAGTAAGTCTGCTTCCTCCAATATGTATGTGGTTATTACTGTTAACTACCTCCATTTGCTCTTCTGATTAGAGAGTTTTAACAGTTTTAGTTGAATGTGAGGTATGCAACCAAGCTTATCATGCAATTGCTTATTTGAAAAAATTGCAAACGAGCTTTCAAATGGCTTATTTTTTCAAATTTTACAGTAGTTTTCTTGTTTAAGTGCTATTTTCTCTGCTGGATTTTAGAATTCATCAAACTGCCATTAAAATTATATATGTAAATGGTTTATTGACAACTGCTACGTATGTAAACGGGGAAGGAACTAAGTTTCTATTGCTGAGAGAAAATGTATTCTAACTAGCTAGAATAAGTTAAAAGCGGGAAATTTATATATTTATATCAGAATAATGGAAAGAAATTACTGATTCCAAAATACATTCAATTGTTTTCTTTTCATTTCTGTATATTCATTGAGAATTATAACTTTGGTACATATAAGAAAAGTTAAATGTGTTTTTACTTCAATCCTAGAATAATGTTTGTCATCTAATCCAACTTTAGGAAGAGTCACTATCTTTCAACTTGGGAGTTTGGGGGTGGTGAGGGAAAAGATCTTTGTCTTCAACCAAGTTTTAAGTTGCCTGATGTTTATATTTTAATAGAAGTTGTGAGATGGGAATGACATGAACTGAGTTCTAATTTATTCAATAACTTTGGAAGTGATCCAGTTTCTAATGAGTTAGAGATATTAATAGGAAGCAGGAGGTGAACTGTTTTGCTGTTGTTACTCTGTACAAGATCCTAGAAACTGAGTTGCTTGGCATCAATCTGTTCTACCACTTGTTGAACAGCAATTGAACTTTTACCATTCTACTTTTAAAACATTGTTTGCTCTTAGCCAGAAGTGCAAGCTTTAGCTGTTACCTCCTTGAATTATATATAATCAATCTCTCTCCCTCCTTCTCTCTCTCTCTCTCTCTCTCTCTCTCTCTCTCTCTCTCTCTCTCTCTCTCACACACACACACACACACACACACACACACACACACACACACACACCAGACATTATAACCCAATATGGATAACAAAATATTGTAGCATGTGTGGGAAAATGGCTTCAGTCCAACATCTGGAATCATTTATCTTCTGGTAGAGTTTGGAAAATGACTGGTTTATGCATTTTACAAAACTCCCTGCTGATTGATGTCATTAATTCAGAGGGATGGGAGTCTGTTCTTATCAATGGGGGAGGATGTAAATTAGGAAAGAGGCAACATCATGCCTTTGGTACTATTTAGTTATCAATAGCAGAGGCAGAGTAGGTTGGATTCTGCCCAGGATTCTTGATGCCCTCTCCTTTTAAAGTTTTGGCAGATATATGTATTATTCTTGACAGTTATAGTTCTGTTCAATGGCTTCTTAACTAATACTAGCTTTTCAGCTGACATAATTGTTGATTCAAAGGACCTATTCTTGTTACCATCATTTTTACTTAATAGGTTTCCTTACAGTTAGGGAAGATATTGCTCCCAAGAATGGTGGAAAAAGGGAATTATTGGATTGATGGAGTGTTTATGTAATATGTGTCCTTGCCATCCAAATGCAGTCTCTCATTTTCAGAGTATTTATTTAGTTGTATCCTACATCTCCTCCATGAGCTCAAGGCAGTTTGTGTAGGAATCTTCATTTGATCTTTATAACTGCAATAGTAAGGTAACATCTGCTGAGGAAGACATTTACTGGCAGCAAAGAGGTCTCTAGTGATGTTGTTGTTGTTGTTAATTGCGAAGTCGTGTCCGACCCATTGCGACCCCATGGACAACGTTCCTCCAGGTCTTCCTGTCCTCCACCATCTTCTGGAGTCCATTTAAGTTCACACCTACTGCTTCAGTGACTCCATCCAGCCATCTCATTCTCTGTCGTCCCCTTCTTCTATTGCCCTCAATCTTTCCCAGCATTAGGCCCTTCTCCAGTGAGTCCTTCCTTCTCATTAGGTGGCCAAAGTATTTGAGTTTCAACTTCAGGATCTGGCCTTCTAAAGAGCAGTCGGGGTTGATCTCTTCTAGGACTGACCGGTTTGAACGCCTTGCAGTCCAAGGGACACGCAGGAGTCTTCTCCAGCACCATAGTTCAAAGGCCTCAATTCTTTGGCACTCAGCCTTTCTTATGGTGATATTTTCTTTAAATTGTAACCCTCTTGTGTTTCTCTCTCTCTTCTTCTATGCCTTCTCCCCCCCCCCCAGGGAATCTATTCAGGAGGAAAAGATATAATGGTTCTACATTGTTTTGTTGTTTTACTAATAATAGTAGTGCTGGTAGTCTACCATTTGGAACTTCCCCAAATTTTTATGTTCCTTATGCCAGAATGTGATGGCATAATATGACCACCACACTAATAATTCCATGGGGAGGGGGGCTAGGTGATATATCACACATGGGATTTATTACTGGTAGGATCTGTATGGTATATTTAGTAAAAATCATACGTTGGTATAATAGCAAAATCTTGGCAATCAAGGCACACTGGTTATACTTCATTGGGAGAACCATTTTATTGACTTTTCCTCTGTTGTGCTGTCAATCTGCCCTTGTGATCATAGTTGCTTTGAGGTCTTTTGTTCCTTTCTCATGGCCTCATTGTTTGATTATTTGTCATCTGATGATGTTTGCTGTGCACTGGCTTTTTCCACCTGCCTGACTTTGATGTTACCGGAATCAGTTTGAAGTATTTTTCAGCGATAAATCAACAGGCACTGTTTGATATATGTATGTGTGTATGTATGTATACTTGCTAATTAAATAAGATGCTTGTGTATTCAAAGGCAGAGAGATTAGGGATTTTTATTTTAATTTTTAAATTAACACTCGGTTTCATAGCAACTACATAAACCTGAATGAGACTCTGCATACATTTGTAAGGGAATAAGGAAATAATGGAACAACTGCAAAGATAAGAAAATAGCCTCTTCCCCCCCCCAACCCTGGTTATTCTTACAAAAATACATTTAAATATAATGAATGTTTAATCCTCCTAGCTATATTAGAATGCACCCAAGTAACCAAGTGTCAAGCACGTAATAAGTGGCTGTTGTTAGAAGGGTTGAAAGTGGCATAAAGCTGCCAAGGCTTTGAAACCACAGCCTATCCACAGCCTTAAACCTACGATCAAGCAGAAGCCATGAATCCAGGGGAAGCCCAGGATGGAGGGTGATCCCATCCGGGTGGGATCTAGGGGCACTAGTCAAACCTTGCAGCTTCTGGACAAACAGTAGCTTCATCTTAATTTCTTTAATGCATATTTAGTTTATATAAAGGTTGAACCCAAATACATTCATGGTTAAGCTAACCCTAGACCTCTGCCTTTAAATATTAACTGTTGTATGTTTTTTGCCACCATCCATAAAGTTGCTTTTCTGGTCAGAGCCAAGGTGGTGCAGCAGTTAGAGTGCAGTACTGCAGGCCACTTTAGCTGACTGTGTTCAGCAGATCAGTGGTTCAAATCTCACCGGCTCAAGGTTGACTCAGCCTTCCATCCTTCTGAGGTAGGTAAAATGAGGACCCAGATTGTTGGGGGCAATGTAAATATATATATATACATTGCTTACTGGTGTACACCGCTTAGAGAGTGCTTGCACTTAAAGCGGTATATAAGTCTCATAAATAAATAAATATATTCTACCATAAATGTATTTTGTTGCTGTTTTGATTTTTCTATTTTTTCCCTTGCTATGGTATGATGAATGTCATTCTGTGAAACCTGTGAATCCTAATAACTCATAGGAACATCCTTTCTATCACTTTTCCATTTAAGGATGCACTGAATGAAGAGGTGTGGGCTATTCAGCATTGTGAATCACAGCTAGATTTTGCACAATAGCTAAATTTCCCCTTTTTCTGTTCTAATACCCCCTTTCTTTCTCTTCCCTAGTTTCTAATCTTCCTATGAATAGATTACAGATTAGCCAACTTTTTGTTTCAAGTGAGAAATACTCCAGATTTTGGACGGATAATCCTCTAACTTGCTTTTAATCCTGACATCCAGTAGCTTTTGTTCTTTTCAGTTCCACCTTCAGCTAGTTTTGTGAACAATGCTGTTACCAATTAAGATGATCCCAAACTGGTCACTGTAATGTAGCAAATTTATTTGCTTGAACTACAAAGAGAAACCCTGTATTCAAAACATCAAAGCAAACTATTTTGCTACACTCTCCAAGTCCTGTGCAGCAAAGAAGGATATCATAATTTACCTAAGCATATTAAAATTCAGGATACTTTAACATGGGAAGACTGTCTCAGTTAATATATGAGGCTCATACACTAATTCTGTTTCACTTCTCTTTTAAAAAGAAACCCTAAGCATGGAATATGTAGAGTCCATTTCACATGTTTCAGAGGCTTTCAAAATAATTTTCCATATATGAAACTCTTTCTAATATTTAAAAATTACCTAGTTACAGTGACTTACAGCAGTTACCTTGAAGGCAAGTTTTCAACAGTAACCTTGAGTGTTTCCAGTCCTTCCTTTGTCTTTTCAGTTTTCTGGAACTGGGCTGTAAAATAGGGAAGAAGGAACAGATACCATTTTTAATGATCTGAATTATATTCCAGGGCAGGTAAAGATATACTTTTCAATAGCTACACAAAACCACTGAGAAAAATAACCCATAGATTGACAGTAGGTTTTAAAGTATATGTACATACCTGTTCAGTACATTCTTTCCATAAGTTTTAGGCAAGACTGCTGGTGTTGATCAAAGTTTAGAATCTGTGTTAATTGGATTGTGGTGAAGAAGGACTACCACATAATGATGTCTGAGCAATCGGATCTTCTCTTTTTCCTTCCTGCTAAACCATCTCGCAGATCTTATGTGCTTGGAGGCAGGACTGGAGATAAGGATTTTGTTCAACTGGCCTTTGATATCATCGGATAGCATTCAGACAGATAAAATCTAGACAAAATAGGAGTACTTTTGTTTAAGATTCAGGGGTAGAGTTTGTGATGGAATGCTACTTCCTTTAAAAAATCAAATTCTTCTTCTGATTTTTTTAAAATAAGAATTGTTTCTCTGCTTTGTCTGTAAACTCTATTTTTGGTCTAGTATTTCAGTTACTATGGCAACAACTGCCCTTAAAACCTGACTAGAAACTTAAATTAATGCAGAATGTTGCTATTCAAATTTTGATTGAGACAAATGATGCATTTGTTATAGATTTTGGACTGACAGTTTGTTTCTATTGCAAGAGTCATGTAGTTGGTTATTACCTTTGAAGCTTGAAACCAAGATTCTTAAGGGAGCATCTCTTTATATGTCATATGCCTTTTCTTTAAGGAATATACAAACTTTCTCTAGCAAAATGCTGCACTTTACTTTTTGAGTGATGACTTCAGTCTGGATGTGGGTATGGCCAGAACTAATAAATGGATAGACCCAATATACAAGCTATTTTTGATTAATGATTAAATTTGTTCAAGATAAATTACTTAAATATGGGTAACATGGTCATTCTCTATATAATTTTTTGTGTTCCCTCTATGGTCCTTTGCTTTCAACAAATCAAATCAAATGTTACATCCCTTTTGTGAGAGCCAGCTACATATGATTAGTGATAACATAGAAAGGAGGCCTTAAAGTTTGGATAATCCTGAGAACATAAAAAAGCTTTCTCCTTTATTTTTGTTACGCTGATACTTGAAAATATAACTCTGGTTTCGTTGCTGCTTGATTTAATAAATTGCTTTTGCACATACGTTCTTTCTGATGTGGCCTTCAATTTGATACTTGCACTTCAAGTTATTATTTTTATATATATTATATTTTATAAACTACTTGAAGAGGGGGAAAATGTTCCTTAGTATAAAAAAAAATGGATATGAAATGAAGAGGATTATCAACCCAAGGAAAATATGTGAGGGAAGCAACAGTTCTATAGATAGCATAATTGTGTGTGCACACACATTTGTATGTATGTTTCTGAATGCACATCTGGAATTAAATGTAACAGTGCTGCATTTTCAACGTTTTGCTAAACTGCAAAAATAGTAGTTAAGGCTCAACATGCACATTCATTTCATTTTATGCCTTGGGTATGGAATTATGTACTCCCTGTGAGAAGTGTTGAGTATTTGGAGATTGTTTTATGGATACCATTAAGGAAAAAAATAGCATGCAGCAACGTAGAGGGAGACAAATATGTCATTATAGAAACTGTGGTTCCATCAAGGACTATAATTGAAATTGCTTGGATGAAAAGAGATTAACAACTGGTTCTCCTAGTGAGAAAACTATACAAAAACTATTCTTTCACATTTAGACAAGTTTTTATGGACATTACTGAGTAAGTGTGATGAAATGGCCTCTTCTTAGTCTTTAAAAGGATCTTCTTTTGTATAGGCTGTCCTCAAGATGGGCAGTCATAGTCTTGATAACCATCTGCTGTGCTATTTTTATTTTTATTATGTTTCAACTTATGGGGTCTGCAAAACCCTTTTCCTTTTCAAGTCCCCAGGTTTTTTATCTATACTTTGGCCAATGCAGGGAACTACAGTTATTAATATGTGCTTTTTAATCTGACCTATTTTGCTTCTCCTTTTTTTCCAACACATGCATAGTTAATGAAATCCATAAGTGGTGTATTTTGGCTTAATACATCTTAAAATCCTACCCTTCCTCAACTTAGTATTTTTAATTTGCCACATGGCATGGTTGGATTTAGTTCAATGAATAGTTTATTTATATAATTTAGGAATAAAAACTTACATGTAAGAGAAGGGGAAAAAATCTCAACTTTTGTACAGGAAAGTTGTACTGTACTTTTTTTAAGGTCCCAGAATATTTTTTATATCTTAGTGACCAGAACTAAATGTGGCCTCACTGGTTCAGTATAGAGCCGTACTACCACTTCTGTGATCTTGATGACACAGCCTAGGACTGTGTTGGCTTTTTTGGCAGTAACAACACATTGTTGAGTGAAGCGCTGGTTCACCAGGACATCTAGATCCCTCTCACAGGTACTACTGTTGAGCCAAATACTGTCTATCCTGTACCTGAGGATATATTTTCTCCTGACTAAGAGCAGAACCTTATTTTTCTCACCACTGAACTGCATCTTGTTGGCTAAGACCAAATGCTCAAGTCTGTCAAGATTCTTCTGAATCCTGAGTCTATCTTCCAAAGTGTTAGCAATTCCTTCCAGCTTGGTATCATTTGCAAATTTGATGAGTGCCC
The DNA here is from genome assembly GCF_016545835.1 of Crotalus tigris. Lineage (NCBI taxonomy): Eukaryota > Metazoa > Chordata > Lepidosauria > Squamata > Viperidae > Crotalus > Crotalus tigris. The sequence continues at coordinate 207,533 of NW_024100452.1, forward strand.
CTTCAATCCCCTCATCTAAGTTATTTATGAAGATATTGAAAAGCACTAGACTCAAGATAGAACTTTGAGATACTCTCTACATGTTTCCCTCCATGTAGATGTAGTTACATTAGAACTATATGCTGAGTGTGGTTGGTCAGCTAACTGTAAATCTATCTGGTGGTGGTACTGTCTATCCCACATTGTTTTATCTTACCAAGAAGTAGATTCTGCTTTATCAAATGCTTGGGAGAAGGGTCCTTTGGCCAGAGACTACACCTGCAAATCCAACATAGCCATGAGCCCAGAAAGTATGCAAGCCATAGATCTACCCCTTTCAGTGGAGTGGCACCCATCCACAGAGAAAACCCAAGTAAGAGGGAGCTCGATAGTTTCTAGACAAGTTTAACTTCAAGTACACATAACCTGTAGAGATAGGATCAAGACTTTGACAGCATTTCCAATCAAAACTAAGGTAGAAATGTAGAGCTAAGATTACCAATGATATCTCATTCTGAAGCAAGAGATAATTTCTTCCAATACAGGTAGTCCTCCATTTACAACAGTTCATTTAGTGACTGTTTAAAGTTACAACAACACTGAAAAAAGTGACATGACCATTTTTCACACATGACCATTGCAGCATCCCCATAGTCACTCGGATTCATGACAGTTGCAGTTTCCTGGGGTCATGTGATCCCTTTTCACGACCTTCTGCCAAGCAAAGTCAATGGAAAGCCAGATTAACTTAACCATGTTGCTAACTTTAAATACTGTAGTGATTCACTTAACAATTGTGGCAAGAGGGTTTGTAACATGGGGCATAACTCACTTAATAACTGTCTCACTTAGCAACAGAAATTTTGAGTTCAATTGTGATTATAAGTTGAGGACTACCTGTACTTCTATGTAAATATATAACTGTAATAATGGAAAGAGTGAACCTCATGGTCCTCCAGATAAGAGCATCCATCCCATAAGGGAGGATCAATGATCATCCCTCCCTCACCAACTCCAACACCAACACCAACTACTTATTAGTAAAAATATTAAATATTATTCAAATAAAATACCGTTCTTCAACTGGCTAGCATTTTCTCTGACACCAACTGTTTATTAGTAAATATATAAAATATTATTCAAATATAATATTGTTCCTAAACTGACCAGCATTTTCTCTGACCTTATGGGGTTAAGGTACCTAAATTTAAAATCCCTGATAAGCATGGCTAGAATTTTTGAGACAGTGTTCCCCACCTGGTGTTTAATAGAGGCGTTGGGGGCCACATATCCCTTAATTAATGTTAGCAATTTTCGGAGTTGCAGTCTCAACATATTTGGAAGGTATCATGTGGGCTTGAACAGGCAGCATCATCTCAACAATTTTAATTCACTTTAATTTATTTTATAAAGCTGAGTGCTATAATAACACACTCAAAAAGAATAATTTAGTGTACTTGGTCTTCATCCCAAATCCCTAATTTATCTACTGTTTATAAGAAATTTAAACATCTTGCTTCAGTAGTCATTTCAGGAATCCAACTGAAAAGTCTGGAGAGCATTTTTCTAAAAAGGAAATGTTGTTGTCTCATAAATGAAGATGTCCTGTCTATAGTCTGTACAGTTTTCCATTACTTTAATAATTGCTTTAATAACCTTGCTACATATTACTTTCCGGAATTAACAGCCATTTGAAGGTTATTGGTTGTCATCTCCTCCAAGTTGCTCATTAATCCTTAGATACACAAAGGGCTGCAGACAGAATTTCTTAGTAAATCAGCTTGTTCCAATATCTTTTCCCTTTCATAGCATCTGGACAAAGTTACTGGGGTCATCTTGCTCCTTTCCCACTAGTGCTGTTTAAAAAGTCCACCTGTTTGTAAATGTTCATTTTTCTTTCTTCCTACTGGGAATGAATTTTGAACAGAAAAGTTATTGCTTGTTTAAATCAAGGATATACAGCATAATTTGCATGACTCATCAGACTTAATGCAGACTACTAGCTGGCAGCCAGGACATCCATATTCTGGTAGGTAAACTAAAAATCAAGAGTTTGGGAATCTGTGAACACAAAACCCATTTACGCTAATCTCAATTTTTATAGCTGAACCAGCTTAATACCCATGTCTTCATTCTTAGCATTATACTTCATGATAATATGCATTTAATTCTAGTTTACTGCCAGTTTACCTGTGCTTTGTTATGAGTAGAATTTTGTGTGTGTTTGTGTGTATGTGAGTGTGTGTATTTCTGTGTGTCTATGTGTGCACGCACATGTTAAAGAATGCTATTAAGGCAAATAATTGTTTGGACTTTCATAGATTTTGTACATAGTATTTCAAAATTAAGTTTCTGTAGAGGCAGAGAAGCATATGTGGTTTTACTATAACCTTATTGCATCCAAGAAAAATTAGTGGAAGTTTTGGTCCATTTAGACACCAGGAATCTAGCTGTCTGAACAAATTCTTTGTTCTTCTGTGTTTAAAGGGGATCAAAACATTAGTTGAACAAAAAAATAAAAAATTGTTCAACCACTTTCTCCATATATGTGAATGTTATATCTAAAACAAGAATTTATATAAGTTGCATATGCTTATGTACCATGATGAGGTGATACATATTTTATGTGAATATTCTTTGTAGTTCATGTTACCCAATCTTTCTCTGTATCATCATGTATTACTGCAATGACTTGTCCAGTTGAAATCCTTTTTAATAGTATATCACATCTGGGATACCCAAGCTCTTCTTTCAATACATAGCTGTCTTCTTTAATTCAGAACATTTTCTACTTGCATTAAAGGTATTTATCATATTTTGTCCATCTTGTTGTAGAGATATTTTTAAATGTCTGAATACAAACATCATTTTGGCAATATTTCATTTTTATTTCTAAAATCCTTCTCAGCCAAAAATGGTTACATTTATTCATACTTGATTTTTTTTTAATTTTTAAAGGTTGGAGTTAACTTTCAGTAATTTGTTACACTTTGAATGAATTAGAACTTTTAATTATTCTGCCTTTTATGGGATGTAAAAAAATATCTCTGTTCATGTAACTTCTTTTGAGATCTTTAATTCAATTTGAAGTTCTGATTTCTTAACTAATTTACAACCTAAATAAATTACAGTTTAATCTTATACTTTATTTCAAAAAACTATCCATATTAAACTATCCATATTTACTTCTGCTTTCCAGGATTTTCTAGGAATTATTTAAGAGATTCTGATATATATGTTATAAGCTGTATAGATCTCTCTCACACATGTACACACACACAAACATACACGTCAGATGTTTTAGGATTTGCAATACTCATCTGTAATTTGGTTTCTTCAAAAAAGGGTTACTGGAAATTGAGTGGTGTTTCGGCAATAAAAAGCTTATCTACAGAGTAAATTTCATAGAACTGTTACTACAGCAGATTACTATTCCCATGTGATTTCTAGGGAGTGCAGCATTCTTTGGGATTTATTATAAGAATCTCTGCCTCCTTTTCAGACTAATTGACTAATTTCCCACTATGCTCTAAAATCTTCTCTACTGAAAAATAAATTCATAAAAATTGAACCATCCTTGTATGTCTTCTATTTTTTCCAGATTGGTCCCTTCAAATGTATTGACTGTGGTTCCCAGAATTCCTAGCTATTAAGTCAAAGCTTGGTTGGAAATTTTGGAGTTTCATCCAAAGAAGGAGGAAGGCTACCACATTGGGCCTCTTCAGGCCTTCTCAGGCAATGCTAGTGGCTGTCAGGTTTTAAGAATAAAGATATAGCTTGAACTGTAAAATCATTCAAGAATCTTCTTAGCCAACCTCCTTAAAGATATAATAATATTATTCTTCTGCAGAGTCATTGCAAATATAGATCAAAATCATACATGTTATTTTGTATCATTTGGGTTGGTATTAATAAAAGTATTGCCCAACAGTAGATTAGATTTAGTCCAATTAAAATTATTTAAGCTTAAGGAATTTTTTAAAAGGAATACTTAAAATGAAGTTCACTTCAGTTTAGAGGCCTTCATTTGATTTACTGTTACCTAAAATGCTACAGTCCATTTTTTCTAAAGGGAATACAGGGGAATTATTATGCTATATTTCTCCCCCACCCCATACATATACAGATGGCTATCCTCTGGAATAGGCCCTCCTCTGAGCTTCAGACAACTCCCACTCTAATCCTGTTCCAGAAGGCCTTAGATCTGGCTGTTCTCCCTTGGGGTAGGGTGGATAAAAATTCCTCTATACTTAATCAGAGGTGTCTGATATTGATTGTATATGTATTGATGTTAGTGTTCAAATTGTCATTCAATTATTTCCTTCATTATATTTCCTATTTATTTTAACCATGTGGCTGCTATGAGCCAATAACAACAATGGCATGTAATCAATTAATCAATCAATTGATTTTTGTTGTTATTGTTATGAGCCACCCAAAGACATTCTGAAGTTGGGAGGCACTAAAATCTAAATTCAGGTAGTCCTTGAGTTACAACCATAATGGAGCCTGCCCATCGCACTTGTGAGTTGTGACAATTGTAAATCTAATCACCCACACTGACCTGATTTTAGAATCTTTTTTGAGGCAGTTGTTAAGCAAATGCTGCAGTTATTTTGTCAAAAATAACCTGGTTTTGTCAAAAACTGGAAGTAAAACCGTCTTTCAGCAAAACCGTCATAAAACATGGTCATGTGACCATGGGACACTGCAAATGTGGCCTGGTTACTGAGTGCCCTAAGTGTGATCGTGTGACTGCGGAGAGGGGCTGACCATCATAGCTTTGGATCTGGCTGCTAAATTCCCCAATGAGATCTAGGATTACCTAGATAGTAGTAGTAAATAACTATTGAGACTTTTTGCGCTTCAGGAAACATAACTAAAGAAGGAACAAATTATAAAAATACTTACCAGAACTCTTTATCAATATTTGATGATATCTTTGATTCAGAGTGGATTGCCTTATGAAGAAAGGTTTCCTTTCCTCTTATTTGCCTCTAAAAACATATAGAGAATGGCTTTGGAAGTTTCATATTATCTGATCATCACGTTAGAATCAGTACTAAGCTATCATTATATCAAAAGAAATGAATTGTTTTAATACATTATGTGAAATGTATTTTCCATTTTGTGTAAAAATCTTATTAACATGATTCAATATAGCCTTTATAATAGAGTGTGCTAATCTTGTGTAACATTTCACTCAGGTATTCGTACAGTATCTAACTAATTAATTATCTACCATTATGTACTGATTATCATCTTATAGCATTTTTGAAATATTCTTGGAGAGAAATCTAATGAACTGAGCCTGAGTTGTCTATGAAATCTAAACTATTGTATTCTTCCACATTGAATCTGTCTTAGAAAAAAACAAAGGTTCCTTCACATAACTTTAGAGCTACTCAATGGACAGAGACTTTCTTTTTAGGCACATTAGCTGCTTGAAAAGCTTCGCCCGCTTTTGAAAGAGTAACATTGCATCGGCTCTAAAAAGATGGTATTGACTTCATAGCCTTTAAGATTCAGTGCACAGAATTGTGATAAAACTACCCTTTCTTCTTTCTTTGTTAGAAAAAGCTATTTAAACATTAGATAGATGGCACTATGGGTCATTCTTTACTACACTGCCTTTTCTTCAGCAGTGCAGGGATGGGATGTAATCACAATTTCTGATTTTTATTTGTGCACATGTACATAACCTCACATTCATGCGTATGCCATACTATCACTCTTTTATTGCTCTGTTTGAAATTGGGCAGGACAGTATATTTTTGCAATAAAAAATTAATGTAGAGAAATTTATACACATTTTCACCAGCTCTAGATAATAAATCTTATAATCAAGCAGTTGCTCATGTGGGGAAGATTTATATAACTAAGTCTACTTGTGAGACATGCATGAGTAGGTTGAAGAACATGTATATATATACCTGAGCTTCTCTCATCAAAAGCAGAGGAAATAAAACAAATATCCATATTTCAAGTATATTTTCATGTCAAAGATCATAAAAGGAAGTATTCTATGAACATACTTGCTGAGAGTGTTTTAAAGTATTAAGTACTCATTCCCTAAATATGCACATAACATGCATAAAGCACTTAACTTTTTGACAAATAGTGACATATTTCAAGACAGGTGACAATATCTGAGCACAGATATTGACAAACATGATTTTGGCAAAGGAATAATGAATGATATGTTATTACCCAAAGCTAATTAAATTTATGACTGATAACTAATACAGATGAATATATTTTTCCATTTTAATTTTACCAATTTCCCATTTTTCTTGTCCTTAGTTATTACAGTTTCAGTTTTTTGCCTCTTTTAAAAGACAACACAATAATTGCCATGCATAGTTTTTATTTCCCATAATGTTTGTACTGTATGCATATTTTAGTAAAATAAAATTCTTTAGAATATGCCCTTCAGCAATATTTTGTGCATATTTCCAGTAATATATGTACTTTTTCTAATGTATAACTACCATTCCCAACATGCTTTGTATTTAATCTTCCAAATCCTCTCTCCTCACCCCCAAGACTACTAAATATCTTAGCAAACCTTTGGTAATAGGTCTATTTGGACTTGGCAAGCACCTCCTCCATCTCCCTTACCCCATGTGTGTATAAAATTGCCACTTTAATAAACAATCTGTTCCTGTTTGAGCATCATTTATATGTCATAGTTTGCCTGGATTCTTTTAGAACAAGAGATGTTTTTTTGGTTGACCAGGATGACAAACCACATATTCCTCCCTAGCTTCTTCCTTCTATTCTAACTCTCTCTGATCCAATCTACCTTCCTTGTTTTTCAACTGTTGTATAAGCTCTTGAAAGTTTTCTCCTGGCTTTTAAATTTTCCTCCCCATTTCCTTTGCTTCTGCTCAAACTCCTCAAGAGAATCGCTTATGACTTTCTCCCATTGTTGTTTCTCCTCCCTTTGAGATGTTACAATTTCAAAATCAACCATCTATATACTGCATTGATGCCACAAAGATTAGAAATTACTATTTATAATCACATAATATTAAATAATATAGGAGTGATACCCTCCATGAAAACGCTGATTACAATCAAATTACTGTCACAATTATTTGGGATACACTCCAGGGAAATTGTATGATTTTATATAACATTTTCTACTGCTCCCTTTGGGTTGCTGAAATTGTGCATGACACCTGGTCTGATATAAATCAGGTATGAATTTTAAATGAAAATATTCAAACCTGAAGATTCTAAGCACACACACACATAATGTTCCACAGACGTTGGTTGCTTTGTTGGGAATAGTTTTCTGAACAATTGGCTAAGAGACCAATTGTGTATTAATAAATTGTTTGATGTATGTTTTTTCCTTATTCTTCAGAGCGTGAAGCAAAAGAGTCCTGTGCTTGGTTACGGGCTGCTGGATTCCCCCAATATGCTCAACTTTATGAAGGTATGTTTTATAAATCCATGGTTAATCCATAATCTTAGTTACAGCAAAAACTATTGCGTTTGTTTTGACGTTATATTGTTGAAGGGAGAACACCTGCATTTTCCAAAATGTGAGAACTAAATCTGGTAGATTTCATCTATAGGAACACTATTGATGATCTTGGGTTAACTATAAAATCACATTGAATTAAAGAATTAAATCTGCATGTTGAAATATTCTTGGGCTCAGTATTGTATAGATGTACCTAAACTAATGTGCAACATCAAGATTAAACTTGAAAAAAGGAGAATCCAAAAAGAACCTAACAGTTTGGTTGGCACGATCAAAAAAATGTAGGTTTTGCCTGGGCTCCACCCACAATTTTTTGAGAATGACCACCAGATGCCTTTCAAAAGCCAAATGGAATGCTTAGTGTTATATGCTCAAATTATTTTATTGGCAAGTAGTTTGTATGATGTCACTATACAATTTATATGTGCTTTTCATTAAAGATGGTGCTAATAAAGGTGAAGTGGTAAATGCAGAAGAGTAAAAGAGCTTTCTACTAATGTAGCCTACCCTAACTCCTTGTCCTTCAAATACATACTTTTACTCTTTTACAAGAGTAAAAGAGCTTTCTACTAATGTAGCCTACCCTAACTCCTTGTCCTTTACTTTCTACTCTCCAAAGGGTGGAGAGTAGAAAAATCAGGCAGGGAAGGAACAATAATTGTTTTTCTATAATAGTGATCAGAACTGAATGTTACTTATTTACAAAAAAAAAGTTGAAAAATGAATATTCTAATGTTGTATTGCATTCAGAACACAATATATTAATATAATTTTAATGAATAAATTTTAACATTTGTTTTTTTTATATGCTGTCTGAAAATGTATCCAATATCTTTCAAAGTCAAGTGTTTGTTGCTGTGGAAATAAGTACCTCTTCTCTTGTAGATTACCAGTTCTCTATTGATATTGCTGCTGTGAAGAAAGACCATGATTTTCTTGACAAAGACCTTGTAGAAACTCTTTGTAGGTAATGTGCTTCTGTTTCACACTATTATTTTAGTATACTTTGTAAAAGTTATAGCATTTTACACAATGCAGAGGATTCTGCAAATTTTAGACAAATATTGATAGTTACCAGCCTCTGTTGGAAATCATGACTTTCATTCATCCTCAGTTTACAGCAGCTCAGCTGGTTCCCAAACCTGGGCCTCAAGTAAACTTGAGCTTTCTGAGTGGATCATAATTGGAAAATGCAACATGTTGGCCTTAAAAAAACCTGCTGTGTTTTCAAAGAGTATTAGTTATGAATGAGTTCACCAGGCATATATATGAATTGTTGCTTCTGTTGGCAAACTGCAAGGAAACAATTTCACAATACCTTTTCTGTAGAAGATTGTTGGTGTTCTAGCATTTTAATTTTATTTAGCTTCTCACACTCAACAAGATAAAAGCAGTTTGTCCTGAAATGGATCAAAATATTATTAACTAGTTTTTCTTAAAGTGGTCTTGCTTAGGATCTGACAAATATCACAGATGGAGAATCATGTCTTCTGCCATTGTCACTTCAAGCGGGTGTAAGGATTCCAAGTGGACTGGATTTAATTGAAGAACTAAAGACTTAAATTCTTCCATATCTTTGGCAATCTGTTTCAAAGTTTTGAAAAGGCCCCAGAAGATGGGACATTATTTTTGCTTAAAACCAGTAAGCTTAAATTGGCTTATTGCCTTCATTAAAATACAGGTGTTCACTTTGGAAAAAAAATAGCGTTCTTTTTAAAAAATGGATTCTGTCATTGCTTAAATATTTAATCTTGAGGAGATCAACTCATGGTTAAAAAAGGACACCAAGATAGAGTTTATAGAAAACAGGTGTTATAGAATAATAATTCCAAGCCAACCAAATAGAGGGACCTAATAAATAAAAAGTTTACTCAGCAATGATTGTTGGATCTGCTCTCAGGAACAGATACCAACATTAGAATGGTTATACTACTCATAACAGGCATGTCTCTATTTCTCACTGATTTAATGTATGCTTTTGTTTTATATGGCTTATATTTCCTGCACATACAAAGGTACTTTGCTTCCTACATGTCATTTAAAATATTCTAAATAGTAAATATTCTGACATGAGTACTACTGTACTACTTTGGTTCCCTTGTACCTGTCCGTTTGGTATTCTTTTAATTACTTTCAGTTTTTAGATTTTATTGCAATTAAAATAGTAAAACACAAATATTCAGTCTTGTTATTTTTGTGGGAACTGTTCAGACATTTTTGTGATGTATTTTGATACATCATTCAAGTTGCCATACCAGTATGTCCTAGTGTCCAAGGATTGGGGTCCAGCAACAGGTCTCCTCAACAGTAGCCCTCCTCATCTGGAACAGACTGCCTTCAAAGACAGCCACTTTCCTTTGGTCATCCAGAAAGACTATTAGCACAGTGCTTTTACAAAAACTCTGAAGCAAGAAATGTCAGTTAACTGGAGACAAATGCTTGGAGGGTAGGTGATTCCTGGCTCAGATGATGATATTGTTTTTTGTTTTGCTTAAACAGTATATAAGCTGCCTAAAATCACTGGTGAAATGGAATATACATTTAGGCAAATAAATAATTATATAACATTTGTGCTTAAATGTTATATAAAAGTCCATTTCTAGTTATGATAACAAATACAAATAACATTTTTTTTCAAACCATCAGACTAATTGCTAGATTATATGTGCTTCTAATTTCCTATTACAATCTCATTAATAGGAATTTACCATGCATCTTGCATTCAAATCAAAGGAGGAACTAAATTTGATATTATGAAGAGCCATTCAATAAATTCAGTATGATTCTTGTTTTATTTTTAGACGACTAAACACACTGAATAAATGTGCCTCAATGAAACTTGATCTGAACTTCCAAAGAAAAAAAGCAAGTATATACGTATTCATATATTTTTATGTAAATGAAAATACTTAAAATCTCCTGAAATCAAAGCCACAGAGGATGTTGTATCTAATTGTTGTATCTTAAATTGTTATCTCCCTGTAATTTTTGCATCATCCAACTGTATAATACATAGACTCTATTGATAAGAAAATGGAAAGGATGTTTTTATTATCAATCATCACTGTGTTTTTGAAGATTGACTATGATGATGATGATGATGATGATGATGATGATAATAATAATAATAATAATAATAAGAAGAAGAAGTTGGAAGGGATCTTGGAGGTCATCTAGTCCAACCCCCTGCTCAGGCAGGAAACCCTATACCATTGCAGACAAATGGCTGTTCAGTCTCTTCTTACAAACTTCCAGTATTGGAGAATTCACCATTTCTGGAGGCAGGTTGTTCCACTGGTTAATTGTTCTAACTGTCAGGAAGTTTCTCCTTAGTCCTAGGTTGTTTCTTTCTTTGGTTAGTTTCCATCCATTGCTTCTTGTTTTACCTTCAGGTGCTTTGGAAAATAGTTTGACTCCCTCTTCTTTGTGGCAGTCCCTGGAACACTGCTATCATGTCCCCCCTCGTCTTTCTCTTCATTAAACTAGACATACGCAATTCCAGCAACACTGGAATATATGATGAAGCAAAGTTCATAATTTATCAATATGCTTTTCCTAATGCATCCTAGAAAATTAGTTTCAGAAAAAGATCAGATCAGAATAGAACTGGATGGGATTTTGGAGATCTTCTAGTCCAGCCCCCTGCTAAAGCAGGAGTCCCTATATCATTTCAGACAAGTGACTGTCCAGTCTCTTCTTAAAAACCTTGAGTGATGAAGTGCCCACCATGTCTGAAGGCAAGCTCTTCCATTGGTTAATTGTCCTCATTGTTAGGAAGTTTCTCCTTAATTCCAGGTTGCTTCTCTCCTTGATCATTGTTCCATCTATTGTTTCTTGTCCTGCCCTCTGGTGCTTTGGAAAATAAATTGACCCCCTCCTCCTTGTGGCAGTCTCTCAAATACTGGAATACTGCTATCATGTCCCACTAGTCCTTCTTTTCTCTAGACTGGACATTCCCAAATACACACATAGAAAATGGTTTTCTCCAATTCCTTTTTAACTGCTCACTAAGAATCTGGGGATTTGAGCATATCTGCAAAATAGCAAATGAAAGGGTTTATATTGTAACAATTCCCAAGGGTCTTTTCAAAATACAAGGAAAGTCTGTTTGGTTAACTAGGTAATCTGAGTGTGACCCTACAATATGATCCCCTGCCAGATAAAAAGCAACAAACTTTTTTTTATTTTTGCTTTTAATTTTCTTTCATTTGTGCTGACTTATTAAAATAAAATTTGCCATGTTTACAGCTCATTGTATAACACAGGCGTTATCTAAGGCTTAAGGGGTTTTAAGAAGGAATGTAGAAAATGCTATTCAATATGAAAACTTCTGTAAGGGAGCCAATAACATTTTATTTACAGGGCACTCCTCTCCCTGGGGCACTTTTTAATCAGGAACTTGCATAGTACAGATCATTGCTCCAAGGAACCTTTTACAGATTGGATTCTCTCTCAAAATGCTTGACAAATTCTTTTTATTGGTGCTGGAGAAGTCATTGCCAGCAGTGCTTGAAGCAAAATAAGAAGGATTTGGATGGGATAGGATGCCGATGCTGTTTCATTTCATTCCTTTTCAAGTAGATTTAAAGCAGACAGTCATACCATTTGTCAGGCTGAGGGCTGCACTCAAAAAGTGTGATCTGTATTCTGAAAAAGCTCAAGCACAAAATGCCTATTGATAGCATTCTCTCAAATCGTGGAACCTCAGGAAGGGTTCTCTACTAAACCTCACCAGAAGGGCAGGTTCTATTTGGAGAAGACAGAAAAATCTAGGCCCTAGGCCGTGTTGGGCTTTAAAAATGGATATCTAGTGGCTTGAATCTCACTGGCAAGCTGACTGACAGCATGCAATTCCAGCAATAGTAGTGTTACATGGGGGAGTCTGGATAATACTTCAACCAGTGCATGACGAATTGCCTGAATGGTCTTTGAAGGCAGCCCCATGTACCTGTAAAAGCAAATTACAATAGTCTGATCATATGATGACAAGGGATCAAATAACCAAGAGCAAATCTTCTTGTTATTATATATTTGTCTGTGAACTTAGGTCTCCCAATGACTCACATCTCAGAAAATACACCTCAGTGTTCTTCCCTTTTCCTCTGTTGTCTCTGTATCAACATTTAGTGTGAAAATTCCTTAGAAGAATTAGAAGAAGTAATTTTCCACTTTGGGCATAATTATTTGGGTGATCTTGCTAATCAGGAATCAGGTATAATTAAGATGATGTCATGATATGTTTTTCAGTCCAACAGACCTTTAATCTGAAGTCCCATTCTGTTCAGTAATAATTGTTCATAGAAAAATATACATAATATTTCAGCTTTGACAACCTTTGAAGACAAATACAGACAACTCAAGATGAGAACTAAAAATAATTAAGAAATGAAATATTTTTTTCAATACAAAAGGATTTTTTTCAGAAAATCTAAGTACTTACAATTGTATTTTAAGTAAAATTGTATTTTTATTTCCTGTGTATATGAAATTATTCAGATAATAATTTTATTTCTTTGCTTCATATGATCTCTAATTTTTATGTGCATCATAACAGAAAGACCTTCAGTGACTTTGCTTCTTGTGAATAATGTAATTGTACTCTATTTTCAGATGCCTCTGGGGAAGTAGACAGATGTTCAAAGCACATTAAGACATTTTAATATTCTGTCATTCAGTAAATCATTATTTTACTGCATTTGCCTTTACCCCTCTCCATATGCAGCCAGGTTCCATACTACTATTTTAGCATCTACATTGCAACTCAGTATCAATAGAATCTTATCTATTTTGCATTTTTACCAAAACATAAAAGAAATATTGAAAACATACTACTATAACACATCCTTTCCCAGTGTAGTACTTTTAAAAATACTGAACTCTATTTAGCTAGGACAATACTTTGCCATCCAAGCTTTGGCACTTCAAGACCCTATACTGTTGGATGAGAAGTGAAACATTTTCAAAGAAAAAACCAAGAAAGTCCAGTTGCCTTTTGGAAAAATCACTTTTGGGAGACCTTATAGACCAGAGGTCCCCAACCTTTTGGGCACCAGGGACTGGTTCCGTGGAGAGAGTTTTTTCCACGGACCAGAAGGAGCATGGTTTGTGTGCTGCCTGCATCTCACAGATGAGGCTTTGTTTTTTTGTGCAGACTGGTTGCTGGCATGTGGTCCGCAGACTGGGGGTTGGGGACCCCTGCTATAGACCCCAACTCCTATGTTTAGGAGTAGGCACCTGAAAAAGTCAGCACCCTATCAAATTAGTAATACAGAAAGCCAATAATTCACATCAGAACCAGAGTCAATCATGTAAAAAGTGGAAACTGGAAATAAGGCTTGTCACAAAATCAGGACAACTAAACTAGAGTCCAGAAACAGTCTTGAGTGTCAAGAGCCAAGATTTCAGCAAAAATAGAAACTTAGGGACACAATTCAGACATTCTGAATAGCATGAGATCTTAGGAAACCAAAGTACTAGGGTACTATCTGGGCTTCCATTGCCATTCTTAAGAAACTTATAATTCTAATCAAACTAACTGCTAATCAAAAAGTCTTTATTCTTTTAGATACTAATACATCTTTGAGTTTGAACCAGTAAAACCTACAGATTCCTTACGATTTAATGAAATTTCATTGTGATTCATGGCTGAATCTGCATCCTCTATTTCTAAGACAAGAAGAGCCTCTGGAATGTCCATTGATGGATATTTATTTCTTATCTATCTCTCTGTAAATGGCAAGACAAATGGATTTTGCTGGTACAAGATGAGAAAGTATCTTGACCATCCAATGTCCTGATGACAATCGGAAACTGGTAGTTACAAATGTTTCTCCATCCCTGTGTGTGTGTTAGCTGGCACTCCTTAGTATTAGGTTTGCTGATGGCTTCATCAACAGCAAACATAACATTAGTTTCCCATTGCTAATAGCAACAAAACATCCTTGATCTGCAGATTACTGATGGAGAGGGGGATAAAGAATGGGAGGAAAGCATGTATGTATGTATAGTATGATATGTGTTTGGATAAGTGTAGATAAAAGGGTGTGCAAATGCATATGAAAAGTTGTATGTCATTAGTAGCCCAAAATCTGCAAATCAAAAGTGATGAAAGATGAAAAAAGATCTGTCAGATTTGTTATCGATGGATGGATGGATGGATGGACAGATGGATGGATGAATGGACATTCAAATGTTATATATTGTTTTTCAGAGTGAAGACTCAGATGAAGAAGACCTTTGTGCCATCAGTAATAAATGGACTTTTCAAAGAGCAAGCCAGCGATGGTCTCGAGTGGAAGACTCTGATGCCTTGATTCATCAGTCAGGCAAACATGACTTTCAAGGGGACAGTAAAATGAAAATCACAACCAGCAATGAAAGTGTGCTTACTGATTTGAGTGAGCCTGAGGTGTCATCTATTCATAGTGAAAGCAGTGGAGGAAGTGACCATAGGAGTCAATCTGGAATCACAAGCCTCTTCAGGGAAACTAACTGTTCAGGACAATACTGTGTCAAAAACACTTCTGCACAGGGTGGTCCTTCTTCCCAGCTTTCAGAAGTCTCTCCCAACTTCAGGAATGAGAAAACAACACGAACTAGAGCAAAAACCTTTCTGAAGCGTATGGAGACATTAAAACCCAAAGGACAACATGGAAAACTAAAAGGCTCTGGATCGACTAGTGTCTCAGTCATTGGTACACCTGTTCTGCAGCATGAGCCCAGAACCTTAAAGGAAATGCATTGCATGCAAGTAGAGAATGGAGACTTCCAAAATAAAACAGTTGCACTCCAAGATCCAGTCCGACAAGGGTCTCCATTTTCTGCCAATTATAGCAGTGAAAGCAGCCAACTGGAGATTAGCAACAGTGCCGTAAGCACTCCTTCCTTAAAAGAACATAAATACCATGAAGCAAATAAACGGGGTGGCATGTACCTAGAAGACCTAGATGTTCTTGCAGGAGCAACACTGAAGCAAGTGATAGATCAAAACTGCAAAAATGAATTTCACTCCCAAGAAAACTTAATATTTCATATTCCCAAAGACCACAAACCAGGAACATTTCCTAAGGCACTTTCTATTGAAAGTCTCTCGCCTACAGACAATGCCCTGAACTGGAAGAGAGACAGCGTTTCATTAACCAACAAGACATCTAAAGAACACAAAGCCCTTGTTTCCTGTTCAAAGGAAAGTAGAGTTAGCATTTATGACAATGTTCCAGGTTCTCATTTATGTGCCAGCACGGGGGATCTTCTGGATCTGGAAAGGGAAAATCTTTTTCCTCATTTGGACGATATTTTGCAACATGTCAATGGACTTCAGGAATATATTGATGACTGGTCAAAAAATGTATTACCAGAACAAAAAAATAATGCTTTATCCATTGGTGAATGTGAGTCGTTATCATGTCAGTCACCAAGTAAAATTTCTTTAGAGTTTGAACAGAACTCAGTGTCTGATGGCCACACAACACCAAGTGATACCGACCGAGATGGAACATCTCTCAATGAATCAGAAGCTACTGGTGTCAGAGAAAGAAGAGACTCTGGTGTTGGAGCATCCCTTACCAGACCAAACAGGTTTGTACCAAATCACACTTCCCTCAAGGAATGGGTAACTAGGAAATTAAAATATGCTGTTTTTCAATTATGCAGTTGTTCCTATATCGAAATCATAGCAATAAATTGCAATTCACAATGCAATATATAATTTACAGTTTAAATTTTAAATCAGAGTAATCCCATAAAATCTTCCACTAAATTCTCTTGCCAACTTAAATGGTCAGAAATCACAACAATTATACCATCCTATAAAAATAGAGTCTCTGAATAACAGCTGTTTGAAATTTTCCAGCTACTTGAAACATTCTTTTAAGAGGATTAGATCAAGGATGGAGAATTTTGTTTACTTCAAAGATTGAGAGTAAGGTTTAACTCTATGATGAGCTACAGTGGAGCAAACAGTGGATAATGCCCAAAGCAAAAGTGATTGGGAGGATTTGATTGATCTGAGCAAAGACAGAAAAGGCAATGCTGAAATTATATTGTTTGATATGGAAAAAGACTTTGATATTAGTATTAGTAAATTACCATAGCCAAATGTGAAATACCAAATAAATCCAGATTCTATGTGGTTATTCTATAAAGATTTTTTTTCTTCCATTTAATCATGTTCAATTCTCAGAGACTGCCTGGACAGGTACTTGCAGTTTTCAGAAGTCGTTTCTCATTGCCTCCTTCCTAGGGCTGAGAGAAAATGATTAGACCAATGTAACCCAGCTGACTTTTGCCTAAGGCAGGATTAGAACTCATGGTTTTCCAGTTTCTAGCATGATGTTTTAATCACTATATCAAGCTGGTTCTACTATCTATAAAAATACTGTACTAGACAAATATATCTAATTTCCACTTTGATATTTGTTTAGATCCTTTAGTTTCTACTACTATACTAGATCACTGGCTGTCAAAGTGTCCTCCTTTCAAGGCCTTCAAAGTCAAATAAATATATTACAGTTTCTGTTTTTATTTCTAATACAATACATATTGATAGATATAACCCGCATAAACCAAACATCTTTCAGTTCTCAATCATTTTTAAGAATATAAAGGGGTCCTGAGACTAAAATGTTTGAGAACCACTATACTAGATCATAATATCCATGGTATTTTGCACTATTCAGCAGAATAAAACTGGTGTTATTTGCTGATGGCATGTTATTGTTTATTTCATACTTTGATTGTGACTCTGATGCGCTTGATTAATATGATTGGATAAATTGTGGGATATTCTTTAGCTCGTATAATTTAGAATTCATGCTAATAGCAATTGTAATTATCATTTCATATACATGCTGAATGTATTAATCAGTATTATTCCACCTCACATTTCTCAAATTATTATAATTCTTTGGATATTGATAGCCTTACCCTGGGTATGTGTGTAAATATTCTTAAAAAAATAATATATATATTTTAGGATACCTTATATGTTGCATAGAATTCTCATACACTTACCTAGGAGAAATTTTCAAACACTCAGTGCATTGTTCTGTACATTTCTATGAGAGTTTCCAATTCCCAATATCTAGAGTAAGTTGCAGTTAAAAATAGAGACTTTAGTTTCTTGAATCTTGAATCAGATACTCATATGCATAGCTTTTTAACAGGTATTGGATTTTGCATAACTAGTTAGATGAACTGTTTTGGGTTCAAAATATAATGAATTAGCAATATTTTCTGTCACTGATACATCAGTTCAAAACTATTTCTTATTTTTGGAAACATACTATTTCTGGGAAATTGCATTTTGATTCTTTTTCTCACACCAAATTGATACCCTGTGGTAATTAGATTTTTAAAAACATAAATGGAAGATCTTGATAGATGCTGGGTTTTTTATTTTAGCTCAATTGTTGGATGATAATGATGTTATCATTTTTTATGTTAAAAGATAAATACAATTTGGCTGTTGCCACCCACTGGTAATATTAATAACTACAACATTTATTGATAATTCAGTTTGGATCAGTAGATTTTTTTAGCTTGGGAGATACTTAATTTATGAGAGGTGATCGCTAAATCATATGAGAAAAGAATCCCCATACTTATTTATAAATAAATATAAATCAAAGTGATATGCAGACTGAACGGAATAAGGACCCCCTTTTTGTTTAAGCAACATAAAACTGTCTTTTAGCAGTGTGAAAGTTTTCACTTCATCTTAGATTATGTTTTATTCATCAGAATAATATTTTTAAACTCATTGGGTCCATTGTACCTGCATAAAAACTTGATGCACAAGTACATCAAGTTATTGAAGATTCCATATCAGTTTATTCATTTCCCAGAAGTGAATGGCATCAAGTGGAGCAAGTGGAATTTACTAGAGATGACAGTTTTAAAATTTTTATCATCGCTATAACATTTCTAGAGAAAATAGATTTCTTAAACAGAATCTTGTAAGAGGAAAGCAATTTTTAGACTCATACTGGAATTACATTCTTCTGACTGTAGGAACTTCTAAACCTTTACAGATAAGAAACAAAGTTATCATGACAATCAGACATTTTATTCAATTTTTTTTGTATGTATATAAAGGCGATTACGATGGCACAGTTTCCAGATCTCTCACCAACTTAGCCATACCCTAGGATCTCTCCAGATCAGCAATCAGTCAGCTGCTCAGTTAAATCTGCTACAAAAATTTTCCCTGCTCCGACTTACAGCAATTATGGAAAAATACTCCATGTCAAACAAGCATGGCTGGACATGGTAAGTATGTTTTATAATTTAAATGTTCTTTAGTTATAAAGCCTGAAAATGCTCATCGTATTTTCATTAGTATAACATTTGGTATAGAAAATCAGCTTTAGCAAAAACAGGTTTGTAATGATTGGGTCAAAGTTCAGGAAGAAAATATTAAAGAATGGTTATTTTACAACTGAATTCTTTTGAATTGACTTGAGGGTCATATACACATACATGAATTATCTAGGAATGTTCTAGATTCCAAAAGAAAAAGTAACTTTCAAGCATGGTTGCTCAAATCATAGCCGTCAATACTTCCTTAAATCAGTTAGTCTTTTCCTGCATCACACAGCTGATAGATCAAGACCAAAAATGTATTAATACTAGCAGATAATAATTTAACCCATTATTGTCTGCTCTGTCACCTCTTTTGTTTCCATTGGATTGTACTTTTTGTCTCAAATGCCAGCCAGATGATATGATTGATTATTAGCTTCTTATCATATCAAATCTATTTATCTTTAGAATAAACATACATACAGGTGTCCTTGAATTACAATTGTTCATTTAATGATAGTTTGAAGTTATGACAGCCTTGAAAAAAATGATTTATGACTATCCTTGACATTACAACCATCGTACCATCATGATTATGTAATTGCAGTTTAGCGACTGGTTCACATTTATTAGAATTGCAGCATTTTGGGGTCACAGGATTGTGATTTTTGATCACATGAGTCTTCCCAGCCAGCTTCCAGTATGCAAACTCAATTTGGGAACCTGGATTTGCTAATGACTGAGAGATTCACTTAGTGACCATATGATTCATTTAATAACTATGATGAGCCACCTAATGACTGCAATAAAAATAGTTGTAAAATCAGGTTGGTCACATGATGATGTGCTTAACAACTGCATCACTTAGTGACCAAAATTCCAGTCCCAGTTGTGATCATAAATTCAGATATTTATATTTATTTGGTAAACTGAAGGCAACAAACCTACTTAATACTCCTGCCTCCTATTTTTCCCATAACAACCCTTTGAGATGGATTGGACTGAAAGAGAATGATCAGCCCAAAGTCACCCAGCTAGCATTCATGCCTAAGGCAGGACTAGAATTCACAACTCTCCCGATTTCTAGACCAGTACCTTAACCACACCAAGAAATTGGCTCTTTACTTTACCCCAAACTGCTACAACATTCAGAACTTGAAATGGCCAGCATCTAAAGATTTTTTCCCTCTTATCAGTCTTCAATAAAATAATTACTAAATAAAAAAAGCTTCCATTAATTGATCCATTGTCTTATAAAGGAGAGGGCATTTTTTTGTCTCCAAGCATTGCCTATGCATGAATTTTAAACTGGTGCTACTCAGAGAAATTCTCCTCGATTATTTTAGTGTCAATACTTATTCAGTCTGATAAAAAAAAATCTGTTGTATATTTCTATCATCACAACATTTTAATTATGCATTTCATTCAGTGTGTACTGCAAGAATAATTAGCAAGTATAAGGCAGACCTATCAGTTCCATTTCCATCTTCCCTTCCTCTCCTTATGTGATTGCTCTATAGAGAAACAAAAGGTAGCATTTTTTTTTCAGCTAAGGTGTCTATCTTTCTATAGCACTCATAAACTTCCAATCAAACATGAAGATCTTTGACCTGATTCAGTGTCCTAATTCAGTTTGAGTTCCTTAGTATGGATTCTGCTTGTGCTCCAGGAAGCAAGAGAATTGGTTCAAAGCAACCAAATCCAGCTCCTGCCCTAAATGAAATCTCATGTCTGATACCAATCTCTTATCTCATGTCTTCAAGAGGCAAAGGTATTTGATCCCAGAAAATTAATTAGGTGTACAGCCGACTACACAATTTGGCAATGTGGATTACACAGTGTAGGCTCCCTTTGTAATAGAGCTTCAGATTTGACATACAAAATTCAGCATTTGCTCTACTGTAGCATATTTCAGCTAAATAACTTCACTGCATTAACTGACATTTAAATAGGCCATGTGAAATGCTAAGGATTATTACCCTCATTTTACAGCCAAATGCAGGCAAAATCAATAAAAGATATAATCTCACAGCATGAAAAGTAATTCTAGAAGTCTAGCTGGGTTCCTTTGTGTACCGCTCTATAAGCAGGAAAAAAACCCATCAATAAACTTATGCAACACTTAATCAACACTAGCTGAACTAACATTATGGGATTTTAATTAATGACTTGTATTTCTATAGCTCCATTGCAGAAGAATATCACAAGATTATGCGAGCTGATAGCTGTCAGATATAGAGCAGAGGAAGGAAATGGAAAACACTGAATTAATTGTGTTCAATATGATGCATATATATATAGAACTGGTGGTATGCCATTTTGTAGATTTTTTGGTAGAAATGAGTGGTTCAAATGGAAAAAGTGTTTATATGATCCCGGGACACTTCAACCATTATAAATACATGCCAGTTGCCAAGCATCTAAATTTTGATCACATGACCCTAAGGATGCTGCAACGGTTTTAAGTGTGAAAAACAATCATAAGTCACTTTTTTCCAGTGCTTTATAACTTTGAACAGTCGCTAGTTGTAAATCAAGGACTACTTGGTAGTTGCTATTTTTTTTAATAACATACCAACTTCCAGTTAAAAGAAATGAAAGATTTTAAAAGTAAAATTAAAATCACATGATTTAAGTGGACACATTCTCTGGCTAATAGTAGGAATTGCATTAGAGCAAACGATTTTTTGTACTATTTTCTTAAACGTATTTACTAGTTGGATCTAGGTGGTAATTTTGACCAGTAACAAGATCTTTGTCATCATCTGTTTCTTTTTAAACTGGAGATGCTAGTACTAAATTTGAGATGTTCTAGATGCAAAGCATGGCATCTCTTGTCAAATATAGTTGTTTCATAAAATGAAGAAGAATTTCTCTGGATAGCACCAGTTTAAAATTCATGTATAGGCAACGCTTGGAAACAAATGAGAAATTGCTCTCTTAAATTCTTTTTCTAGCATGCAAGGAATAGATACTGGTAGCACATCTTCTCCATTTGAACCCTCCTACACATCTTTTATTATCTGTAGGTACTCTTAGTCTGTTAATCATCTCCACAACTTCTGTGGCCAACTGTCCTTTTTCTCATAAAGTTTAGATTATATTTCTCATGAGTGTATGGGTGTATTTATTTGCCCACCTTTGTTATTAGAATAAGTGAACCAGAGCACAAAATAACTCTGAAACTTTATTCAACATCCATCCTTTTAAGCTTCATTCAGGATTTATGATAATTTGACAAATGATAGCTAAATCATGATAAATCACACAATTTGAGGTTATGGACACAGTGAGAAACTTTGAGATAATTAATTATACAACCTTTCAAGTTTAATCTTCTGCCATTACTTACAGAATTTTAAGTTGTCGCATATGTGCCAAAGAAGCAAATTGAACTAAACGGTGAATATGTTTCATTGCCACAAGCAATTATTGGTGAAAAAATAAAATGTGTAAAATGTAAAACCTGCATATATTTTAAGGATAAAAAACTACTTACCTGGGGCTGCATAAAATAAGACATAATAATAAATATCTAAAGATTTGTAACTAGTGGTTTATAATAAATACAAGCATCACTTGTTCCCATAGCATTAATGTGCTTCAAATCTGTTCTAAACGTCCAATAATATCCAATCAGCAAGAGGCCTAGAGAAGAATTAAATTTATGAGTAAGAGCTATCTAATATTTCATACATGTAAAGCACTTATAATTATGTGCTTAATAAAAGCTAAATTAGATGATAAATAGGTCATTGCATTTCACATACTTCTTTTACAGAAAAAAAAGTCTTTACAAGGGTGATCAAAAGAGGGAATTAAACCATTTCTTCCAAGTCCACTGTGCTTTCCATGAATATAGTTGTGGTTTCAAAGTGAGAGAATTTTAAGAAGTTTTTCGATTGGCACTCCAGAAGATCATGGGCTAGGGAGCTCTTTATCCTTATCTCTCTGCCATAACTACAATTCTGTGAAAAAGTATTTACTCCCTTGTCTATGGAGATTCTCAATCATCCATATAATGGTTGTCCCAAAGATGCTTTTTCAAAAGGCAACTGGAACTTGTTTTTCCTTGAAAATGTTTCACTTCTCATCCAAAAAGCTTCTTCAGTTCTGAACTGAAGAAGCTTCTTCAATGAGAAGCAAAACATCTTCAAGAAAAAACAAGGTCCAGTTGCCTTTTGAAAAAGCACCTTTGGAATATTTTAGCATATTTCTCCCATTGAATGTTATTAGAGCTTCATGTAAGTCCTACTGATCTAAAGGAAAAAACGCAAGTGAACAAAATCCCCAAGTTTAGTGCTTGTTTCATTTACTTCATAAACATCCAGTAGGCAGCATGCCAGTGTGAAAGAGTAATCATCCATGTAGTTTCTGTCAGATCAATTAAAGGAATAACTAGGGCCAGGTGTGTCTGAGTACTACATTAATCAAACACAACTCATTTTGGGCAAGCCCTGCAATATATAAATATCATGAACTTTGGATATCCTCATCACAGAAAAGTCCTAACCATATGGACTCCAGAGGTAAGTCATGTCCCCTTCAGAATAATTGAGAGGGATGTGTGTGTATGTGTGTGTAAAAAAGGTCACTGAAACCTATTAGCCAAGAAGAGATTATAATTTTTTCTAAAGTTTTGAGTCTCTATTAACCCATAATCTTGAAATGGCAACTGAGAATCTTCCAAGAATGGCTGCGCTGACAAAAATCATTCTAAAATTCCAGGATAAAATTGTCTAAGGATTGACGGACTAGTGCTAGTGGGTCATGCAAGAAAATGATCCCAAATTTACAAGCAAGTCTATAAGAGAATTGATAAAGAACAATTTCAACATTCTGGGGTTTTCTATATTTAATTCTGCATTGGGATGCATTTCTTCAGTAAGTGTTGGGGGGGATGAGTGTTCTCCTGGACTCATAGCTTGTGCTCAAAGAGCAGGTGATAGTCATGAGTAGGGAGCCTTTACACAAGTACATTTTGTGAACCAGTTGTACTCATTCCATACCCCAGACTGAATCCAGAAAAAAGGTCCAGATAAGCCACTTCATCTGGGCCTCTTTGAAGCAGTGAGCCAACTACTCTCTCATCAACTCCCTCTCAAAAAGAGGGTTGGAGACTGGACAAATTGTTGTCTAACACAGTTGGGTCCAAGGATGGCTTTTTGAGAAAAGAACACAACTTTGCCTCCTTCAGGGCAGGCGGTACTACTCTTTCCCTCAAAGAGACATTATCCACCATTTGGATCCGGATACATGCCACTTCCCTGAAGGCCTTAGCCAACTAGGAGGGAAATGACTCCAGGTAGCCGGGCTTCCTCAGGATCAACCAGCTCAAACTCACCTAAGATATCAGGATTCAGACAATAATCTTATAAATAATTTGCATAAATCATTATTTTTAAGGTCTGTCCCGAAGTTCATGAAGTGGATGAAGGTTCCAGATTACAAGGATAAGAACATATTTGGTGTGCCTTTAATAGTCCATGTGCAAAGAACAGGGCAACCCCTTCCACAGAGCATACAACAAGCCTTGCGATATTTACGTAATAATTGCCTGGATCAGGTAGGTTCTTCATTTTGATAGATACATATGTGAGTACACAAAAATCATCTGACAGCCTTATCTACAACTAATCTTCTAAAAAACGCTGAAGGTTTTTAAAATAACTTGGACTTTTTTATTTGTTCTTGCTTCTGTTGGGATATTTAGCATACCTGCAGTACAAAATATAATAAATGTGATCAAAAGCATCCTATTTTGCCAACCCACATTGCTGTATATAAATATTATAATGAAATGATATTGTAGAAAGACAGGAATGTGATCACTATCAGAATGACCAATTTTAAGATGGTTAAATATATTATTTATTGATTCTGTTGCTACCATACTCAAAATGGAGCTTCTTTATTTCTAGAGAAAAGAAAGGATTTTATAGACTAAAAAGAGCACTTCCAGTAGGACATGCAAACAGACTCAGGATCAGTCTTGGGGAGAAAATCACTATGTTCCCCCCCCCCCTCAGCAAAATAACAGTTTCCAACCTCCACTTCTATCAGTTTCCCTTTCCTTTTTGTTTCCATTATATGGGAAGGAATTCATAATTAACATATCCAACATTTCTGTCTGATTATTTTGTTTCGGTCTGTTATACAGAAAATATAGAGCAGAAATGAGTTTTAAACCTTTGGAGAGCTAGAACACCTGGAACATTAATTTTAAGAACTCAAAAATACTAACCATTTTGACAAGATTTAATTATGTTCAGATGACCGAAGAGTACCCAGTAAGATTTTTTCCCCTCTCATTTCATTTACCTAATCCTTCCCTTCTTTTCCTTTTACATCTACTAATTGTGGTTATCTAACTTTCACTGTGGGCTTCTTTTCCAAAAGAAAAGGTAACAGTTGTCTTGAATCTGTAGAGTGGGTCCATGCTTTTTCTTCAGTTATAATTAATGTAACTGAAGATCACAAACAAATGCTACAGTAGATTTTGCAGCTCTTTGATACAGTTACAAGTTCTCTACTCTAAAATGTAATGGCAAATTAGTACTCTATATCCATTTTCACATATGCAGCATATAGAAACAGGCTGCTCTGTCAATCACCCCATATTTTCTTTATTACATTTGTGCATTGAAATTCCCTGTGGGTCAGTATGTCTAAGAAAGAGCAGAGAAGTCATGCGTTCTCTCTGTTTTTTAAAAATTCTAAAAAGGAGTGAAATCCACCTCAATTGTTCATAATTGGAGACTTGTATAACCTTAAATAGAAAAAGATTTAACATGAATAAGGTATCACCAAATGTTGTAAATATGACCTGTTTAAAACACTTAATGTAATCACTGCAACTAGGGAATTGTGTGATTAAATAAAACCATCTAAGTGTAATAACTGCTTGGTGTTGGTGGCATTTCTGGACTATAGTTTTCAAAGAAGAAAAAGATTTTTAAAAAGAAATGATACTAATTAAAAATGTAATACAGCAAGAAATGTGGTTATATTTTTCTAAAATTTGACTGATTGCTTCTGATTATTAAAGGCTGTATATAGTATGGCTGTATAAAGCATCAACTGCCATGTTACATTCTGAGCCTCTTTTTTTTAAGTTCTTGAAAAATGTTGAATAAAAATTCTGGTCCTATGCATGGTAGGTTTCTTTCTCCCACTATCAGGGTTTCATACCAAATTTAAACCTAAATATAATGTCTGCCAAGCTGATTTTTGTGACCAAAAGCTGTGACAGTTTTATTGCTAGAGGTTTTTTTACCCCTTGAAATGGATGTAGTTCTGCAATAATTTAATAATAATTGACTCCTCAATTTATCTTTTGTTGTGAAAACCTGCAGTGCTAGGTCCTCTTTTGAATATATCAACCAGAAGCTATTTTATTCAACAGTCTCCTTATATTCTTGACCTCCATTTTTATGCACTTTAGATTCATAATCTAAATCAGGGGTCCCCAACCCCCAGTCAGTGGACCAGTACCAGACCATGGCATACCGGCAACCGGTCTGCACAAACAAGCAAAGCCCCATCCGCGGGATGCAGGCAGCACACAAAATTGTACACTCTCCCATCTGTGGAAAAACCTCTCTCCACGGAACCGGTCCCTGGTGCCCAAAAGGTTGGGGACCTCTGATCTAAATTACTACTTCCCCAATATTCATATTTCATATATCTCTCTGCTATATTTATTAGAAATAGTGTGCTTGATCACATGTTAGAAACACATATTTCATACTGCTGTAATGCCTATGCATGTGCATATATTTAAAATAAAATTACTTTTATAAAAGTTTTGAGCTTTGCTTTCTGCATCCTAGACCATTAACAGAGCATGGAGATAATATTCCTCCTCTAATGATAAGGAAAGAGCCAGTTTAAATTTCAATACTGGCTGCAGTCCAGAAGAGCACTGCTTCCTGTCAGTGCCTAACTGCAGCATCACCACTCTCCTGCCACATTATTAGCAGTTCTATAATAGTCCCAAGTGCAATGAATCAACTAAAAGCCCTGTTGTGCAAGAGAGAATATATATGTAGAGATTCTGAAGCCAGGGCATTACTTCTAATTTTTGTTATCTGTTAGCTTTTTGCTAGCTTAGACATCTATTTGCTAAAGATGGCTTCGGTGATTCATCCAATAAAGAAGAAAAATACAATTGTGATTGATCTTGTGCCACCTACTGGTTCTTCACCCTGGTGCAATATATTCATTCTTCTCCTTAATCTTTGTTACACTCTCATATAAATTCTGTGCCTGCCCAATAACCTATTTTGAAATGTTGTGTCATTGATTCCGTCTTTGAGGGGGAGGTTTGAAGTATCTTCCTGAGGTTTAGTTGAGTCTTAGTCCTATATGTAATACAGTATCTGTTAAACCTACATAGGTTTTTCAATAATACTTTCATCATTTCTTCTTTCTCAAGTGCCACATTACAGATAATACCACCTTTCACAGTTTTGGTACACTCAATCACCTCACTATTATCGTTACCACTGTGATTGGCTCTGTTCTCCATTGCAGTTTACTCATCTAAAACATGGCTTTTCCACTCATAACAGCTGCAAAATGTTCAGTGCTCTTGTTCTATGAAGTTTTCACATTTCATGCTAGTAAGCCATTATACTTCCATATCATGAAGGAATACAGTAGTTCATCATTGTTATCAGCCCTTTGGAGACCACATCACATCCAGTCATATTAGCATATGTTCTTGTGTTTCCGCATCTTTTTTTAATTTTATTGTTTTGCTGAATCAGTTATGTTTGTTATGCTGTGTTTTAAACTATGTTTTAATTACACATTTGATGTTTTGTAAGCCATCTAGAATCTTTTTCGAGTCAGATGGCTTTAACAAATCTAAACAACAACAATAATAATAAAGCAGATAACAAGACCTGGAAATTGTTAAAAACGGGAACACTGAAGAAAGAGACAGAGGGATAATTCTGGCTGCACAAGGCCAACAACAAATGCATACAAAGTCAGAATTGAGAAGATAACAATAAACAGCAAATGCTGTCTCTGCAAATAAACTGAAAAGCCAATGGACCACCTAATTACTGTAGCTGCTGCAAGAAGATTGCACAGATTGACTGCAAACAATGACATGATAAAGTACAACAATGATACATTGAAATTGCAAAAAATACTGTTTGCCTGCAAGCAAGAACTGGTGGGATCACAAAATAGACAAAGTAATAAAAAGAAGAAGAAGCTAAAGTGCTCTGGGACATTAGGATTCAAACAGATAAGGACCTGTCACATAAGACCCCAGACTTAAAATTGTTGATAAGAATGAATTAAAAACAATATCGATAGTGGACATGGCAGTACCTGGAAACAGGAACTGAGAAAGAGCTGGATAAAATCACAAAATACAAAGATCTGCAAATAGAACTTAAACAACTGTGGCAAAAGAAGGCAACGATAGTACCAATAGTAATAGATGCCTTGGATGCAATCCCAAAACTAAAGCTTCACTTGAACATCGTTGGCATTGACAAAATCACCTTCAGTTAATTTCAAAAGGCAGCTTTTCTTGGAACAGCTTACATTGTACAACAATACCTTTAACACCATCAAATAGGTGGATAAAAATGCCAGATCTAATCTAAATATCTGACTGTGCAACCAATATAATGATAGTATTTCTTTGGAAAGGTATGATTCCCTGGTGCTTTAGGTGACACTTCTCCATAGTGTCACTGCAGTAATTAAAAAAACAGAACTGTCAATATTCATGAAACTTTACAATAATGAATATTAGTATGCATTTTTGCATAGTTGAAGTAATTACAATAACATAGATATTTGTAAACTGAAGTTGTAAAGTTTTTAATGTATTTATCATGATTAACATTCAGCTATTGGATTTATGATAATTAAATGCTATATGCTACATGCTTATGTACATCTATTTCTACATTAATTTCCTGTATTAAAATACCTTAATTACTATAATTTGAAAACATTCAGTATAGCATATATCTATGCATGTACACACACACAAAGGCACTTACAATCTGGATGCAGATATAGCTGTATCCTGAATTATCAGGGGAGTCATTATTCCAGGGAATGGACCCTTCATAGAGAAAGGCCACTTTCAAATTTATAGGAGGAGGCAGTATTAGATATGCCACCTTGAGTTATTTATAAAAATAATTATTTTATTTTTATCTCATCTTTTATTATAATAAAAGAGGAAATAAAAATAAATAAAATATAATAATTGATAACTTGGTTATTAGCCATTATAACTGAGGAGAAAAATATTCAGGCACAGCCCATTTTGACAAACCTTTAAATTGTCAGCCTGAAATCTTGGATTTGTTTACTCCCCACACCCATCTACATTCCTGCTTGAAACCACAAACTGATTAGTGAACTGAGACTTCATAGAAATTCAAACAATATATTAGAGTAATTGTAATTTCATTCCAACAGACAATTTTCTTCTGTTTCTTCCCCTCATTATTCACTTAAGATTTTGTATCCACAGAAGATGCTCAGTCATCATTAGGCTGTAGGAATGTTTTTGTTTTTGCCCCCCTAAAGGCAGTTTGTACTTCTGCAAACTCACATACTGCAAATGTGTGATATATTTAATGAGATAGCACACAGGGGAGGCAAAGAAAGACTAAGTACTGTAATTTGGAAAAGGAAATGTGCCTACTTTTTTCATAGATTTTTTTTCTCTCGCTGTTTGCCATCCCTTCCACTATGAAATGAAGAGAAACAACCTTAATACATCCCATGTGTTATAACTCTGTTTCACTTTAGAATAAAATTGTGATTTGTGCAAAGGAATTAGCTTTGGGGAAAATTCCTTTAAGGGAAGTGTTATAAAAGGGCAAAATGCTGTAAACCTATGAGCCCACACATTTGAAGAAACATTTGTTGTAGAAGAAAAAACATATTAAATCGATATTCTATACTCTTAACCTCTGCACCATATTCTGCTCCCAGGAAAAGACCAAGAAGCCATCATTAAGAGAGGAGAAACTTTTTATATCTGATAGGCCTATTCCCATATCCTACAATTAAATTTTTTAATACTCTGTTATTAAAGGACACAGAAGAGGGGATAAAATAATGTATGATCAAACAACATCTTGAATCCTCTTTCAAGGAACTGGGGCAAATAGTAAAATTTAAACTAATAGGTATGGCTGGGAACCACATGCAGCATTTAATGGGGTAACAGACAACAGTGAGCAAGGCCAAAACAAAGTGAGCAAGGTCTATATTATGTCCACCTATAGGATTGGGACTGAATAGGTTTTGGAACTGTTAAACCAGTTTTAGGGCTTAATGGTAGCATTTTCTTCCTCTTTTTTTGTTTTCATGTATAAAAAAATGAAAGCAGATCTCTGGTTTCCAACAACAATAGTCAAGGTGAGCTCTAAGGATCACAATATGTCAGAGTTTGCAGATTACCCATTCTGGCTTAAGCTAAAAAATAAAATAAATTGGAAAACTCAGGCTTCATGCTCATGTTCTCTCTAGTGTAAAAAGGGGCGTTGTCTTACCTGAACGCCTTTTCTCAGCATGATGATGGAGAATCCACAGATGGGTTGTCTTAATCTATCTGCTCCAATTAGACTAAGTCTGAAATTTAGTACCGCCCCCTCTGTGCCAACTGCACCCCAGTTTTAGGCTAAGGCGATACTCAGACTTTAGTCCGACGCGTCTGAACAATATGGGAACCAGGCCAACTGACCTAATGGGAGGGAGTGGATTCTCCATCATCATGCTGAGAAAAGGCGTTCAGGTAAGACAACGCCCCTTTCTCCAGCATGATTGGATGGAGAACCCACGGATGGGACATACCAAAGCCCTGTGTCCCTAGGGTGGGGAATTAGATTGGGCCTGGGTCCCATCCAACGTTAATGTGTGTTCTAGAATCTTGCGGCCAAATGAAGCCGTAGAAGATGCATATACATCCCTCTTGTAGTGACAGACAAAGGAAGAGGGCGATGCCCATGTTGCTGCTCTACAAATTCCCTCTACGGAGGCCTGGGTAGACCAGGCAGCTGTAGTAGCTGCGCCCCGGTTGAATGGGCCGTGATATGTCTGGGATCTCACAGTGACTGAGACTGGTATGCCAGAGAAATACAAACTCTAATCCACCTGCGTATTGTGGTTGAAGAAACCTTCTGACATAGTGATGAAGGGTGATAGGACACAAACAGAACCTCTGTTCTGTGGAAAGATGAGGTTCTCTGTATATAACAATATAAGCCCTGCGCACATCCAATTTGTTCCACTGAACCTCTATGTCATTAGATGGGTTAGGACAGAAGTCCGGCAAAACTATTTCCTGAGATCTAGGATACAAGGACTTGACCTTAGGCACGAAGGAGGGGCCTAGCCTAAGGGTTACCCTGTCCTTATGGAACGTACACAGGTCCTTCCTCACTGAAGAGTAGCCAGTTCAGATATCCTTCTCGCTGAAGTTACAGCAACAAGAAATTCCACCTTCATCGATAACTGTTTAAACAAACCAGTGTCAATAGTTCAAAGGGTGCGAAACAAGAGCCTATAAACCTGATGAAGATCCCACGAGGGGTATCTAT
The DNA here is from genome assembly GCF_016545835.1 of Crotalus tigris. Taxonomy (NCBI): domain Eukaryota; kingdom Metazoa; phylum Chordata; class Lepidosauria; order Squamata; family Viperidae; genus Crotalus; species Crotalus tigris. The sequence continues at coordinate 238,901 of NW_024100452.1, forward strand.
GTACAGTTGATGGTCTGACGTTGTTAGCTCCTTTTAGGAAGGAGCGTATCATAGGGTAATGTGTTAAGGATTCATTGCCACAGGAAATAACTGTGGCAAGTGCTGCTACCTGCCTGCGGATGGTGCTTGTGGAAAGCCCTTTGTCTAGACCATCCCTCAGGAACTCCAAGATAACTGGCATTGAAACCGCCAAAAGGTCAATTTTTCGAACTGAACACCAATTACAGGAGTCTCTCCATGTGGCATCGTATATTCTATTCGTCGAGGGTCGCCTGGATTGCTGAATCATAGCTATGACCCTTGACGAATATGAGTCTCAGCCTAAGGCCTGCCTCTCAAGTGCCAGACGGTTAACTGGAGTCATTGAGGGTCTGGATGGCGTAGTTCCCCCTGAATGTGGGAGATGCGATTTGCTGGGATCCTCCATGGAGATGATGCGGAGAGCTCCATCAGGTCGGCGACCAAGAGCGTCTCGGCCAATGCGGCGCAACCAGGAGGACCTCTGCTCATTCGCGAAGGATCTTCCTGATCGTGGCAGGAAGAAACGGCAGAGGAGGGAAGGCATAGAGCAGTTCCCTGGGCCAGGGACTGCGGAGCGCATCTGTTCCCTCCGCTGATGGAGGTGGGAACCCGGAAAGGAATCTGGGAAGTTGTGAGTTGGTGGGGGAGGCAAAAGGTCTAAGGTTGGGGAACCAAACCTGTCCACGATCTCTCTGAACACCTTCGGATCCAGCTGCCATTCGGAATGGTCCATGGTTGCTCAGCTCAGTGAGTCCGCCTGCTGGTTGGTCACTCCGGATATGTGCTCCGCCCTGATGGAGGCAAGATTCAGTTCCGCCCAGGACCCCAGCAATTTGGCCTCCTGCATGAGAGGCCTGGACCTTGTCCCCCCTTGTCTGTTGACGTGGGCCTTGGCTGTAATGTTGTCGGTTAAAATCAGGACATGTTGGCCCTGTACTATATCGGTGAATCCCTTTAGGGCCATATGTATGGCTCTGAGTTCCAGCCAGTTTATATTGTTCTTTAGGTCCTGTTTGGACCACCGACCTTGAGCCCAGTGCGTGTGGAGGTGTGCCCCCCACCCAAACAGGCTTGCATCTGTGGTAATGGTAATCCTGTCTGGTTCTAATACTGCTCCCCGTGACAGCGCCGGGGAGTCCCACCATTGAAGGGAGTTCAAGTCTCTGAAATGGAAGGAGAAGCCATGTAATTCTCTGGCGTGGAGGCGTGCCCATGGCACAATTTGCACGCAGGACACCGTCTTCCCCAGTAGCTGTGATAGGTAGGCCAATGTGACTACTCTGGCCCTTTGGATCCGACGTACAAGAGTTTGAATAGAGTTCCTTCGGTCCTGAAATAGGTAGACCGTACAATTGTCCATGTCTATAACAGCGCCCAAATGGAGGAGCCGGGTTGTTGTATGACTTTTCTGGAAATTAACAGAAAACCCGTGCTCCTGAAAGACCTTGATGGCTAGGGCGAGGTCTGACTGAGCGTTTCGGAATGATGATGACTGAATTAGTATGTCATCTAAATAGCATTGAATTCTGATTGGAATTTGTCTAAGGTGGGTTGCGAGCACTGCCAGTACCTTGTAAATACCCTCGGTGTCAATGAGAGGCCAAATGGTAGGGCTCTGTACTGGTAGTGGGCATAGCTGAATCTGAGGAATTTGCGGTGGTTAGGAAACATGTCTCAGTTAGGTCTATTGAGGTAAGAAAGGCACCTTGCCTGATGCTGGCCAGGATTGATTGAAGTGGTTGCATCTTAAACTTCTTATGCCTCAAGTAAGGTTTAGATCTTTCAAGTCTAAGATTGCCCTCCAGCCCCCCAAGTCTTAGGGATGACGAAGAGGTTTGAGTAAAACCTTCGTCCTTCTTGGTCTTGTGTACTGGTTCAATTGCTCGTATTTGTAATAAATGAGCTATGGCCTCTGACATAAAGTCAGCCCTGGACCTGCTCGTTGGGATAGGGCAAGAGCGAAATTTGTCAGGTGGTTGAGAACAAAATTCTAGTCTCAAACCTTGCGTGACAGTGTCTAACACCCATGCAACTGTAGTGATGGCTGTCCAAGTGCTAGAATAAGGGGCCAGCCGGCATCTGTAGTGGTGACTGCCCAAGTGCTGGAATAAGGGGCCAGCTGGCTTCCTATGGGAAGTGAGACTGTGAGATCACTTGCCTCGTTTAGAGGAACGGCCCCTCGGCCTTGAAGGGGCCGCTTGGCCTGGATCTGTGGTCTGCTTCTGCATGCTGAACGATCCTGCTGTCGTTCTTGTCTCTGAAAGGAATAGAGGGATGCCTGGGCCCAGTCCCAGGATGGAGCTGGTCGAAAGGCAGCCTCCTGTAACTGCTCTGTGATATGAGTTAACCAGAGTTTTACTTTTGTCCTTACCTTCAGTTAAGTATGGTTCTAGTGCCTTACCAAAGAGATGTCCACCTGTGTAAGGTTTAGAGGCCAGACGCCACTTAGTCTTGGTGTCTGCTCGCCAATTCCTGGGCCAAAGGAGCCTTCGTGCTGAGATGTCTGCAGCGATGGTCTGGCAGTGTATCTAGCCATATGCAGAGAAGCGTCGGCTAGGTACTGGGATGTAGCCACTAACTTACCCAGATTTTGGTGAGCTCTGAGCTGGTCCGGAGGGATCCTGTCCTGGAGCTCACGTAACCCAAGGGCTGAAGCCCTGGCGAAGAAGGCCATGGACGTTGCCGCCTTTGTTGCCCAGGCTGATGTCAGATGGGAACTACACAATGCGGAGTCAATCTTTTTATCCTCCGCCCTAAGTGCCTCATTTATGTCCCCAGGGATGTTAGCATTGGGAAACAATGAGTTCAAGGCTCATCAATCTCAGGAATCTTCAATAGGGAGGCCAGAGAACGGGCAACATTGAATAATGTTCCCTCTACTGCACCGGGACTTAAGAAGGATCCTAAGTTCTCCCATTGTTCTTGAACTATATTCAGAAAAGGGGGAGGGCAGGGAATATTGTTCTGCGAGACTGAGGGCTCGGTGTATATGGCGTGGGGACCCTTGGACGTTGTAGGTGGGGTCTCCTGTTCTTGGGGGAGGTTTGCAGTAGTGCAGGCCCTGAGTAGCAGGGAATTAAAGAATGAATGGTCAAAGAGACCGACAGGAGGGGTGGGGTCAGAGGGAGTGATGCCCTCGTCCTCAAACAAAATCAGGCCAGATTGTTCAGCCCCTGTAGATTCCAAATCCGATGAGGGATCCTCCATCAAATCTGGAGATTGTGGATGATACGTGGCCTGGGGGGGTGGCTGTGGGGTGTTGGAGGCCATAAACTGAGCCACAGCCTGGGCTATCGTGGACTGAAGGAGATCCGGGTTCAAGGCCTGGTTCTCAGGAGGGCGAAGCCCTGCTGCAGTGGGGGTGAACGTGGCCTGGGGTCCTGGGGTGTCCTGGTTGGTTGTGCCCCTCCCTGGGTCCACTCTTGTGGTTAAATCTAATTGGGGAATTCCCCCGGGGAAAGTCCAGGCCCCTGGGGCTGAGGCACAATGTGAGGAAAGGGGTTCAAAAATGGACCTTCCCATCGTGCCTGTCAGATCTGGGGAGGCCGCTCTCAGTCTTTGGGACTCCTCCTCCCTCTGTGGCTCCCTGCTTGGCCGGGCTCGCTTGGTGGTGTTCTTTCCACTTGCCTCTGTTTGGCGTTTCCTCTTGGCCGGCTCGCTGATTTTCTCTGCCATGATGAGTTGCTCTGGGCTCAACCTTGGCAAAACGCCCCCCCCTCGGCACTGTAACTCACCAAGGGAGCCTGCAGAGATGATTCAGCTCTTGAGGGGGGTGGGCGGGGAATTAATGGGCACCGCGTCCCTTGGGAGCGAACAGGCCCTCCCCGGTTCAACGCTGTAGTCTCGAAGCCTCTGTCACCGGTGATGAACACTGCCTTCAGGAGAAACTCCAGGCAGTCTGGGCCTCAGTCACACACAAAATGGCCGCCGTGAGTCAATTCAAAATGGTGGCCGCAGAGTTCGCGCCAAAAAAAATGGCAGTTAGAAGAAGGCCTTGAGGCCTGAGGCCTAAGCTGCGATGAGCCCTCATTCCGAGGAATCGCTTGGGCTCCTAACGCAGCGAATGGATTCCAAAAAAAAAAGGCCATTAGAAGAAGAAGGCCTTGAGGCCTGTGGCCTAAGCTGCGATGAGCCCTCATTCCGAGGAATCGCTTGGGCTCCCAACGCAGTGAATGGATTCCAAAAAAAAAAGGCCATTAGAAGAAGAAGGCCTTGAGGCTTGTGGCCTAAGCTGCAATGAGCCCTCGTTCCGAGGAATCGCTTGGGCTCCTAACGCAGCAAATGGATTACAATTAGGTGAGCTGAGAGAGGCTGAGGCCTCCAGGCTCTGAAAATTGGATCGGTGCCAAAAACTTTCTCCTGCTGCTGGGGCGGTCTGCTGAGGCTGAGGGACCTAGAAAAGGCTCCCTCCAGGCCTGATGAGCCTCGTCGTCCCTTGCGGAGCCCCCCAGTCAATTGGCAAGCTTACCCCTGCCTCTAAGGCCTCCAGGCTCTGGTTAGAAGAATGGAGCCTCTGATGCAGAGGAACGGCCCCTGGTAGGAGATTTCTCTTGCTTCTGGGAATCCAATTTTCAAGCTGATTGTGAAGCTGAAAGGCTCTCAAAGGGAGAAAGGGAAAGTTTCCCCCCCCCCCAAAGGGAGGTTTTCAGCCTGTCAGCCTGCTAGGCTACAGGTTGGGATGAAATAAAATAGGAATACACAGTCTTCTGCTCCAGGAGCAAAGAAAAAACGCGTCTTAGAGCAAAGAGACTAAGTCTAAAACTGGGGTGCAGGTGGCACAGAGGGGGCGGTACTAAATTTCAGACTTAGTCTAATTGGAGCAGATAGATTAAGACAACCCATCCGTGGGTTCTCCATCCAATCATGCTGGAGAATACCAGTTCTCTTATGTGAATAAGTTGTCACAGACAAATCAGACTAGGCAGAGTCCTATAACCTATCAAAAGAGTCAGTTGGTGTAGTTATTATACCTCCGCAACCACAAAGCTTACTGGGTGACTTTGGGTTTGGAACTTTCTGCAAAACCACACAGGGTTATAATACTATAAGATAATACTTGGGTACAATGTCCATTGGTTATATTATGGTTCAAAGAGATGGAAAAACTCTTACAATAGCAAAGACATGACTGTGGTCTGATTGTGGAACATTCGTTAACTGCTCATGTTAAATTCCAGGCTAATTTAAAGCAGGAGAACAAGTTTCAATGGTCTTGAACATATACCCATTTTCGAAGGCATCATAAGGAAGTTGTGAATGCCACTGATACAGAATCAGAAAAATTGTGAAATGGGATTGGAGAATTGCTGAAGATAAATGTGATAACAGGCAATCAAAAATGAAGAAACAGACAGACAAACTGGATAAGCCAAAACCAGGAAAAACAAAGATCTCTGAAAGGTATTTTAAAAAGAACCATGACAGAAGAGACATGAAGCAGTATTATGACATCTGTAAGGATGCTGACTATACTGTAGATTCATACACAGCAAAACAAGTTTTCCAAAAAAATCTTTGAACTGAGAAGGTTCCAACCACAAATTGTTAACGTTAAAAGATGCCAATGGACAAGAACATCAAACACAAATGGAAGGAGAATATTGAAATAGAGATGTCAACATTCAAGATACCCAAGAAGGTATTTCCTACTTACAAGCACCTCTAATATTAGAAGATGGACTTCGCATGAGTGCCAAGGCCAGCGGATGTTTTGCTGGTTTCTGCTGGCTAGCAAGACATCCTTTGTGACGGGAATTGTGGCTGGATCTTGTCTGAACAATTATCTTCTGAATTGAAATAACCTATTGGCCATTCCAAGCCTGTTGCTAATTCTATCCCTGAAAAAAACTAAATTTAATTATCAAAAGATAAGATGTTTTTTAAAAGCTTGAATTAAATATGTATTTTGGCTCAGTGTGATGATGATGATAGTACATAATCTATTATCTATATATCTATTATAGGTGGGTCTTTTCCGTAAGTCAGGCGTGAAATCACGAATACAAGCACTGCGTCAGATGAATGAAAGCTCTCCTGAAAATGTCAGCTATGAAGACCAGTCTGCATATGATGTGGCAGATATGGTGAAGCAATTTTTCAGAGATCTGCCTGAACCTCTTCTCACGAGCAAGCTAGGAGAAACTTTTCTCCACATCTATCAGTGTATGTATTGAATTTGTTTCATCTGGCTAGGGAATAGTTATGGAATATTAAGCCTTTCAATCTTTTAAAGAGAGCAGCATTTTCTTTTGCAGTCCCCAGAGCTCCCCAAGTTTCTAGTGGAATCTGACAGCAAACCACTGAATAATGGTGATACAGTTTACCATCAGTTCTCAGAGACTCTGGCATCTGCATTTAAATCTATAAAAACATTAATAAGTACATGAATATTGTATTAAAGAATATACCTTTGGCCATGCTAGAGATTAGAGGATTTATCATCCAACGTATCTAGAGAACACTGTTTGGAAATGCTGTTCAGTAGAACAGTAGATGTCAAAACATTGAGAATGCATGTTTGCTACTCTCTGGATAATGCAGTTTAATTGCATTATTGCATATGGAGTATCTTCATACAAGGCAATTATCAGTTTCTATATATAAGAGCTTTAACATAGGATTAAATTCAATATGATTCTGAAATAACACATAATAGATATTTTCCCCAGGGCAAATGTATCTTTAGGCAGATGCTAGGATTATCATTTTACACTTTAATAAAGATATTTCAGATGAGATCATAATGTGCAGGGAACAACAAGCTTATGTGATGAGGTATAAACAGATTCCCTAGCAAGGAAACTGAAAAGAAATAGGAAGGAATCTCCTGTTTCAAGGGATCTTATGTTAGCAGGATGGGAATTCATCTTGATCTCTCTATCTCACTCCACGCATGCCCCAGTTCTGCTTCAAGGATTGTGTCTCCATACATGGGAATCTGTTCCACAAGCAGTGTTAATTCCACTAGCAAATAGGTAATGCTAGAGAAAGTTCAGACTGTCTGAATATGTTACAGAAGATCCTTTACTGGATACCATCTCATTATATCCTAACTAAAATATAATATCTTTCATTATAAGCTAAACTAAAGGTTGTCTCTATGATTAAATCCCTTTCAGTTTTGAATCAGGATAATCCTCTAATCCTGAACCAACCAGATAAAAGCGGTATCTTTGCTTTAGATCTTAGCACATAATGCAGCCAACTAACTTGGCTAAGGGAACTTCTAATTCATACAAAAGCAAGCAAATAGATATTTTATAAACTACATGGTCTGGTTCAAACATCACACTATTCCATAACATGGTTTAATTTTGTCTTAGGTTTTGGTTTTTATTGTAAATCAGGAACAATATTTAGCATTATAGGTTAAGCAGGCCATTGGGTCTTGCTCAAATAATGACTTAAAACAATGTGTGAAGCAAGAAACCAAATAATAGTAACATGCAGAGATTTTTCTGTGTGAGCAAGAAGTTTCCCTGTCTGTATCTAAGATTACTTTCAGAAATGAACCTTGAATTGGGAGATTAAATTCCACATGATGTTCTAGTGATCCTGTTTGTACTTAGAATCGAATTTCATTAAATGGCATCTTTTTTTTCTACAGATGTTCCAAAAGAACAACAGCTTCGGGCAGTTCAGGCTGCCATAATGTTGATGTCAGATGAAAATCGGGAGGTTTTGCAGACCTTGCTCTGCTTCTTGAATGATGTCACCTCTGTGGAAGAGAATCAAATGACTTCCATGAATATAGCAGTGTGTCTGGCCCCTTCTCTTTTTCATCTCAACATCATCAAGAAAGAAAGCTCGCCACGGTGGGGATTGTTTACTAGTTATCTCTAATTCTTTCATTCTGGGCTTAAAAGTAATGCCATTATTGTCTAATATTCAGTCATGTTTGAAGTGGTGTTTACATTTGCTAGAGTATCCCCTTGGCAAATTGACTGTTATTACTGCTCAAGAATATAAGCATATATATTGTGAATTAGGAGTAAGGGATTGTGGTTTCAATAGAAGTCCTTATCCTGAGTTGCCATGGAGCAAATCCCTAGCGACAGTTCTGACAAATACAGGGCACTTTTATCTGCCACAATAATAGCAATAACGATAGGCTTATTAAGATACTGTTGAATTACTTATTGCATTTCAGAAGTCTCTGTGTGTGTGTGTTAGATTATCTGTTCAAGGCTAAATGTACTTATCTGGAAAAAAACCCAGTTTTTTCAAAACAGGGTGTGCTTTTCTATTATTGTTGCTTAATTAATATAGTAATAGCAATCATTCAGATAACACAAAATCGTTCTTTGATTTGCCCCAGTAAATGTTCGCAAACATTTTTTTCCAGCAGAATGAATATGAAGGCCAGAATCATACTTCATACTATGCCTTAATGCCCTTTGTTTTCCCCATGGGTGCCATAATGCTGACCTTCCTTCTGTAATACACAAAGAAGTCTATTTTAAGTGCTTTTTTATTACTTTGTACTTTGAGAATAGTTAAGGTATATCTTTTTTCCAACAATAAACAGGGTGTTCCCTCGCTTGTATAATGTGATAAAAGGATATTGTCTTGAACTGTGTGTAGCTGGATATGAAAAAAAGGTATATGCATTTCAGCTTTTACTGTCAACTCAAGAACAGCCTTTGCTTTTATCTTATTTAAAACATTGAATTGATTTGCAGAGTAATACAAAAAAAGTACACAACCGGGAAGCCAGATGAGAAAGATCTCAGTGAAAATCTAGCAGCTACTCAGGGACTGGCCCACATGATCACTGAATGTGATAGACTTTTTGAGGTAAGTGAAAGACTTAGGTAGCATTATTCCTAAGGAAAAATGTCATGAAGCACAAAGCTTATATACTAGAATAATATTTTGGGGTATTTCTTTGATTATTTTTATGGCACATGTGTATAAATTGATTTCAGATGCATTACAGTATTGGTTGAGATTAAGTTTGTGACCAACTACTATTCCAAAATGATTTTGACAAATATTTGTATCAAGCCAGGTATTCCCATTGTATATTTGTGTATTCAGTTTCTATTAGGTAAAAATGTATTGCACATGACTTGATTTAGAAAAACATACAATAAAATAATCAGCTTGAATTAAGGAAGCTTTTGTGAAAATATGGAGTTGATGTTTGGTTGCTGAATGCAGTAAGTATGGGTAAATGGTTAAAGAACAGCAAGCATGAAAATATATTATTTTTTTTGTAAATTGTTCAACATTGAGCACAGAATTAGACATGGATGCCCAATCTGTTGACAGAGATTATGTACTGCTGCAAATGTGAAATAGATTATATGGTGCAGTACGGAGTCTGTATCCAAAAATTAATGTATTATAGGGCAAGATTTAACAGAGAAATCAAGCGAATACTTGGAAATTAGAGCAAATAGAATTTGTGTACTTAATAAAATGTTAACTAATCATGGAAGAATAGATGGATCTTTTAATACATGCATTGTTAGTACAAAGATAATGATAGTATACAGTCAGTTATAATCAATTATTATTCATTGAAAAAACAAAAAATGGCTAAGAATAAGAATCATTGCTGTATGGAAGTGAGAGTTGGATATGTCAGGAGAAATATAAAGTTAAGTTGATTGAAGGGGGTGGCTTACTTAAGTGGTATGGTAGAACAAGAGATTGGGTCAAGAAGTAGTGGGTGCTAAATGAATGTAGGCAAAAGCAAGTACAGTAGTTCTTGATCTCCAACAATTCAGTCAGTGACTGTTCCAAGTTATGACCGCGCTGAACGAATGGTGGTTATTTCTAATTCTCAGAGTTCCAGTTATCCCAGCACTCTCACATTCACATGATTGCAATCTGGATGCTTAGCAACCAATTCACACTTATGATCGGTTGCCCCAAAATCACTTGATCATCATTTGCAACCTTCCCTACTGGCTTCCCCGAAAAGTCAGTGGGGAAGCTTGCAGAGAAAGTCACAAGTTATTGAAGTAAATCTCCCCCAACTGTGCACCTTCTCCATGTTGGCCACTTCCACACACCAACACACCCTCAACACACCTCCCTCGCACCCCCATGCTCCCTCCTGATCCACACTGCACTTTCCTTGAGCCAGGCTATGCACCTCTATAATCTTGTGTACTCTTTATAACTTGCAACTTGTCTTATCACATCTCCCTTGCTCCCTCATGCACTCTTCCTGCATCATACTATGATTCTTGCACACCCTTCTCCACTATCCATAGTTGGCATGGAAGAAATATATCAAGGTAGTTTGAACATATAAAGAGAATAAGAAAAAGCACAAGACAAATATATGAAAAAAGTGAGTCAGGATGAAGGGGAAGACTGTGAAAGATATAGTTGGTTGGAGTTCATGTGATCTTGAAAGGAAGTACGGAAAATTTAAGAATGTAAATTAAATATATATAGATAGTTCCTGAAAACTTGCTGAGAAAGCTTAAGGGTCCCACATTTGATACCATTTACATGGGCCCTCTGTTTAAGCATTTTTTAGTAATGTCCCCTGCCTCTGAACTACCTCAAATTTCGATGCACCCATGCCCATGTCTGAAGGATTGTTACATATTGGGTTTACATCTATGGAGATTCTCAGTCATCCAGGTCATAGTTATCCCAAAGATGCTTTTTCACAAGGCAACTGGACTGTCATATTTTTTTTCTTTGAAGATGTTTCGCTTCTCATCCAAGAAGTTTCTTCAGCATCATTCAGTCAGAGCTGAAGAAGCTTCTTGGATGAGAAGCAAAACGTCTTCAAAGAAAAAAAAAGTCCAGTTGCCTCATGAAAAAGCATCTTTGGGACATTGGGGTTACCTTGTAGATATATTTAATTTTTTTCATGTTATTACATGAGGCACTAAGAGAGTTTGGAAATGGTGCAACATAAAAATCAAAGTAAGTAAATCAATAATACAATTATTTTTTTCTCTCCTCTTTTTCTTTGGAGCAGATTCCACATGAGATGTTTTGCCAGTCTCGGAACTCTTACATTGAAGCTAAAGTACATTCTCCAACTTTGAAGGATCTGGGCAAGCAAATGGATGAAGAAAATGGGAATTACCAGACCTACATAGAAAGTCTTATACAGAATCTTTGTAAAGATGCTAAGGACAAATTCAAAGGATGGGTGACTTGTTCCAGCATAGAAAATACAGATCTCTGTTACAAAAAAGTAATTTTGAAACTAAAATAATCTGTTTACTTCTGCACATTAGTTTTGATAATCAATAGTTTCCATCTTTACTGAAAAATGTTATCCAACATCCCAACATACTGTACACTGAAATGGGTTTTTTAAAATAAAACCATATTTTATCCCAAAGAAAAAACAAGATTTTAGGTGCTTCCAGATATAGGACTTCTATATTATTAATCCAAACTTTTCATGCAGCTTTTTGATGCTTTTTTAATGGAAAATGCACGTGCCTTGTTAGTGTGGGATGCTGTCTTTCCGCTCCCATGTACAATTACATAAACAAGGCTGGAAAATGGCAAAATATTAAATTTTATGTGGAAATGCCCCTTGATGCTGCCAGTATGCATTGAAAAATGTAGCATTAAGGCACAATAAAAAGAGTTATCCTGACTTAGCTGGTATATTTGGAATGTCTCTATATTCATTATAGATAATTTCAACTTAAAACCACAGTTGGGACTAAAAGTTCAGCCATAAGTCATTGCAGTTATAAATCGAGGGACTTTCTGTCTGTTTTTATAGCAGTCATTAAGTGAATCACATAGTCAAAAATCTGAATCCATTCTTCCAAAGGGATGTTTCTTCCTGGCAATCAACAATGTCACAAATCACAGTTATGTGACTGCAGGACACTGCAACCGGTTGTAAATGTGAGTTGGTTGCCAGTACCCAAAATATGATCAAGTGACCAGCTAAGGCAATGTGATGTTTTATGACAGCCAGAAGTGCTTTATGGGCCATAAACCTCCCTTCCTAAGGACATCATAACTTTGGTCATTAAATGACCATACCTGTACTGCTTATCCTGTATTTCCAGTTGCAGAACCATTTCATATCTTGGCCTGACAGAAGCTGTCATGAAATTGACTACTTCCTGGAATTAAATGGAATTAAATTCTCACATTTCAGTTAGATCCTTAATTCAGGGATTCCGAACTTAACTGGTACTGGAAAATGTCTGCTCATAATCCAACATAGCTTTAGGTGGAGAGAGAAATTAGTGGATCTTCTGGGTCACAACTATGTTTCAGTGCATTCTAACCTGTATCTCAGCTTTATATTTAATGTGCAATCTCTTCTCTTCCATTTCATTGAGGTTGGAGATGGAAATCCATTAAGACTATGGAAGGCATCTGTAGAAGTTGAGGCTCCTCCATCGGTTGTCTTGAACCGTGTGCTAAGAGAAAGGCATCTTTGGGATGAGGATTTCTTACAATGGAAAATTATAGAAACCTTGGATAAGCAGACCGAGATCTGTCAGTATGTTTTGAATAGTATGGCTCCCCATCCGACTAGAGATTTTTTAGTTCTCAGGTAATTTAGAGAAAGAAGCAACTAATTATAATATAATAGCTAACTCACAATCCAGTGTGGCTTTTCTGAAGCTATAATCCTCCAGCTGGACCTAAATTCCCACAATTCTCGGCCATACTTAAGTAGGAATCTCAGGAATGCATCCAGTTAGGGAAGAACTGATATCATTATGTGAAATGTCTATATCTGTGCTGTCTCTGTTATATATGGTCATCTCTCTTGGGGCTTCATTGATTAATTTTTCTTCCAATTCATTTTAAAATCAAGTCATTGTGTAATCTGCATTATTGTGAAGTGTTTCCATAAAATCCTAACTATTAGCTATTCAAACCAGGTGTCTGACAAGATATATTGTTTAATCTATATTGTCATAAATAACACCAATGCAGCTGTCTCAAGTTTTTGAATTTGCTCCACTCCCATGAGAATAGCTGTTGTTTTCCTGGAAAATAATTTATTTTCACAGGAAACAAATAGTTGTGTAAAAAAAATTCACATAACACATCACTAAAGAAATAAGAAGCACATCTATTCTAATTCTTAGTATGGTGTAGGTAGATGTATGAGACAAATAGAGGAAATAACCTTGAAAAGGTCATTATGCAATAAAATACGTATTTTCCTTAATAATTATGAAGTAGATTTATATTCTATTAAAATATGGTAACTATATTTTCTTGGAAAAAATCAAGGACATACTTGAAAAAGGGACAAATCTGAAAGCAATTCATAAGGTAGCAATTTTTTCAATTATGTTTGTAACTTTGCTTTACAAAGGAATATTTGGAAAGGAAAATTTTACAAAAACATATATTCCAGTAAAAATATCTAAAATCAAATGGTGTATATATAAAGTAATTTTTTAAAAAAAGTTCAGAGTCCTTATTTTTCACATGAATGGTACCATTTGACAGTAAAAGTGAGTGGCCAAAACAAAGGACAAATGTGAGTTTTTGAAAAATAAATCTAAAGGACAGCTTTTTGAAATAAAGAACTGTCCTTTATAATATTGTATATTTAAGGACACTTGAAAGAATTGAGCAACTTTCCATAATTTGGTGCCCTCCCATTCTTCAGACCTGATGAGACTGTAAGATGTCAGCTTTGAGGCTGGCTGATTAGAAGTCCTGAGGAATGAGTCCCACCACATCTGAACAGCCCTAGTTAGGGAAAGGCTGGAAAACAAACATGCATGCCATTATTTTTATTACAGTGCTGCCCCTCCAATTATCATTTTCTTCTTAAATACCTGTCTGAACAGGGCCTGGAGAACAGATTTGCCTAAGGGGATGTGCGTGCTAGTGGCTATCTCTGTAGAACACGATGAAACTCCTTTGATGGGAGATGTGCAAGCAGTTGTCCTGGATTCCCAATATTTGATAGAACCTTGTGGCTCTGGAAAATCTCGACTGACACACATCTGCAGGATTGACCTCAAGTAAGTTCTACAAAGATCAATGCCAACATCTTTGTCAGCAATGTTTTTGCACAATTAGCATTCCTGAGCATTGTTTGGCAATATAAGTAGGACAATTACTAAAAGAACTTTATCCTTAGCTGGAAATAAAAAGATACACGTTGATCTCATAACTCTTTACTAAGGAATATATTCATTAAATTTACTCTACAGTAATACTATATACAATAAAAGAACTGTTGTATGTATCTGACTAGCTTTGGGCTCATACAAGCTTTCCAGCGCTATTATGTCATTTCATGATTGATTCTAGTAGTTGGGTGTTCCTCCCAAATTATTTTATGAATTCACTTTTAAACACAGTTATGATTGAAGAGATCAGTACTTAGACTTAAGCAATTGCTATGTCAGATTTATAATTGAAATAGTGTATTTGAAAAATGTATAACCTCAAGCAAGTTAGAAGTTACAAGTATTCCCCCCTCTCCAATATATACACACATGCACTGATTTGGGTAATCTATACATGGACACTTATACAGAAAAGACCTGTCTTATTGCAAATCTGCAGGCACAAAACAAACATTGATGGGGAATCTTTGGCCCATTTCCAATGTCTGGAAATTTTGTGACTTCTGCACAGGATCTATAAGTGTTTTTACTGTCAGAAATATGCAAAGAATTTCTTTTTATGTTTGATGAGTCTGAGAAACTGGTAATTTGATGTAATACTTTCTCTTTGTTTCCTTCAGAGGTCATTCATTAGACTGGTACAATAAAAGCTTTGGACATCGGTGTTTAGCCAAAGTGGCTAATATCAGAAATTCATTTCAGCCTCTGATTGCTGAGGGACCAGAAACAAAAATCTGAATGATGGAGAACCTGCATGTATAAAATGTCATGCATACAATACAACCACTGGATTTACATCTTTGTTTGCATGGCAGCTAAAGAAGAGCTGCTTGGAAAATTCTGCTGTTATCTGGATTTGTTATATACCAAAGTGGTCCACATTTATTGATTTCCTTCGCTGAAGAAGCCTTTTCACTGCTATGTCTTTCTGACTTTAAATTTATGTCCTGTATAGTTTTGATATTTAAAAGCTTCTGGAAAGCTTATTTTAAAGTGTTAATATGTAATTATTATTATACAATATAAATATTGTATATCTTTTGTTATGTATAATATGTGTATATATTTACATCTATCTATTTATAGATAGATACTGCTATATAAAAAGAAGTTCCATATATAAACTAATGTGTTCTAGAAAAAAATTCACCTGTTTGGAATTTATTTTCACTCTGTTAGATCTCAGTATACCCTAGCTTTTATTAACTGCACTTACTATCTTTATAAGATAGCAATTTCTAACTTCATACGTGTCTCGTGTCAGTGGTTGCACTATTTCTAAACAGACATGTGAAAAAGAATAGAGGATACTTCCCTTAGCTAACTTGGTACCTTCAGATGTGTGGGATTTCCTGTAGGAAAAAAAAATCCAGTTTAAATCCAATATGACCAGAGGGCAACAACCTGGAGAAATCTGGTTTATAGTATTTATAGGACTATTAAAGGGTACATAGTCACAAGAGAATAGCAGTCAGGCAACAAGAATATTAACTCAAGTCATTACCATCTGGCAATCATTTACAGGGGCCTGCAGAGAGTCAGCCAAAACAATAGTTTCCAGTGAAGATTGTAGCTCCTTTATTAATGGGAAAAAAATACAAGATTATTATTTTGATGAGATGTACCAAAAAGTACCTATAGTTTAGGAATGTAATGTTAGTTTAGACTTTCAAAGTTTTCACTTTAGAATAATCCCTTCGAAATCCATAGGACAATACTTGAGATCCAGCACTAAAATCTCTGGTACAGGCAAACTTTCAACCAAGTTCAGAGGAGACTGATCATGGGTTAAAATTTATTCAGATAACTTTTGGATAGTTTGAATGTCTATGGAGATTCTCAATCATCCAGTCATGGTTGTCTCAAAGGTGCTTTTTTTCAAAAAGCAACTGAACTGTTTTTCCTTTGAAAACTTTTCACCTCTCATCCAAGAAGCTTCTTCAGTTCTATTCTATTCTGTTTCAGTTTTGGATAGGCTATTATAAGCTGATTTTGAATGAGGCTATAATTTCCTGGCTCAAAATACAAAACTCAGAATTTGCAATGTTTACTTCTTATCCAAGAAAAGTGTAACACCTTAATTTTCTAACGTCGTCATATAAATGAGAATTCTTACCTTTTGCATTCTCCTTCGAAACAACAGCAAAGAGCAAAAGGAAGGTTGCTAATTTCTTTTCTAAAGTATTTGGAAAATGGCTAGGACTGATTTTATAAACCGTGAAGACTTCTTTTCCTAACATCTCAAATGTTACAGGCTGAAATGTGATGGCACCTAAAGAGATTTTGAAATAACCGAATTTTGAAATAACAGCTTTATATGGTTGGCCAAGCTCAGAATAGTTGGTTAGTACATTGATTGTCATATCTACCTTGTGCCATTGCTTTTTATTTATTTAACCACAAATTTAACCATATTTATGGCTTCACCTTAAGAATTTAACTGCCTGAATTAGATGAACTGGAGGGCATGAATTGGGCAACTAGTCTAATAAAAACGTTATAAAGCTGTTGTCAACCATTGCTCCCAGCAATATTATATACATTTCAGCAGCTGTATAATTCTAGGTAGTACCAAGAATTCTGGACTATTTCATTTAGAATTCCAGCCTATAGAAACAGGCTGTAATTCTAACAGCCCATTCTGAAACAATAACTATATGATACATTGTGTTCCAACCACATAATCCGATTTTGATTTTTGCTAAGGGTTTGAAACAACTTCAGTTGAGAAGAAGTTAATAAATGTCTTTTGAAAGAGACAGCCACATATGTAGAATGTTCATATTGCCTTAGTAGAGGCCTTCTCTCTTGATCCTGAATGCCAGACTTGGAAGACATCCCTTTTTTATCGGAGGGGCTGAATTTCCAAGAATAGGCAGAACCCTTGATCAGGACAGCATTGCATTTCTTAGAACATAACAAAAAAGAAAAGAAAACTGGTAGCATTTTTGGCAGCCATGTGAAACTCCACTGGATAATATAAGTTTGGGGATGATTGACTGTTTTCCGAAGAGGAACATGTGCCAAAAGCACTAGTGATATTTGCAATAATATGTGGGGATCAGGGCTTTTTGAAAGTAAAACTAGCACAAAACAAAACAATGTGTGTTATTCCTAATATATATAATCATTTTCAAACTGTTTAAATCCCAATTCAACCTGACAATTCAACTTGTTTGTTTGAATTTATTTTGTTAGTTCTTTTGTTGATTTGAGAGTACCAATATGATTTTTATCTCCTTTCTTTCCTCCTGTACAGCCTCCAACATCCTTTACAAATCTGATTTTATGAGTGTAGAAGGGGTTCTGTTGGCAGGAGGAGATATCCAATTATCATTTTAAACAATCGTTTAAGTCAAACTAGATATGCAATTTTTTATTCAACAGAATACATGACTATAAAACAGGGTTGTCTATAATTTCTTTTTCTTGACAGATCTCATATCTTTAGTGCCAGAATGGCAAGGAGAAACTCAGCAGATAAAGCTGGTTCCAGCATGCTGATAGAGAAATGGTTCTCACATATTTGCTAAGGACTCTGAGCGCTACATGCAAATACACAAATCATTTCTCCATCAGTTGCACATTGGTTAAATAAAAACAATTACACAAAAATGACAGGTGGATAAAGCATAATAGGTTACACAGATTCCTTGCAGTTTTTATACAATGTTTTATCCCTATACATTCCACAACTAAGACCCTTGTCAGTGATCAAACACTTGAATGTGTTGTTTTTGTTTATATCACATGCTCAAAATTACTTCTCTCTTAATTTATGTTATATATTCTGGAATTGTATCCTGACCTCAAAATAGAGCCCTAGTTCTTGGTAGATTCTTTGTAGCTCTCTGTGTTACATACGTGCATAAGGAAGTAAGCATTTGCTCGATTCATCATATATACATACATCTCTTAGTAAACTGGACTAAGTCAATCCATGCTCACAATGTCAGTCCCATAACACACATTTTCAGACAAATTTGTGAATTTGATTCTCCATTTTATTACCAAAAAACCTCCCAAGTTGCATCATCTAAATGTTTGGGTTCTTTCTACAGCCATTATTTAAACACATACACTGAGCTGCAGATATACCATATATGATGATTTTTTTTCAAAATGTATATACACACCACAGCACCACAGAATATTTACCAAATTACTTTGAAAAGATTTGTTCAAAGTCAGAAATTAAAAACCAAACAAATCCTGTCTTCAGCCATTACTATGAGGTGCCACAGATTTTGCTGCTTTGTCCTTACCATGGAGTGAAGTATCATTATGTAATGTATCCTTTTATATATCTCCACTCCTAGCACAATGTCCATTATCTGGAGAATGAATATTTGGATGGGGAACAACAGGCTTCAGCTGAACCCTAGCAAGACTGAGTCGCTTTGGATGTGAGAGTCTATTGGTTCCACGACTATGCCATCTTTGGTACTAGAGCAGTGTTGGCGAACCTATGGCATGGGTGCCAGAGGCAGCACTCAGAGCCCTCTCTGTGGGCATGCGCGCCGTCGCCCTAGTCCTAGGTCTTCAGCTGGGTTTTATAAAGCTTTTTGGCTTTAGGCCTCCGCCGCCATGTGCAAAAAAAAAAAAAAAAGGTTCAATCAGTCAATTTCAACTTCTTGCAGGGAAAAAAAAGAACTTGAAAAGTTGGAATTGATTGATTGAACTTTTTAGTCCCACCCAGTCTGCCATTACCACTGTAGCCACACTCACCCAATGGGCCATACCCAGCCAATGGGCCACACCCACCCGGCACTCAACGATGCATAAGTGGGTTTTGGGTTGCAGTTTGGGCACTCACGTCTCTAAAAGGTTCGCCATCACTATACTAGAGGGTTTGCATTATCCTAAACAGATACAGTCCACAATAGGTGTCCTTGTAGCCTCATGACTCCTGCTTAATGAGTAGATAGTAGCTGTAGTTAGGAGGGCCTTAGCACAGCTTCTTCTTGTGCACCAGTTGTGCCCATTTCTGTATTGGCAGGCCCTGCTCAGTCATTCATGTCCTAGTCACCTTTATATTGGACTATTGCAATGCACTCTATATGGGGCTAACCCTGAAGAGTATCCAGAAGGTCCATCTGGTACAGAATGCAGTGGCACAGGGAGTTTTGTGTGCTACTAGAACAGCTGTTAACTGCGTATGCTCCCTGCATGCTTTACAGAAGTAACAAAATTTTGGTATAAATGATTATCTCTTTGTTCTACTTCCTGGATTGACTTGCTTAATCCATAATGATTGTCTGCTTATGCAATCATTGCAGAAAGCACCACTGACATGAATCAGATTTTGTCCAATGTACAAGCCATGCTTTTAAAGTTAAATGAAATTGAAAAACTCTTAATCACTGTAGACATTTCAAAAAGTAAGTGCAGCCTCCTAGTCTAAATCTAGATCAGGCCCGGCCAATTTGTAGAGATCACATTAATATATTAAAATTTATTGTGGGTCACAATGGAATTACCTGGCACACTAGTCAGCTGTTAGACAGCTGCAGCCGGTAGCGTCAGTATTATTATTACTATTATAATTATTATTGATCATCGCACAGTCAGCCAGATGTTCAGACTGGATTTGGCATTTTTGTCTACCTATCGAATCCTTACCAAGGACCTGGGATAGGCAGATGTGGATGTTTGATGATATTACAGATATCGTCACAGGATGGAAGCAGTTCCTAGTAAGGCTGCCTTTTGCAATTGACTAATGGTGAATTTGTTAATGCCAACAGTGTTCAACTGGTGCTCCAGTTGTTTTGGGATTGCACCCAAGGCGCGATGATGATGATGATGATGATGATGATTATTATTATTATTATTATTATTATTATTATTATTATTTCTGGATAGTGGATGTGGCAGTGCCTGGAGACAGCAGAATAGACAAGAAAGAACTGGAGAAGATAACAAAATTAAAAAGACCTACAAATAGAAATAGAATGACTGTGGCAAAGGCAAAGGCAAACAAGGGTAGTATCAATAGTAATAGGTGTCTTGGGTGCAATCCAAATGAACTGTGTACATTTGAAATTCTGCAAAAGCTTCTGAAAAAACAATCCCTCACTTTTTCCTCCATCCTTTTTAATCATTGGCTTATACTGTCTTCTCAAAAGCAAAGGTATATTTATATTTCTTTTTCACATCACCATTTCCCAACAATAAGAGGCTCACTTGTAAATTGTTCTGATTTGTTCAAGCAAATTATAAACTTCTGCAGTTTAGGATGCAGCCATAAACTGTACATACCATAAACAGCACATGCATTGCAATACTGTACATGCAAAAAGGGCATTGCTTTGATCACACACTTGTGGCTATTTTGATTTTTGTGACTCCTATAGCAACGTTATGGAGGGGTTTTTTTGCTGGAAAACAACACAAGGCAGTCAAAAGTATGATAGAATGTCCTGAGTCCTGACTAACCAACTAATGTATGCCCATTTTCTTCCTAGAAACAACTTGATTTCACCCAGCCACAATTTTGGTATATTGGCAGGGCAGAATAAGTAGAGGCATTTTATCTCTTTGTCATCAACTCTAGCTTTACTTTGAAAACTAAAATCTATATTTATTATTTGCTCACAGAAAAACACTCTCATTTATTCTCTTTTTTTTTGCCAATATAAAGCAGAAAATCCCCCCATTCAGATCAGAGGTAAACTGGGCCACAGTATTAAATCCTCTGAGATCCAGTTCAGGGAGGCCTTTTTAGGGAACTTCAGGATTATAAACTGAGCTATAGATTTATGTATTGCTCAAATCCAAACAGCTGTCTAAAATTTATCTTAATTTTCCTGGCCAACTGAAATATTTCAAAATATATATATTTGAAGAGAATCTTCAACCAATATGAAATTTCCCATAATTTCCCATCTTTTAAGAGGCTCTGCTATATGTCTAGAAATTGAAGAAGATGCAGGATCAAAACTGATTGGGACTTTCAAACATTAAAATTTGAGATCAGGAAACACTTCACCTAGCCTTTAAAATTCTTCATATAAGACAATCAATTCCTAAATATTTTAAATTAAACAAGCTGAATCAAAAATAATAAATAAGCAAATTGTTTTTAAAAGATATGGTACTGCAGTAAAATACTGTAATTCAATTTATTAGATAATAAATAAGACAAATATCTGGTTCACTTTGCAAATATATTCTCTGCTACCATTCATTTCATAAAATACAGTAAGACAAACATAATTGGAATTTGCTAAGCTGCACAGTCATATCACATTTATAAGTTTTCAGAAAGTAGAAATAATGTACAGACTATTTGTAGAAGATAACCAAGCTGAGCCAGAGGTAGGGGGTCAAACACATCATCAGCATGAGTCCCTGTGTGCCCACAAGAGATCTAAGTCCAGCCCACCTTGAATTTCTTTGTCTCCTTAACTCCCGCAAATTTCCCTTGACCGTTAGTAGTTCAGAGACTTCTGCTTGTAATAAATATTTATACTCATTTGAACTGCCTGAATCTCCTGATTTCCCTGGCGCTTGACATTATTAGCACAATTAAAAAGGACATGAATGAAGTAGAATTTTCAAAGCAGAGTCAGCAATAATGGATGCTGATAATAAAACTATTCAGATTATGACTTTACACTTATTTTTTATAATAAAAGCCATTAAGCTTTAAAATGAGTATCTTTTGCATTCCCTATCCATTGACACTATTTATACAAGATACATTCACAGTTGCTAAATAAATAATGGTGGGGGGAATAGTGTGCAATTTACAATTGGGGAAAAATGGACTTATGAACCTGGGCAATAAGCTTCACAGCTCAGATGTCCTTGTTTTTCCAGTAATTAACCTTTTTCTACCTACCAAAGTATAATTTAAAATTGAAGCTTTCAAACTTTTTTATCACAGCAAGGACTGATGAACATAGGCTAAAATCCATCTGGGGCAATTTTAGCACTGGAAAAAGAATTCTAAATACAAATAATCAATTCTCCACACTTCAATTCAAACTACATAAAGATTTTAGCAGCATAACCAAAGCAAGTTCTAATCAAGCAAAACAAAACCAATGGGCCATTCCCTCCTCCTCAATTGTTGGAGTAATTTACATATACACAAATTAACATTTACACTGTAATCATAATACATTTTATATAATATGTTGGTCTCCACTTGCTATTATTATTGGGTGCAGTTTTTCAATAGACTGGATCACTACTCCCTGATTTAAGAGAAAAAACATACTGTTATATCCAAACTCTTCTGTCTTGCACACCCAATATTGAAAGGAGTTATTTTAAGATTCTATTTTATTCTATTTTAGCACTGGATTTGTGCTTTTTTGATTGTCTGTGTACAATTATTAATTTTGGAAGTTATAGTGAGGTTTTAGATTATATGTGTAATATTTCTATTTATTATTGTTTTGTATTTGTATTGTGAACTACTGCATACTGCTTTGGTCAGGAATGAAAAGAATAGAATATGTTATATAAGTAAAAGAGTTTCTCCATATTTATCCCGGTTATGCAATATAGATTAAATACTGGATGATGGGGCCCAAGTATTATTTATCTTCTTTAAAAATAGCTAAATATATTGTATTAAGAAAACATACTGTATGCAATCTGCTCACAAACTACAATAGCCACATTTTAGATTCCCCAAGTGCAATGAAATGTGGAAAATGCATTATGCCATCCAAGAGGCAAAAAATGGTCTTATTGCTGTTCTTTGTTAAATCCTTCATCACATAGATTATTCCTACTTTCTGAATTTTTGTCACATATAAAAAGAAAGTGCATTTAACAGGATTGTTTGAAGTATCTCATACTGAGAATGTTCAAAACAGGCAAAACCTATTTTTTAATATAATTGTTAAGGCATCGGGTTAGAAAATGAGACACAATGAGTTCTAGTCCTGTTTTAGGCACAAACCAGGTAAGTGATCCTAGGCCTATCATTCTCTCTACCCTAAGACTGAGCCCTAGGAAAGAGGCAATGGCAAAAAAAAAAACTTCTGAAAAACCTTGTCAGGAAAACTGCCCAGCAGTCTTTGAGAATTGGACAGATTAAACAGAAGGGAAAAAGAAGTCAATAGCAGCAAAAACTGGATGGGGTGGAGGCAGAAAAAAAATTAAAGTGCTCTTTTAGAAAACAGAATACAGAAAAGTATTATGAGCACTTGTAATAATCATATGCATGTATAATTGGGCAAATTATTGTAAAATTGTTTATTATTGCAGTCTGCAATTAGGATACAGCAATTTCGCCAACCAAGTTGAGAATCTTGGAAGTCACAATAAATTAGCAGGTGCCAATTTGAGAAAGATTGGATGAGCACATGCTGTCTATCATCTCTATCTATACATATCTATCATCTATTTACCTATATTTGTTTGTCTGTCGACATATATACTACCTATCTCCACAGAGTGAGTGCAAATGAGAGTAAAGATAGCACCAAATCCTAACAGGAAAAAAATAAACTTTAAAAAGATAAAAGCTAGGAGTGATTTAAATCTGTTGGTTGCTAGTTCCATTTTCTTCCTTTCTAATATGCTCATTTCAAGAGAATGATCAAGACATGTCTTCCATTTTTTTACCTAAAACTATCCAATCTTGCAGTTACTGTCTGACTAATATTGCTTTTACAGCTTACCAGTTGTCTTATTTACTCTGACCCTATTTACAGCTTTCCTATATAAGATCCAATAAAACAGATTCGTCCACTAGTGTGAGACACATCAGCAACTGAAAAGAGGACAAGCTGTAGAATTACCTTGGCTGCCTCTTTTTACACAAATAAACTTAGCTGGCTTAACAATTCATAGATGATGAAAATGTAGTTTTAAGATGATGATTTTCTTGCCTTTAGAATTCTTACTTGTATGCTGGATTTTTTTTTAGGTTGATTTTCAATTTTAAGATTCAGCAAGAATATAGCTATTGATTTAACATTTACTGATAATTGAGCCTTTTAGACCAAACACTGTATGAACAGTGCATGGACTGAATATGCGGCCTTCTGCCTAAAAATCAGAGGCACTATCCCTGAGCTCTTAAAATCTAAGACTTTAGAAGGTGTTAATTTTGTCCTGAGAATTCAATAACCAAGTGTTTATTATTAAAAATATGACATATCTAAATTAATAGCTTCATCAATCTAATTTTAAACCTCCAACTAAAAAAGGGAGGGAGGCACTCATGGTGACTAAATAGATACATAATCAGGAAACAATAGGAGAGCTAGGAAATAAAATGCTAGTTCCTAGAACAGGAGCTAAAATTAACTCATTAAAAAAACTAGCCATATTCATGCGCAAAGAAGGTGAATCAGGTTTTGGAGTATGAAACAGGAAATGAAAAAGAGGGGGAGTAGAAAGGAATGTACTGAAAGAAGGCATCACTGACAGCATACTGAACAAGCAGTCCTCTCAGCATTTGTACAAATTATTCATTTCAAATCCCATCCTCACCAAGAGACCGATTCAATCTGCTCAGAGATCTCTATCAGCATTGTACAGATGAACAATGACATGAGGATCTCTAATTATGCAAGAAAAGGCAATGTTCTGCTCCTCCATCTCCCTTGATGAATCAAAGTAACTATTGGAGAAGAGAGATGAAATTAATATTAAGGAACTAAAAGTAAAAATGCTAAAACCAAATCCCAAGAGGAATCATACAAACTCCATGGACATGATTCATCTATGGGCTTAGAAACCACAGCATTAGATGGCCTACACAGTGCAACAGTAATCACAGCCTACTGCATAATTATTTCCAGACTTCTCCCAGTAACACAGGTGAAAGGCGGCAAAGAACTGGATAAGAGTATTTGGGTCGTCTCTCAATCTTCTTGGAGTAGTAAGCCATCAGAAATATAATAACAATGAAAGTAAAGAGTATGAATAATATAAACACCAATAAAAATTTTCTGGGTTGCAAAGATTCACATTCTGGGCAATGAAGAATCTCTTTGGAGCAGAGCTGATCTAGGCTTTCTGAGCCAGGCAAGATGTTATTGTCAATTATCTGCCTATAATACATCAGCGAAGGTTTTGCCTCATACTTGTTTATCATATAACGATAGAGGCCATATGATCTGGAATCCCCTCTGTCACTGAAAGAATAGACAAAATAGCCATGGAGGTTAACATCATCCAAGGTGTAGGCTAAAAAAAACACAGAGAAAGGAATAGAACAAAAAATTAGTGGTGTATTTATTTTAGCAGCAATCTTATCTGTAGATTATTATACATTTCTTGACTACTGAGTTTGTAACCCACCAAATATCATGACCAATACAGAAGAAATGATAGAAACAATATACAGTAAATGTAGTCTTTGTTAAATTTTTTTTCTAATGTGAAGTTTCCTATGCCTACTTTTAGATCAAAATAAAAATATGAAAATACAATCCCATTCAAACAACTCACCTTATTTGGAACAAACACTGAAAACCATCAGTCTTTCCTATCTATTCTTATTTTATTCTTACTTTATCTTTGCATAGAAAAAATAATTTTAAAAACTTTCCTGGCCATTAAAAGCAACAGATTAAAAGAGATACTAAATCACAGCAACAAAACAATATACTTTTAAATGACATTGTGGCATGAACTCTGGAAGAAGAAAGGATGATAGGACAACAGACAGGTAAAAATGTACACAAGAGATTGCAAAGGTAGCAAAAAAAACCCCTTAAAGGCTAATAGCATGGATAAAACATACACTTTTAGAGTCAATGGGTTCATACAATGTTTCCCTGAAAGTAAGACCTACCCTGAAAATAAGACCTAGCTCAGGGGTAGGCAACCTTGGCTCTTTTATGACTTGTGAGCCAACCATGCTGAGGGGAAAGGGAGAATTTCCAAGCTGAGCCATGCCGGCTCAGGAATGCTGGGAGTTGAAGTCTACAAGTCATAAAAGAGCCAAGGTAGCCTAGCTTGATTTTTGGGGGTGGGGGGGCCTAATATAAGCCCTACCCTAAAAATAAGCCCTAGTTTTGGGGTGAGATACATGCCTAAAAATCAAGATAGGGCAGGGGAATGGAGCTTACCAGGCCTCCCATGAATAAACACCTGCCTCTCCTTGCCGGTCCACTTCTGTGGCATCTCCCAGCCTGCGCTTCATAGTCAGAGGACTTTCTGGATGGCCTCTGCAGCCAAGAACTGAGCTATGGATTTAATCTGTAGCTTGGTTCTCGGCTGCAGAGGCCTTCCAGAAAGGTCTCTGACTGAAATGCAGGCTGGAGCTCCATTCTCAGCTGCAGAATGAAGCTGCTCCTTCAGCTGCAGAAGAAGTGGGCCTGCTGGGCCGGACTGTTGATGCCGCTGCCACGAGGTGAGTGGAAAACACACCCACCCAAAATAAGACCTGGTACCTCTTTTGAAGGCAAAAAAGAAAAAAAGAAAAAAGAGTGCAGGGAAAGAGTACAGCAAAAAAAATTCTATTTTTTTTTTCAGACACAAACATTTTCACCCTGCTTTGTATTTGTTAAAACTAAATTTTCAGTAGGCCTTGCTACTCTGGTTCTGAAGACCCAAATGTTATTCCAAGCATACAATCCTAGAAAACATGTTTGGTATAAGGATTTGCAGATAGGTTTTGTTTGCACCCATGTTCCCTGGAATTCCTTGCCTTCGAGCCACTGTACATCCTTAGTTTCTATTAACTTTATAATCTGAAACCCCAGTGCTAGTATATTTTTCTGTCTTTCACACACACATTGTTCCAATGCAGCAAAACACATGGTTATTAAAGTACTGTATGAATGTTTTTCCATAAGATCCTTACCTTTTAAGGCTTCGTTAATATACTTCTCCAGGTAATATATCCTTAACTTGTCATGAGACTCATTCTGCTCATCATTGATTCCATTGGCTAAAATATAAATTGGGATATTGCCATATTTATGTTTAATCCAATTGAGAAGTTTCCTTAGTCCCCAGGGCACCACTGGAATTTGGCTGGGTGATTCCAGCCAAGTTATATCTTTTACTATTTGGGTATCAAGAAGGTCATCATACTTTTTGGGAATGTCTTTTTCGGAACCGACAAGAGTTGTGGTATAGTGACTCAGAGCAAAGAAGTCAAAGGAGCCATATATTAGATTCCTTTCCTCTGCTGAGAAATAAGGTAATTGAAAATTATAAAAACCTAGATGATTTTTTTGGTGAAGCCACTGTCTCATCACTTCTGGATAGTCACCAGACCCGAAGATTGGCTCTGCCAGCCAGCCAATGTCAAATTCCAAAACTCGCCTGGCTGCTTCCTCATCCTTTTTTGAAAGGGGGCAGGCAGGCTCAACCCAGTCAGCATGTAAGGCAATTGATATTTTACCATTTTGAATCTTTCTGAATTTTTTATCATACAAGTGCCATGCTTTGGCATGAGCTTTCAAGAGATTATGTGCAGCTTTATATGTCAGGTTCTTCACATTGGGTTCATTCATGGTAATCCAAAATTTGACATGATGTCCAAAGTTTTTAAAACAGAACTGAGCATACTCAACAAAAGCTTCCACAGTATGTTGGCTCTCCCATCCTCCATTGTTGGCCAGTGAAAAAGGGAGCCCTTGATTCTTAGCCTCAGGTTGCCACAAAGCAACTACAGGAGTGATATTAACTCTGATGAGTTCGTTGACAAAACACTGATAGTAAAATAGAAGTGTTTGGTTTATATTTGCCTGATTGCCTAGAGGAAGGATCAAAGACCACACTAGTGAAAAATGAAAGTGTGTGATATGCATTTTTTGAAGTAAAGAAATTTGGAGTCTGATATGAGAAAAATCAACACAGTGAGGCTTGCGTTTCAGAACACCACTTCCATTAATTTTAATGAGATCCTTGGTTTGGTGAGCTCCCCATATATAAATATTAGGGTTTAGAAATTGAGATCGTGTTGGATCTATCTAGAAAGAGAGAGAGAGAAAGGAATTAAATCTGTCACAAATAGAAAAAGCAACCAACCAATATTATCACAAAGATAACTGAAAATGGTGATTTTTTTTTTTTTTTGCTAACTTAGGACCAATTCTGAGTATTCCTATTTCTACTAATAGATCTACTACCTATTATAGGAAAATCTTATTGTCCATTTATTTATTTAGTTATTATTTATCAAATTTCTATACCAGCCATCACACTTATATGACAAGGGCAGTTTACAAATACAAATATGTAGAGTAGTGAAGTAACAAAAGCTGAAAGATAATACATTTTGTAGTTGATCTCTAGATGTGTATATTTCCCACGTGAAACAGACATTTGTTCCTTCCAAAGAGCTTTATCAGAGAATTCCATCAAATTGGTATGATCATAAAATGCTTGTATTGAATCAGACAAAACTATCATCTAATAACACTAAAGAAAGACTAGAAAATCTCATTTGGTTTCTCAATTGTCTTACCTGAAGAAAGTTTTCTGTGACCCCCCAAACAAAATTACAGGGGAACGTTCCTTTAAAAGGTTGGCTTTCTGGTGTTGAGAGGAAACCATTGTCTTGAATCAGCTTTTTGTAAAACAAACCTGAAGATTTCATTATCATTTTTTTATCCTGGCTTTGAAAATCAACGTAAAATAAGCCCCGTCGAATGTAGCTTCTGACCCATTCAAAGCCATCCATAAGGGACCAAGCTGTATATCCCATCACCGTAACTCCATCATATCTGATAGCTGAAGAATAAACAATAAATACAGAACTAATTTCCTTGTGTATTAAACCCTGTACACTTCTGAACAGTTACATCTGTTTTGCAGAAAAGACTTTGGCTTAATAGAGCCTTCCAGAAGATTTTGGAATTGCAGTTCAAAAACAGCTGGAGGATTAAATACACTAGAATTAAAAAAAAAAAAAACAGAATGGAAGCGAACTTAATGGGCTGGCAGAAAACAACAAAAGAAATATTGAATTCAAAATATGGGTAGGCTTTACCACAATAATATCATTTCAACAATGGCTGGGTGACACTAGGAAGATGCTGTAAGTCATTACTATGGAAATGATTCAAGACAGCAGAAACAGCGATGCAATATATGCAGACGTGGTTTCCCTATCTTTTTAAAGATAAACTCTTTTCTTGCAATTCCCCTACTATAATATCTAAAGTACACACAAAGTAGTGTGCACATGTATGTCTTGTCTGTTTTATTGTAAGTTTGCAAGATATAAACTGTAATAGTAAACAAGTGTTAATTGGATTTAGAATTATAAACATACCACAATTTAGCAATTATTTACAAAAATAAGAACATTTTATGTAAAATTAATACAACCTGACACCAGGAAAACTCAATTTTCCCCAGGGAAATGATATAGTTTAGCTGTTATATGAAAATAAAAAAATAATTTTTCCTCCTGATGCTTTTACCAACACTTTAGTTCATTTTCAAAGAAGTATAAATAGGGATATAAGCAGTGCTTTTTTTGTAAAAAAAAAAAAAAAAAAAAGATGCCAGAACTCACATCTGTCATACAACCCACCTTGCCTACCCTACAAGGTTCCATCCTAAAAAGGTGCCAGAACTCTGTTCTGGGTGTTCTATGACAAAAAAAGCCCTGGATATACATAAGTGAAGCACAACTGCATACTGAGTCTTATTGAGTCTTCATTGACATATTGCAATACAATTTGGAGAGAAACCCCTGAATTTGGTATGGTAAGAGTTGGTACACCAATGTCTACCAGTGTGTACCTTCCAACAACATTTTGCCTATTTTTTTTTTACTGATGAAGTTGCTTGGATGTGCAATATTTGGATGGAAATACTAATTCATTAATGTTCAAATAGAACTTATTTAATTGACATAAGAAAAATGCTTCTCTTAAACATTATAAATGGTTTAATATTTCTTGACCAGAATGCCAAAAGTAACCTTACCTTTTAATGTGTCCATTATGAAATCTTTAAGGTAATACATATAATTGGAGTCATCTGTCTTTATACTTCCAGAAACAAACCAACTGTTTTCTACAATGAAGATCTGTGACGGATTATATTCCCTGTTTATCCAGTAAAGTAGCTGCCTCAGGTTCAGTGATTTCTGCTGCTGGAACAGCATTTCTGGATCCACAAAACGAAAACTTAATGTGGCTCCAAAAGAAAGAGCAAAGAAATCAGCTGTCCCTCTGATTAAGTTCTTTTCTGCATCAGTGAATTCTGGTAATGTCAAGGAAAGGTGATGTTTCATGCTCTGAGGATAGTCTCCATCAATAAATATAGGCTTAGCAAACCAGCCCAGCACAAAGTCAAGAGATTTCTGGCATCTTTTTATATTCTTTTCAGCCATGTTTTGAGGTTTTATCCAGTGAGAACTTAAAGCAATTGATACTTGACCTTTTTGAGCAGGACGAAAATTGTCATTATAAAGATGCCACACCTTGGCATGGGCCTGTAGAAAAGAAAGAAATACACTAGTGAACCAATGTTTCTGTAGCTGTTAATATTCTTATATTTTATTTATATGGTCCAACAGAATTATGTTAGCGACTAATCAACAATTGAGGCCATGGCAATGTCTAAGTGACCACAGCAAAATGAATTGGGTTCTATGACTTTAAAAGCTGGGTGGGAATTGGAGGAAAATACCAGCCCTATTCTGCTAACATGAACAGAAAAGTTCACCATGACTCTGAACATTGGCCTGAAATATTTCATCCCTCTCTACTGAACTGTAAGGGTCAAAGCAAAGCCTCACACCATAGCACCCATTTGAAATGATGTAAGGGCCATCAACAAAATTAAAAATAATAAATCACTTGGCAGCAGACTGTCTATACACAGAATTAAACAAAAAACAGTTATGCAGACAAAAGCTGTAAATGACAACTGAAAACAAACATCATCATAATTAAACAATGGCACCTGCAATTAAAGTGTTCCAAACTCAATATCAGAATCAATTACTATGCCCAAACGGCTTTAACTCCAATTCATATTCTTATTTATATTTATATTTATATTCATACTCTTTTTCTTCTAACATTTTCTGCACTTTGCATGATGTTATTTATCCCTTGAGGGTAAACTGAAAGATAATGTAGAAACTTGAACTACATTGAGGTCCAAGGAAGAAAGATTTTTTTATCTCTTTTCCACCCTTCCCCCAATTAATCCAGATTGCTAGCATGTACATATAACCCTAACCTTAAATTATTTATTGAAATATATCACATTTGGCAAGGTAAACAGCAGGCACATGGACATCTAATCAAGGCCAAAGTAGGAGGCAAAGGAGAAAATAGTTTCCATACTACTTTTAAACCTATACAGTTGTCCACATCACTCAAAAATAATAACAGAAAAAATGCATACATTACATATTTCTTTAATGTACAGAGGGTTCAAAGTAATGTTAAACCATGACATAATTTGTTTATAATATGTGCAGTTTGTAAAGCTTTTACAAACCAGCTACTGGTTTATAAACTATGAACATAATATCTGTACCCAAACAGCTGTGACTCCAGCAAACTATTGTTAACAAAAATCATGACTTAGCATGTGAACTAAATATCTCTCTAATCTCTCTTAGTATCTATTTACAGCAGTGGTTCTCAACCTGTGGGTCGGGACCCCATTTGGGCTCGAACAACCATTTCACGGGGGTCACCAAACAAGGCTGTCCGCCATTTTTCCCCCTTTTCTTTGGCCATGCCCCTGGCACCCGGTGATGTATAAGTGGTTGGGGGTCACCACAACATGGGGAACTGTATTATGGGGTCGCGGCATTAGAAAGGTTGAGAACCACTGATTTACAGTCTTCTTCAAGAAATTAAGAAGTGTAATCAGTTTCACTACAAACTCAGTAATGAGTTTGCATGTGATATTAACCAGTAAGAAAAAAACTAAGGACACTGTTCAAAGAATGAAATCTAAATAGCTGCCTTTACTTTCCATGAAGTTTTTGAAAAATTAAATGTAAATTGATGTTCTCACAAACTGGATCATGCAGCATGTATGTCTCTCAACTGCAAAGGAAGAATTTATCCATGAGAAAACACAAAAGGATAACTGATGTCTATTGAGATGACCTGATGAAGGAAGTTCAGAATTAAATAATAATGACAATTTATACCTCATTCCATCAATAACAGAACATACTAAATTTTGACAAACCACAGCACTATTATTTATAGGTTGTATATATAGGTTCATTATATTTGTATTGTATGAAAAGTTGTGTATTTTGGATTCATCATCACGAAACTTTAATATAATTGAAAGGTCAGTAGTCAAATAAGATTAAAAGCTTCTTAGCCTTTAACAAAATGGCTCTCATATTTAAATAGGGTTTGGATAAATGTTCTTCTCCTATTCCAAAGAGCCATATAGGTGTCAGGAAATAGCCATTTAAATATTCCTACTATACCCTGGGATCAGTATCAGCAATTTTCCTTTTTTATTATTATTATTTTGGTATAATTTTTATTGAAGAAATTTTTAACAAGATAAAAACAATATAAATATTAGAAAAGAAACAAAGAAAAGAAAGAAAGTGAATAAGAAATAGAAAAAAAAACAGGAAGGCAGGCAGGCAAGAAGGAAGGAAGGATTATAAAGAAGTAGCTTCTAATCTTTTTGACAGCAGATGTAAATGCATTAAATTTTACTCTCTCCAAGGTTACATCATAATTTCACTCTTTTCATAAGCTACCCTTTCCAATCCTTAAACCCATAAATCACAAGTTTATTTTTCTCTTTTTTCAGCAAAAAGAGAAAATAAGTAGTTTCCAGTCACCGATAAATGTAATTATTGTATTGACCTATCTCTAATAAAAAGTATCAGCAAAATTTTCTTATCATGTGGGAAATTTATAACAGCTAATATAGTAGGTTAAGAAAAAATGGCACAATATACTGAAAACAAAGTAGAAAATATTATGAATATGCAAAATAACTGGGTGAGGGGGGAAGGAAAAAAGTTACCAGAGAGGCAAGTTGAAAAATTGACATTCAGGATGTATATGTAGGAGAAGACGAGGCTGAGCTGGAAGGTGGGGTTAAATATGTCATCAGTTTGGAGTTGCCACAAGAGACAATTTAGAGCCAATTTAGCTTTGACCCTTAATTCACTAGATTCTTGTATATAGGTAGCAATAATAAACTCTTCTGTGCTTTGAACTCAACAAATTCTCCTGGTTATTTACATCTGACAGGCATGTGATAGAAACAAATAAGAGACATGAGAAAAAAAACAAGAAAAAAAAACCAATTCCCTTATTCTTAACAACTCTTGCCTTAAAGGCAGTGGGAATCAAAGATATGTTCAATAGGAACATACTGTATGTTATGTTCCTATTGAACATAAAAAGGGACATAAACAGAAAAACAGAATGATCAAGGCTAGACTGGGAAATCAAAAATGCACCCTGGATGAAGGCAATGTTAAAACAGTCCTGTACTGTTGCCTCATAAATATATCCATGAGATCAACGGGAGGTGAATCTACTCAAAGAGACTTTATTGTTGAACTTCTCTTTCTCTTCCCGAAGCATTCTATTGTATGACTCTTAGGAGATTCCTCATAATCCTGCCAGATTTAAGGAATACGCAAAAGGAGGTGGAATCTGTTGCACTGATTTCTGTTCTGTTGGCATGAGAACCCAACTAAATATACAGGTAGTCACCAGACAGACCTGCCAAAAGTTATGTATGACCGGTTCCATAGTTTCAATAGTTATGACAGACCTGCCAAAAGTTATATATGACCGGTTCCATAGTTTCAATAGCTGTACATACAACCTGTAGTCACCTAACTGTATTTCGGGCACTTGACAACTGACTGACCTTTATGGGTAGTTGCAATGTTCCCCAGTCACATTGTCTCAATTTACAACTTTTTTTGTTGATTTCTGGTAAAATACACCCATAGGAATACATGGATTTGTGTAACGACTGAAGCATTCATTTACTGAGTATGGCATTCACTTAACAATTGCCACAAAAAAGTCATAAAATTGGGTCAGTCATGTGGGGGCCTTGTCTTACAATCACCGTGACTTATGATGGAAGTTCCCAGATCCATTATAGTCATAAGTCGAGGAGTACACTAAGTATGGAATACTACATAACTAGTATGTTAGGAATTGTTCCCTGTATGAACCTATTTTTATATCTTCTTGAACAGAGTACATCTTATTGGTGCTTGCCTCATTTTTGCTATTTTTCTTTTTGCTTGATGATTTTCAGCAACTGCCCAAGAATATGCTAGATAGCATACATTAATCTTCCTTTATACCCACATTCATTTTGAGATAAGCCTGCCTGCAAGGCTATGAGTTTAGTGTAACCAGTTCTTACTGACAGGCATTTATATCAGAATTGTAAGCAAAAGTTTTTTACCTGTTATCCATTTTTTTTAAACTAAAGCTGTTACTGTTGATTGGAACATTTTTTGTGCAAAATCTATACTCGAACTCTTCCTTATGTTCACTCCTTAAATCTGAACAACTTTGCACAGGATTGTGCCTCATTTTTTTCCAAGGGTTCATCTTTTCTTGACATTGATCTTTGATAATTAAAGCTTCCAACCTCAAAAGTTTGTCAGCTGACAAATATTGCTATAATATATTTATGTGAAGAACTTGTCACTATTCAGTGCACAAGACAAGATGTGGCATTGTTTAACTCAGTTTCATTTCACTGCTTTCATTGGGCACATTAATCAAGCCTTATGGTTGAAAAGCTACATGAAACAGAGTAATTAATCTAATCTCTGATGCAATAAACAAATTCTAACCCACCAGTATATATAGGAGAATTCACAAGAATTATGTGGCCCCAAATTATACAGAATACCAAGGCCTTGCAAATAAAATTGATGAAGTGATAACAAAAAGTGAAGATGTTGGATTTACTGAAATAATTCTTTTTTTAGAAAATGTATCTAAATAAAATAAGTTATCTCTGTTCCTGATCAATTTACTATTGCATTAATATTGTGAACATTGCATGCAACCATCTTTGCCATAGCATCCTCATTCTTAAACTCTCTAAACCAGGGGTGTCAAACTGCCGGCCCGCGGGCTGGTTTCATCATACCAGAGCAGTGCCCACCCCATTGCCAGCAATGGCGAAAAAGCTCCAATACCTCGCGAGTTTGACATGCCTGCTCTAAACCAAAGATAGGACCATTTTAGCTAGTTGTAGGCAAGTCATTAAATTAATTACTGTGATGACTTTTAATGTTAAATATATTAGCTCCACTTTCTTTTTTAAAAAAAATATAGTACTGCCGTTACAAAAAAAAGTGGGTATGTTCAAGCCATGTTTTATGTAAAGCATTCCCTCAAACCTTTCTAGCAGAAATGACAAAAAATTGATTGTTGTTGCATCATATTCTTTTTTTAAAAAAATATACCTTTTAAAATGAAAACTGTCTCTACTGTAAATTTATATAAACATATAGATTGGAAAGTTGCAAACAGTAATGTTC
Organism: Crotalus tigris; assembly: GCF_016545835.1. NCBI lineage: Eukaryota > Metazoa > Chordata > Lepidosauria > Squamata > Viperidae > Crotalus > Crotalus tigris. The sequence continues at coordinate 274,409 of NW_024100452.1, forward strand.
AACAATACTAACAAGCTAAATTAAGATGTACTAAGATAAAAATGTCAAAGCAAAATCAGATATAATTACTGAATGGTTGGAGATTGAGAACATTAGTTGCTAATGGGATAAATTTCATTCAACACAGTGGAATCTATTTGGGCTATATTTACAATGAAACATATCTCTTAAGCAAGCCAGCTAGGCTGTCACTAAACTCAAGCATTTTCCCCCAGTAAGTTACAGTATGCGCTGAAAACACTTTTTGTCTGATGCTTTCTTTTTTAAAATTCAACTCTCTGATCTTTGTTTCAGGGATCCAGGAATGTCAAATGAGTTCATGGGAACCCAAAGGTATAGATAACTGTTTCCTGACCTCTGCAAGTTTAAGGAGCTAGGAGTTGAAGATCTTTCATCTTAAACCTGCCAAGATTAAGAAATACTGGTGTAGAGAATATGACCAATAACGCTTTTTGTAGTTGTTACATAACTTCGTGCTGATAAGTGAGTGAAGAGTACCGATAAAATCCTATTAGATTACTGAAGAATAACTTGCAACTTATTTTCACTACCAAGTGAAAATCCAGGAAAGTGTCTCATTTCTATTCATATTAACCAGGCATTTATTCTACGTAAAGCAAGGTTTTCAATATCTGTGTCTATTCCTATTATGTTATTATATATCTGTTCATTCCCATTTGAGGTTTTCTGTCAAATGGCAATTTATTCAAATGTTCATTTATTGCAAATCTTAGCATTTGAGTTTAAATCTACAGCTGGGGCAACTTGTGAAATGTTGCCATAGTCTAGTAACATTAAACTATAATAACTTAATGTTTAATCTGCCTCAAGACTGTTTATTTGCTGCCAAGGTCTAACTGTTTAACTCTATATTAACTAGGAGTAAAACCCCACCAAAGCACTGGAAATTGCTTCTGAGTACAATGGCACAGGAATGGAATATTAACTGGAACAGCCCTACTCTAAGATAAAGCTCAATCTCCCCCAACTTGGTGCTCTCATAACTGTTGGATTTCAACTCCTCACAATTCTCAGCCAACCTGAGTAACAAGGGGTACTGGATGAAAATATAGGAGTCCGAATACTTTTCAAGGCGACCATTAATTATCCTGGATACAAGTCAGCATCTGGCCAGCTACAGTACTTTGGACAAGCGCTCAGTGAAACAACGTTTAGCAAAGACCAGCAATTAGGCCCATAGAAGCTGAGGATCCTGTCTGTACTCCATCCTTACCTTCAGGAGGTTGTGCGCCACTTTGTAGCCCACCTCCAGCCCACCTCGCACACCCGGGGCCAGCCTACCCGTGGAGTAGCCATGCCACGCCACGAGATAAGGATTGTCTATGGTGAGCCAGTAGCGCACCTGGCGGCCAAAGTGCTGGAAACAGAACTGGGCGTAGTCCAAGAAAAATTCGATGAGAACCGGGTTCTCCCAGCCGCCGTAAAGATCCTGCAAGGCCTGGGGCAGGTCCCAGTGGTAGAGGGTGACCACGGGCTCGATGCCACGCTGCCGCAGGCCGGAGAGCAAGCGCGCATAGTAGCGCAAGCCGGCAAAATTGGCGGGCGCCGTGCCGTTAGGTAGGAGGCGCGCCCAAGCTAGCGAGAAGCGGTAGTGGGAGACCGCCAAGGCGCTCAGACCGTCCAGGTCGCGCTCGACGTGGTCGTAGCTGCTGCTGGCCGTGTCCCCGAAGGGTCGCTCGGCGGGGTTTCGAAAAGACGCCGCGTGACTGTGCGCAAAGGTGTCCAGCACCGAAGGCCCTTTACCATCCCGGTTCCAGGCGCCTTCCACCTGATACGCCGAGCTCCCGGCCCCCCAAAGGAAGCCCCGAGGGAATGTGTCGTAGAGAAAGAGCGCGTCCTCCGGGAAAGGCAGCTGGGCGAAGCGAGACCAAGTGGTCGCTCCCTGGCCTGGCTTTCCAGCTAGCGGGCGGCAAAGGAACATTCCCAGGACTAGGAACGGCAGCCCCGACGTCGTGGCGGGAATCATTCCGCTGACGGGGAGATGTTGAGGAGCAGATGTGGGTGAGAAGAGACGGTGCCTTCTCTCCCGGCCGCCCCCCTCCCCTCCCCTCCCCCGGCAAACCCACTTTATACCTTGCTTTGCCCTGTCCGCGGAGCTATTAATAATTACCTGGGACCGCGCCGGGAAGGGGGGGGGCTTCCTCCTCCTCCATGGAAAAAAAAGGAGCGGGGAGGTTAACCAAGTTGTTCCAGATCAGCTGAAGGGAGAGGGAACGAAGGAGGAGAGGGAGGAGATAGGGAAGCCACGATTCCTGCCCTCCGCACCAGGGGTGAGGATTGCTCGGACGGCGCCTGGGGAGAAAGGAAGTCCTCAGGCGCCCCGCCGTCCTCATCTTTCTGGCGGTAAATTGACAGCTGGTCGCCATCCACGTTCCAACACAAGCCCACTCCACAAAGCGGAGTCAAGAGCGGGAGGGAGATGAATAGTTTGCTTTTCCTCGGAAACTTCTTTCTTTTTCCCAGCTGAACGGTGGATTCCCTGGTACAGTTTAGCTACTCCTGCTTGCTTTGCTTAATGGAGAAAAAAGAATAACACCTGAAGTACCTTACTGTTCAATTTGCAGGATCCCTTTCAGACATGAGTTCAAACTGGGAGAAACATTACTCTGCCTTTATATTTAATATCAGTTTTCCATTGCCCTTTAAAGTCGCACTTTGTTGATCACTTTGTTCAATTCATAACTTGTTTTAAAGTAGTAGAACAACTGATCTGATTAACATACAAAAAGAGAGAAATCACTCACCCCAACCCAAGCAGAGTCTGGGACATTACTCAAGGTCAAGAAAAAGAAGGTCTTTAGATAGTTAAAGTGATTCTAAGATTCTAACACATCTTAGTTTCATTAAACTAACCTATGGACTTTTGTTAAACTAACCTAAAGGTCAATTGTCTTACAACTGTACAAAAAGAAGCAAAACAGCATTCTATTGTATTTTGGTCCTGTATCAAGCTTCTTTGTCTCTCTCAGAGCAGATCTTAATAACGAGTATTTTATTCATGTACTGTTCAAGTACTCTATTACAATGAAGATACTGTATTTGCATATTTTGTGTGCTTCCTAAAAAGTAAGGCCTGGGGGAAGGCTACAATGTAACCCAAATGCCATTGCATAGTTAAAGGAAGCCATGGAAAAATAATTTCTTTCTAGTGTTACTCCAAATTAGTATTTCGAGAAGCTACACTTCCAAGATATATCATTAGACTGACAAAGAATAGCCTCACTGAATTACGTATTAAAGTGTTCTCTTGAATGCAATCAGTAATTGACATCAATCATAATAGTTGAACTAGAATAGCCTCCTTAGATTCTAGTCCTTGCATATATTTTATTTAATATATATGTTTTTGATCCAAAGCTTACATTTTTAAAAAGAAGGGATAATTCTGGCAAATTAATTTCTTAAAGCTAGGCCAGTCTGTCTTGATAGAATTGCTGTTAAGTTGCTTAGTCATCAATGCTACTAGAAAAGATAGAACTATTCTCTGATGCCATCAGGACTTGTTTATTAAATAAGCATTCAGGCATAAAATACACAGTTCCAGGGACAAAAAGTCAGTTCCAAAACATTTGTGCAGTCTAACATTCAAGTAATACATAAACTGTATTATGTGAGCTGTGGGGGAGGGTAGACAGAGAATTAACAAGAAAGTAAAGTGAAGTTCGAATCCTGGCCAATTATATTCACATTCCCTCTACAAAGATACTTCTCAGATTCTATTGCTACTCTCTACAGCAAGGGGGGCAATCTGTGGGATGTATACAGGGCATCCAGGTTCTATGGAATTTAAGAATGGAAACTATTAGGAGGAAGCTATGGGAGGTTAGGTGCTTCTAACCTCCCAGAAGCCTGTTCCTATTATTCCCATTCTCAAGCCTAGGACCCCTATAAACAATGAAAAACATTATGTGCTAGACTGATCTTCTCTTTGCTTCATAAAATCAGGAAATTACAAGTAACTTCTCTTAGAAGGATATTCTCCTTCACTTCCTGCTCTGGCTTGAACTGGAGTTGGCAGTTAGTGCTGAAGGTATTAAGATGCCAATCCATGGAGGGCTTTATAAATCAAAACGTTGATTTGTGCCTGGTAACCAGGACCCATAATATTAGCATAATATTGGATTTTTGAACCAATGGAACTTTCTGAGTGATCTTTAAAGGTAGTCCCTCATGGAGAGCATTGCAAAAATCTAATCATGTGGTGACAAAGGTCATTGTAGAAGGTGCTCCCACTTCTGTAAGAGCTGCAACTGGTTTACCAGCTGAAGGTGGACAAAGGCTCTCCTGAATATGGCCTCTGCTTGTCCATCTAGTAGTAGTCATGAATCCAAGAAGACTCCAGAAAATCTGCTCCTTGAGGAGCAGTGCTATTTCTTTGAGAAATAACACTGAAGCTATCAGCAAACTGGAATGAGCAAACAGAAACTCAATCTTCATAGGATTTGATTTCAGCCTGTTTTGTACAAGCCAGAGCCCAACAGTCCAAGACCTAGGGGGCATTTTGATAGGCCTGGGACAAGACTCCAAAGGTCTTTCTGAAAGAGTGAAGTTTTTAAAAAGGTAGCCAAAGTTGAATATCTTCAGGATGTTCAAGTATACCCCAAACTGCTGAATAATTCCCCCCTCCCATTGCTTCATATAAGGATCCCAAGAAACAGAATGCTGGGCCAATGTCTTCCTCATCATTCTATTCATTGCCACTTCCTTCCACAAAAGTAGAAGCAGAACCACTATAACCCAGTGCATCTGATTGCCAGCTGTGAGGTGCTCCAAGAAGATATTATAGTGAATGATGTTAAAAGCAGAAAAAGCTCCCTGAGGATCCCTGAGGATGGACTCCAGCATGTGTCCAAAAGCTCAGCATACAAAACCTCTGGTCCCAGTGCCCAACCCAATTGGATCCTGCAGTATCCTGGGACAGATATATCCACCTTCATTTGTAATATCAAAAACTGCCAACAGATCTAATAGCATCAAGATGGATGTACTTCTTGAAGTCTGACAAAGTTCACTCAATAGAGTGACTAGTTAAGCTGCTGGTATCACAATTCCATAATGAATTATCAAAAGCCTTTATCGCATCCTCCCTTCCTCCATGTAAGAGCTAGAGTGGTATGTGTCAAACCGGTAAATGTCAGGGGTTGTACTGGAGAGTGCCCCATCCACTTAGATCCACAGCCCATAAGAATCTCAGCTAGTAAATTGGGACAGATCCTGCTATCAGACTGCCTAGCAAAGTCAAGACTGGCCAATCCAAGTAACTTTCTTGGCAAATAAATGAGCAAAACAGTCACAACTAACATATGAGAGATGTTTCCTAATAGCCAACCCAAAGAGGGAGTTTATTATTCTAAATAAGGCTGATAGCATGTTAATGTAATAAGGGAGAAGTAACAATGCTTCTCCTGTCATGCCAGAACTGTGATTGAGTGGTCAATCACATTCATTTTTGGATTTCCTATAGTGGTGCTCCATGGTTGTTTCTGACACTTCATCCAAACAGTCTCAAAAAAGAAGAAAGAAAGAAAAAAGAAAAGGGGAAAAAAACACCACAGACAAACTGTGGGATTAGTGAACAGAAAGGGACAATTTCATTTCATCAAGACCCTAAGTCACCTCTGGCAATGAGAAATTAACCAGGCAATCAGCAGAACTGCTTGTCAGATGGTGGGAAACTTCCTCAAGCTGCTTTCAGAAATCCCCTAAATCCACTAGAATGAACCCTCTTAATAGTCCCACCAAGCAGAGTTCCTAGATAGCAGTTAATCTTATTTGGACCAGGAAGTAATCTAATTATGTCAGTAAAGTCACAGGAGCACCACTCAATTGCTCTGAGGTGAACATAAGGTTGAATATATGATCACCTGTATGTATCAAGCTAGAGTTACTTGGGACAAGCTTATGATCATCCTTGAAGTCAACATGCTGAGAAGCTTTTCCTAATCCAGCTCCCAAAGCATGGAAATTGAAAGTCACCCAATAGTAAAAGGTGAACAGTTAGCAACACCAACCCAGAGATAGATCATGGACCCTGGAAAAGAAATCAGTTGGTCAGCAGGATTGTCAGCATATCATTAGGACATTCAGCTTGTTCTATCAGCTTAATTTAACATGCAGCCACTCAGATGTCACCATTTCAGGAACAACAGCCTTGATCAGCAAGTTATTCCATATCACCATCCTGTGCCAGCCTTGAGCCTATAACTGGTGTAGAAATCTGGATAGATCTTCAACAGAATAATGTCACTGTTCTTACTTAGCCAAATCTTAGTGATACATTCCAGGTCCTCCTGCTCATCTACAACCACATCATAAAATAACATGGTCTAATTAAAAATGGACCTAGAATTTACCAGCAAAGGCTTGAGCCAGAAGTCACCAATAATCCAACTACCAGGACCCAGGAGTGGATTAGGTAAAGCAGAAGTGAAGATTCCCTTTCCCTGGAATCATAAGTCTTTCTGAATCAATGAAGGTTTTTTTTAAAAAAAAAAAATCATAAGATGTATGCTTAAAATGTAAGTATAAAGAAAAATAAAGATATAAATGTAACAAAAATATAAACAGAAATATAAATAGGTGAGGTATCTAAAATAATGTGCATATGGCATTGAGTCCAATTCTTATACATAGATGTTCTCAAGCAATAAAGTTAATATTTTGCTAAAGGTAAAAGCCATTATAATTTTCTTTTATTTTTAGACAACAAACATTTGCAGATGGAAAAAACAAGCAGTTACTAAAAATAAAGGAGCTTTGTTTATTTTTTTATTTCTTCCTAACCTTTCATGAGTCATTGTGATAGATAGGGTCTACTTCATTCTGCTCTGTTCATAATTTCTGTAAATAGCCACAGATTTGCCTTGCTGCATTATACAAGGTCATGTCTGGATTTCTTTCCCCTTGTGGAAAACGGAGAAAGTTTTATGTAGAACATTTGCCAATGGGCTAATAAATCTATATGCAACTAGAGTTTGGTTAATAATTCTTTTCCTGGTGGAATAGCTGTCAGTGGTTTAACATTCTGCTTTTGTCTAAAAGTGGCAAGTCCTTATCATTGGATCCCAAGATTTAATAACAGGTTAATGTGTCTTAATAGCAGAAGATTTTTTGCCAAAAGGGCAAATCATATGCAACACTGGTATCTCAGATGTCTGGTTAGCAAATTGAGCAGGATAAACTTCAGTCTGGCAGTTTGAATCTAGGGAGGTTTAAATGAAGTACTTTGAAACATAGAATACCCATCCCCATCCCCAAATCTGCTTCCCTTTAATGCACTGTTGGAAGCCTTTGCTATTCAAACAAGGCTAAATACAATCTCTCATTCTTAGGGAAACAGCATTTGCATAATACTACTGCTGGAACCAACTTTTATTGAAAAGAACCAAGTAACAAAGACACAAATAACACAGTCCTGAAAGAAACCAGAGCACTTCAGCCAGCTGTAAATCAAAGGAAAGACAGGAATTAGAGTTGTAAGATATGAGAACTTTGATTAGCCATTACAGAAGATCAGACCTTAGTTTAGGAGCCAAGAAGTGGATAATAGCTGATAGATTTAAACTAAACTACTGCAGGAGATAAGGCAGTTTTGTCTATTTAAGAACTTGCTACTAGTAAAACAGGCAGGGAAGAAGAGAAATTAACTAGAAATACCCCTGATCCCCAAAAATAAGATTGGGTCTCAAGATAGATAGATAGATAGATAGATAGATAGATAGATAGATAGATAGATAGATAGATAGATAGATAGATAGATAGATAGATAGATAGAGATAGAGATAGATAGATAGATAGATAGATAGATAGATAGATAGATAGATAGATAGATAGATAGATAGGGTAGGTAGTAGGTCTTTGGTTGTTCGGGTTTTCTCCCACGTAAAATTGGAAGTGTCTTGGCGACGTTTCGACGAAGTCCCATTCGTCATCTTCAGGCTGGTGTTTTCAGCTTCATGCTTTGAGCAGCAATGTGTGGTCTTAGCTGTTTCTTCCTTTTAACTGCCAGTGGGGGTATGAACTGATTGGGTGGGAGCTTGGCTGTGTTCTGATTGGGTGGAGGTGTGTTCTGAATGGTTAGGGGCTTGGCTGTGCTCTGATTGGCTGGGGGAGTGCTCTGATTCTGGGCTCATTTTAGGTTAGTCTGAGTTGCAGAGGGGTTTAAGATTTTGGGCTGCCTTGCTATTTTTTGGCTTTGGGTTCGTGGTTGTGCCTCCTCTTCATGGAGGGTGTCAGTTTGCTTCATGTATGGATTGGAGGGGTTTAAAGTGGCTAATGATGCAGCTGTGGTCTGGCTTCTGGTTTGTGGTCGTACCTCGTCATCGGTGTGGCTTTGGGTTTGTTTTTTGCGTGGATGTGTGGTGGTGACATCCTGTGTGGTTTTTGTGAGTGTGGGTCTGGTATCATTTGTTGTGTTAGGGAGTCGTTTGTCAATAAGGGCGGGTTTCCAAATGGCTGGTAGGCGGGAGGTATCATCTTGCTTGTTCATGCTGTGTGGGCGTTTTTCTATCTCGATGGCTTCTCTGATTATTCTGTTATTAAAATGTTCACTTTTGGCAATGGTTCTGGTATTTTTAAAGTCAATTTCATGTCCTGTGGCTTTAAGGTGTTGGACCAGGGAAGATGTTGGTTCCTCACCACCACACATCCACGTGTCTTTTTTTTAGGGGGGTGTCTTTTTCACTCACCTCTGGCACCGACAGCCCCAGCCAGCCAGCCCACTTCTTCTGCAGCCAAAGGAGCAGCTTCTTTCTGCAGTTCAGAATGGAGCTCCAGTCTGCATTTCACAGTCAGGCCTTTCCAGAAGGCCTCTGCAGCAATAACCAAGGTATGGATTGAATCAGTGGCCTTCCAGAAAGGCCTGACTGAAATGCAGGCCTGTGGACACCAGAGAAGAAGTAGGCGGGTGAGGAGAGGCTGGTGCCAGGTAAGTGGATGTGGGGCACGTGGGGCAGCTCCACCACCCCACCCCTGCCCTAGCTTGATTTTTAGGTGTGTGCCTCACCCAAAAACTAGGGCTTATTTTCAGGGTAGGTCTTACTTTTGGAAAAACACAGTGTTATAAAAACCAATAACAGTAAAGTCTATTTGAGTACTGAAATTCTTGCAAAATTTTGAGGTCAGGATCAGAAATAGCCACTGAGAATAGTACAGCACACATTTTTAGTTATAATTGCTGCTGTTTGAATATATTTGCTAGTCTGCATTTTTGAATTCTAGATAACACATCTTTCCTTCTATCTGGGGCCTTTCAGTGAAACAGTCTCATTATGAAATAGCATTTGAGGCTATTTCAAATATTTAGAACTCTTCCAAGCGTGTAAGACATGCTTGTTATCAAGTTGCAACACGTTTTAAGATCTTTTTGACTGTTGAGGGATAAAATGAAATGTCTTCTTTAAGAAGTTATTTTTTGACTACAAGAAAATCATAGCCATCAAAGAAAACAGCCTTTGTCTTGCACTTTGCCTCTAAATGTGCTAAATATTTGAGAAAGCTAAAACTCTTCCCTCTTTCACTGATTCTGTAGAAGCTTCAGAATGCAGTTGTGCTTGCCGTTTAATAGAATGGCATTGCTTGAACTAAAGGGACACACTTATGTAGAACAAGTCCTGGAATCAGAAATACATATCCAAATGTACATATACATTTTCTGACATTTTCAGCACCTTCTTCGTTTACTGTGGGCTAAAATTACACTGATCCAACACATAAAGGGTATTTTGGAGGGTGAGTTATTGCACTAGTCAGTGCCACCTTGAAGTTGTACTTTTTCCTGGGCTCACACAGTAGTGGATGATTCCAAGAAAATATAATTTTGAGCTAAGAGGTGGTGGAACAATATGATAAAAGACTGGCACCCAGTTGCTACCTCTTTAGTGCCTCCTTAACTCAAATTCTTATTTTCTGGGTTAAAGAAGTCACTGTGCAAGCCTAGGAAAAGGCACATCTTTGATGAATACATTTATATCTTCTCCAATGCATTTTTGCTTCAGATCAGAATAGCTACCCCCTACCCCCTTTTCATTGTGGACATATCTGGAAAGTGAGTTGCAGTTGATCCTTGTCAATCTTCAAAGATTTAGAAAGGACTTGTGATCCTCATAAAAACCTGCATTTGTAGTTTATAAAAAGTATGTTTTAATCACCAGGACTTTGCCCTAGCTGCTTTTAAATGTTGCCCATGTTTCTCTGCAGTGGTTAGGATTACTAAATTTCATATATCTGCATACCTGTTTCTTCCCTATTAAACTGGGAGGTGCGATGTTTGCAAACATTCCTCCTCCCGGTTTACTGAAACTGTCATTTACAGATGGTCCTTGATTTGCAACCATTCATTTAGTGATTGTTCATAGTTACAACAGCACTGAAACATGTGACTTATGCCCGGTCCTTGCATTTAAATTGTCGCAGCATCCCCATAGTCACATGATCAAAATTTAGATGCTTGGCAACTGGCATATATTTAGAACAGTTGCAGCATTAGATTGCTATTAGCAACCAGCCGGCTTCTGACAAATCACTGTGGGAAGCCAGATTCACTTAATGAACATGTGATTCACTTAACAACTGCTACAATTTGCTTAACAACCATGGCAATAAAGATTGTAAAATTGGGTACAACTCATTTAACAACTGCCTTTCTTACCAATGAAAATTCTGGTCCCAAGTGTGGTTGTACATCAAGAGTTACCTATACTGCAAAGGAAGACGCAGTAAACAATCCTGAATTTCTGATCGTTCCTGATTTGCTTGCCTGAGGACCGGTAACAGAGGAAGCAATGGCATTCCTTATCAGGAAAATAACTTAGGGACAGGGGAACAGTGTTTGGATTGGGATAGCAGCAGTGGCAATGCTAACCATCCTCTTTCTCACTGCAAGGTTGCTACGCTGGTTCTGAGTTTAAATAGTAACTGGGGATTTTACTGAGCTGACCCACCAAAAATATAATATGCCAACCCAGTTGTGATAGTAGGCTAGAATATGCTTGGAGAATGTTAACTAAACTGTTGGCATGATGGACAATCATAACAATTATTATAGATTTTTTTTATCCCATGCAAAAAGAATAAGGAATGAGTCAGTGTAGAATTTGTTCAAGGAAGGAGATCGGCTGCCAGCTGAAGTCTCCATGAAACAGTCTCCTTTCTAGCAAGGGCCAAGGAGATCATTAGAAGTTCTTGTCACAATGGCAAGCAGCCTCTTGGAATTGATAGTTATATCTAGATTATTGGCAGCTCTTATAAGTTTGTGAATGTGAAGGAATTGTTACTTCATATACCTGGACTGAGATAATGATGTAATGAAAGGCAAGACCTTTTCTAGTCTGGTTAGAAAAACATTTCATATAGCAAAAAAAAAAAAAAAATACCTTGGGTATTCCAAAGGTAGTTGGAAAACACTTTTGTAAATGTGTAAATAAATAGCTAACCATGAATTGCCTGTACACTTTTAATTTTTAATCGTTCTTGTTAGCCTATTTCCAAGAAGAGCAGCAAGTTATTTCAACACAATCTTCAGAGCAATCAGAAGGGTTAATGCTGTGAGTTTGCTCTTGGTTTTTGATTTCAGTGAAAGGGTCTTTTATTATGGTTTTGCCTGGGAAGCATATCTGCTTGATGTTTCTTAATGACTGTGGTCCTCACTGGGAAATTCATCTCCATGGCTGAAATCTGAAAAATGTGTGAGAAACATGGTGGGATTGCACATTTGAACATGGGAGCCAAGAAATTTTACATTGATTAGAAAGCAGAGTAGCCTAGCTGTGGAATAAAAGGCTGCTTTATTAATAGATTAGTATTAATAGATTAGTAGATAGTACTGACAGAGATCAGCAGAAGTTCTATAAAATATTCGCAGGCTGTTCATTTTTGCAAATACATCATAAACAAGATGGTCACAGATCAGGGAGTAAAGGGAGGGACATTAGCTCTATTTTTGCCAATTGAATCCTTAAAGGGATAGAGAAAACCTCCAGTCATATAAATTGGCTCTCATCAAATTGTGCTGATCTCGCTCCAGTGAATCTCGCTCCTCTCTAAATTTGGTATAGAATAAAACATCTGCTGAGTTACAGGAATGCACATTTGTTCTATTTGTTTATAGATAATGCTGAATTTCCAAGATTATTTATACAGTATATGCCTTGATTTCATCTTCAGGGAATAGGAGCATATGAACATTTAAAATACTCTTATCTTGCTTGTTATCTATGCTTTGGTCATGGAAAAGTTTGCTCAATGCAATCATGATTGACAAAAAGTAATTCTTGTACATATGGGAGAATTTTATGGAACACCATGGCATTTCTGTCTGAAGAAACAAATAGAGGCTTACACAGATAGGGATAACTATACAGACAAGTAGCCTTCTATTGGAGGAAATTTAAGGAGATAAGTGTCTTGCTGTCAATTTCCTCTTTATTTCCTCATGAGAAGAGCTAATTTGGAAAGCTTCAGATCAAACATATTGAGCTTCAGCTTCATCGCAATATTTTTCTAACTTTTGTCCCATTGTTAGTGAGTTTCCATGAGATAATTATGACTGGACTACCTTGGCCCCTGTCTTTGTATTTGTCCTCCTTCTACTTCTGCTGTTTCCATTTTAGACACATAAAGATATCCCTTTTTATCTGCAGTGTACACTGACTCAGCAGATTGAAAGTCATAAAAGAAAAATAGAGGGGGACAGAAGATATACTTTCTCTCTTCCAATTGAATATAAGAGTTATTTCATGATTAAGATAACTTGCAAGTTGATAAATAATAAAATATCAGCAGAGGAATGTAAAACAAATAGGGGAAATAACACTCCCTTGAATATGGGGGCTCAGGACCTCTTTAGCCCAAACAAAAACACTCTAAAGAGCCATTCCACTTTGGGTCACACAAGGCTGTCAGTTATTTCTTCCATTTCTAAGTCAGTCAGCAATCCAGGGGTCATTTCCAGGTGTCATAGTTTATATTATGAAGCAGGTAAGGTTTGCTGCAATGTTAAAGAGCAAATAGATGATCATGCAACTCATTCCTCCATATTCCCAAACACAAAATCTGTAACCTTCTATATCAGCCCTTTGAGGTAGGTCAGGAAAGAGGCTCCACAAGTTTGACTGGTTGTATGTTGTGTTGAGGTTATTGCATATAGGCTATAGCAACAAAATCTTGGAATCCATTGTCTCCTTCCACCCCAGTCCATTTGAAAGCATCTAGCCTGAGCTTCTTCTGTTTTCTCTTCATCCTTTCTCGTCTCTTGGGCAAGTATGGTTTTGTTTTTGAGACAGTTTCTGTATATTTCTTCCAAGTACCCTCTGGGGCACTCTATATCTAGGCCACCTCCAGCAATATTTTTGAAGTCACAGGAGCTTCCCAACATTATGCCACCAAAGCCTGATGACAAATTGGAAGTTTGGGGCAGCATGAATTTTTCAATGTTTAATAAATTAATTTCTATCCTCTCTGTGAAAGTTACCATACTGTTACAATATACTGCACACTAAAAGAATAAGAGGAGAAGGTTTCTACCCTCTACTGTATGCAATGAAATAGTACACTGAATATAAACATTTATATATGTTTAATCATAATTTATTCCTATTGTTAAGTCCTCGAGTTAATGGCGAAAGAAGAGCACGCATTCTGTAGCCAACAGTTCTTTATTCTTCTTCTCCTCACTCCAACAACAACAACAGCAACTCAGAGGCTCACAGGCCTCTCTCTAAAATGTATGGATTCCCGGGCAAAAAGGTTACAATAAGAAAATGGCGTGCTTTCGCGCCTTGCGCAGGCTCAGGACACAACACCTATGGCCTGAAAAGTATTGCTGAAAGGACACCAAATCAAGCATGCTTCCTCCATATTACAGCTATAGTAGCTTATAATGAACAATGAGTCTGTACATTGGTTCTCCCAATGCAAGACTTGCCTTATCATGTATTGTCACATTGGAATGACCATTTTTAAAATTCCCAAGGCCATTCTGGGAACTATCAGCCTAAGCAGGGTTGAGACAACTAAGGTTTGTTTGTTTTTTTAACTGCTTTACAGCTGCCATCATCTTGACTAAGATTATGCTGGATTTGACACAAGATTATTGTGGTGCAAGAATATTTAGGATGTCAGAGTTCTATTTCAAAGTATTGATATATTTTTTACTTCAGTGCATGCAATTGTGATATATGGAATTCTCGGACAAAGAGGGAAAGATAATTAGAATACATGATTTAAGCCACAATGCTATATTCACATAGATGCTGTTAACAGGTTTATTATTAAAGTATATTTTACACTGAGTAAGGACATTCTGTGTGACAGAATTACACTTACTTAATCCATGGGTAGCATTTGACAATATAAATGAAAAACAAAAATGACAATAATACAGTATGGAGATAGTGAATGTATAAAATTCTACCAAGATTTGTTTTTCAGAATTGCTGGCATCAGTTTACATACAAATCATCTTCTATAGATAAATTGATGAGGTTATACCCCAGGAGAGACACTGTACTAAAATACTAAATAATACTAACAAATAAACAGCTAGGAACAATAAAATTGTTCTTTTTTCCCCTCCTGCTGCATATAATTGACAATAATAATGATGCTTCCTGCAAATGAAGGAAGATTAACTCACAAAAAGCCACAGCTTCAGTTACAGTCAATGTCCTTATTTGCCTTATTTATTATCAGTTAGAAATCACTTTATGTTCACAGTAAAAAAAATCAAATATTAATTATACCATTTAACTTTATAAGGCAGAGGTCCCCAACGTGGTTTTGTGTGCTGCCTGCATTCCACGGATGGGGCTTTGCTTGTTTGTGTGGCCCGGTTGCTGGCATGCCGCAGCCCAGTACCAGTCCATGGACCTGGGGTTGGGGACTCCTGTTACAGGGGATCTAGAAGATGGTGCCCTGTAATTTGGAACGCATACAATGTCCTTTAAGCAAATTCATAACTTTTATCATTATATGTGGCTGAACGATTAGATTTTTAGGGAAATGTCATGATGATTAAACCATTTATCCGTAACTGAATGGGAAAATCCTTGGATATTCTAGATTTACCCCCATAAGTTCCATGAAGAAAAATAGGATATAAAAGAAATATAAATACTTGTTCAATGCAGTTATTTTAACACCAATAATCTATGGTGACAAAATAAATGCCCTTGATTCATTTGCAGGCATTTGTAAGCATTTGCCCATGGACTCTGGGTTTTATTTATAGATGCCATGCAAATTCCTTAGCTGTTTAGTTGGCATCTTTAACATCTTGTTTTTGAAATTTTGTAATTTTACTTGTATATCGCCCTTATTATTTTTACAAACAACTCAAGGCCACAAATATATCCAACACACTTTTTCTCCTCTTTTCCTCACAACAACATTATGAGGTGGGTTTTTGGCTGAGAAAGAGTAACTGGCCCAATGTCAACCAACTGGCTTTCATGGCTAAGGTGGGACATGAACTCACATCCTCCCGCTGTCATGGTTCTAACAGATGAAACTCTTCAAAGAACTTTGAGGCATTATTTACCTTAAAGAATCTTTTATTCGAGAAACATAATATCGGCACCACATAATTGAAACCAAAAACTAAATTCCCCTCCCCTGGGTACAATGTAACAAAGCACAATTCCCTCCTCCAATTAACAGTCATAAATCACATTCCCCAATTAGCTTGAAGTGCGGGCTGTCTCCCCAGCTCCTCAGCCCGCCAAAATTGTAACAACTCAGGGCCCAATGACCTTGGGTTCCCACGGCTAAATTATTATTGTTATGACTAGCTAGAGTTTTATCCACATTCCTCCTCCCAGCAGCAACTAACTCTAAAAGCAATAGAAGAAAAATGGCTGCATTTCCATTTGTCGTCAAAGCAAGAACATCCAATGTTAGGAGCGTTGACACCCGCTTTCTGTCTTGGTGTCTTAACCAGTGGTGCTGTTTGCAAATGAGGTATTCTTGGTGGACTATAGATTAAGAGATGCAAAAGTGTTCATATCTATGGGTGCCATGCTAAATCTTACAAGAAACTAGGCCAGCTGTGATATGCTGATCATCTTCCATGCTGGACTTTTTTTAGAGGGAACAAGGGAAACATTGTGGAAAAATATTTTAAACCCAAATGGGATGGAGCCATTGCACATTGATTGGGCCAGTCTAATGCTCCCTTCCTCCCTGCAGGGAAATGAAAAAAAGACAGGAATATTCTCCAGCTAAAGCAGTCTCATTTTGTGGATAGTTCTGTCTCCTATTTTTGCATCCAGAGTCTAGAAAGAGAAATTAAATTCAGCTTAATGCCCATTTTCCCTCCAGGTTCAGATGACATCCATGACTGAGATAAGTAAAGACATTACAACTATGGGTAAAAATTATGGTTAAAGCTCTACTTTTCATTGACATTTAAAGCATAATGCATTTTTATATATAACTATGGTATAATGAATTATTTACTGGGAAGTAATAAAATACTGCTTTAAATTTTAAAAAGAAAATGTTTCTTTCTAGATTTTGAAAAACTATAAATAATTATTGATAGCAGAGCTTAACTGTTATGCAATGTATAAAGCTGGATGTTTAACTATAGAATAGTTTATAGCAACTGAATGATATATACCAAGTGAAGAGGCATGGCATGTTTATTATCTAATATGGTAAATTTGTGGAATAAATCCTAAAAGCAACATTTCAGAAAGTCACAATACAATCTGAAGACATGCAGTATTCTGCAAAAGTCACCAATGCATCCATTTTTCCATCTTGACACACACAGATGCACAGTTTGCAGAAAATCATGGTCAAAATAATACTATTAAATGGTACTAAATGCCATATGCTTCTTCAAGTTAAAAGGAAGGAAGGAAGGAAGGAAGGAAGGAAGGAAGGAAGGAAGGAAGGAAGGAAGGAAGGAAGGAAGGAAGGAATTGTGGTAAAATGCCATAGATGAAACAATTGTTAAGTAGTCATAGTTCTTCAGTTTAAAAATACATTTTAAGTTTTCACTTGGTTATTTTCAGACATGCTTGTTATTATTTAGAGGCTCATCATGTGTTGTGCCAAACATATATCCCTATTACCTTACCTCATAAGAAGCTTCCAAGAAGGTCATAAGCACTGCATGAAAACAGTAAAACTGGTCTGATTCCCCCCCCCCACCGCCACTGCTATATAGTGGCAACTGCCAATAAATATGGGATTCTACTTTTTCCTTTTTTTCCCCATCAGCACCCTTTCTGTGCTCTAACCAAATAAAACTACAAGGATTATCACAAAGAAATAGAAATAGATTTATTCAGTGCTTTTCTTCTAAAAAAAAAAAAGTGCCAGAACTCACACACGTCATACAACCCGCCTTGCCTACCCTATAAGGTTCCATCCCAAAAAGATGCCGGAACTCCGTTCTGGGCGTTCTATGAGAAAAAAAGCCCTGGATTTATTGTTGCAGGACAAAACCTGTGGGCTAAAACTACAAGGAAGGAAGTTCAAGCTAGCCAGCGAAAGATCTTCTTAACTAAGAGCTGTCAGCCAGTAGAACATGCTGTCACATTAATTATTGAGTTCAGCATCAAATAGAAGCTGGATAGTCATATTATGGAGTTGCTGCAGTGGATCCTGACTGAGACTTGGATTTAACATAACAGAATAACAGAGTTGAAAGGGACCTTGGAGGACTTCTAGTCCAACCCTCCACTCAAGCAGGAAACCCTCTACCATTCCAGACAAGTGGCTGTCCAATCTCTTCTTAAAAACTTCCAGTAATGGAGCTCCCACAATTTCTAGAAGCAAGCCCTTCAAATGATTAATGGTTCTCACTGTCAGGAAATTTCTCCTTATTTCTAGATTGGATCTCTGGACAAGTTTCCATTCATTACTTCTTGACCTACCATCAGGTGCTTTGGAAAATAGGTTGACCTCTTCTTTGTGACAGCTCCTCAGATATTGGAAGACTAATATAATATCACCCCAGTCCTTCTCTTCGTTTTGATTAGACATATCCAGTTCTTATAATCATTCATCAAGTTTTAGCCTCCAGCCCCCTAATCATCTTTGATGCCCTTCTCTGCGCTCTTTCTAGAATCTTCTTTAGAGGATTTGGTGATTTTCCAGTTGTATGATTCTGCAAATGCATTGCCCTCTCTTCACAAAAGGCAATAGTATTGCCATCTTTCATTTTCCTGTAAATTACATAAGAGTTTAGGTATTCTGCAGGGCAATATTGTAACTTTTTTATTTCTCCAAATTACCACTGTGGACGGGAACAGGAAGGAGACAGAAAGGAAACTCTGTTAATGTTAACCATCAAGGCATGTACTGAATTTAAAAAATTTGTAAGCTAAGGTCCCAGGAGCTGCACCTGGTCCAGTCCTAGCAACACCACTGCCCATTACAGTTATGGAGAATAATGCAAAAGGCTTTGTGTTGTTAAGTGGGAGCCTAAATACAGATGCTGTGGAAGGAGGAGGGCAGAGGTGAGGGAGAAATATCAGGAACCAGAGCCTTGGAAGCAATTAAGTATGCCAAACCCAATAAGAAAGGCATCACTGCACATTTTGCGCTCTTCCTATTTTGCAGGGCTTAGGGCTTTTTCTAGAATTGGAGAATATATCATTGCCCAGCAAGAAGCTACTTATGCATCATGATGGTTTCTGGTTCCTGATGCTCATCTGGTTCCCTTTTGCAATGGGAAGAAAGTCTGATAATGTGAAAAACAGACTCTTTTTACAATTGCCAGCTCAAGAGGAATGGAATGTACATTAGTATTAGTTGTAACATAGTACTATTATTCTGCCTGCTTTCTTCCATGATGTTCATAGCAGCTAACAGTAAAATAAAAAAGAGAAACTATGAAAAAGAATATATAAGAAGATTTCCCCTCTTATATGTATATATATGAGTGGGGGGAACCAATTCAAAGGTCAAGCACAGCAGTTTGAACAGGGATAGTGCAGATAGCAGACAAATCTGATAGACCAAACTATTGTCTAAATAAAAAAAAAATAGCAGTTTGGCAGTAATGAAAGGACAATACAATGGGAGCCAAATGCATTTCTGAAGGAAAAGATCTTAAAAGCATTAACAGCTGTTGAAATGTATCTCTCATCTTCCTACCAGATGTGTTTCAGAAATTGGCACAAGAATGATCTTTCTGGAAGATATATTTGGATGTTTATTCAAGAAAGCTATCTTGTTTCCAGATGACTTTCCTTCCAGAGAATGGGACACTGACCTAAAAAAATCCCTACAATAATATAACTCTTCTGTGATTCATTTAGTCTTCTCAGCTTTGGAGGGTGTACGGTCACAGGGCACTGCCAGTTTTTGCACTCAGAAGCAGTTAAAAGATGTTCTGTGAATGTCTTCCCTGTTGACAGGTTGAATGTTGAAAAGCTGCAGCAAAACTCAGTGTAATGCCTTGAGCTCCTGCAGGTCTGCATACAGCCAAAGTCCCGTCTCCTTCCCTCCTTTCTTTCCTCCAAAGAAGTTAAAGAAACAGAACAGTAGCCTGGTTGAATACCTTGTTTGCTGCAGAAAATAAGGAGGAACAAAGATTTTCCACAAGGGTGTTTTCACAATGGCTCATGATTGGCTTTGATCTTCATCATGGCTCCCAACCAGCATTCTTCCAGCCAACTATTAAGGAACTCTTTCCCCTCCCATTTTTTTTTATTATTATTTAGCCTGCAGCAAATGAAAGAAAAACAACCCTTATTATCAGTGCTTTTTTTGTTAAAAAAAAAGGTGCCAGAACTCACACATATCATACAACCTGCCTTGCCTACTCTACAAGGTTCCATCCAAAAAAGGTGCCGGAACTCCGTTCTGGGTGTTCTATGACAAAAAAGAGCCCTGCTTATTATCAATAGCCCTGGATCTTAGTGCAAGGACACTACGCTACTCCTGAAATACTACAGTCCAAGAGGAGGAGAGAAGCAGGAGATATGCTTTGGCAGAAGCTTCCCCCAATGATATGCTGCTTCTCCAATGGGTCTAGAGTTCAAGTTCTCAAATGGCAAAATAAGCATTTTTCAATCAGATTTTAGGCCACTGGGTTGAAAGAAAATTGCCTTGACTGCTCTGGAATTGCTTTAACTTAACAAATTGTGTTAATCTCTGGAATTAATTGTTCTGGAGTTGCTTTAATTTAACAAATTGTATCAATCTCACTTTTGATTACTTCTCTGGGCTACAGTTCAAGGTTTGATTTTCTTCAGGAAATTTGGCAGAAGGTACTCTACCCCACCCCAACTTCACAATCTTACATCACACACTTTAGCTATTCACTTCCTCTATAGAGTACCAAATGATCATTTTAAATTAAAGGAGATATTTTATAGCAAATTTAAATGGAATATTCCAACTATTAATCTAGAAGTTTAAATTGATTAAGTAAAAGTCCTGCATTTGACTAGACTGACTTTAATAGGATTGTGATAGACTCAGTTGTGATTTTGTGGTTTTTTAAGCTGGGCTCAAGAACAAAATCATTCCATAAATCATTTTATCTCAGAAGTCAGTGCATTGTTTATTAAATGTTTCACTTATTCTCTCTTCAAAAGTTAGTACAAGCAGTCTAAACACAGGCCTTTGTGTGGAAAAAAGGAGTCTCATCCTTTTTACATGAATGCCCCCAAAATTACTATTTTAATTTCTTTGATGGGTAAACATTCAAGATGTTCTATTCACTATTACTTTCAGTTCATACACCAAGGCAGCCATAATTCATAGACTGAGGAAAATTAATTATAATGCCTAACCTTTTTGCCACTAAATAGCTCTCAAACAACTAACAAGATAAAAACAATATAATTAAAATACAGTGAAAATCATAATTAAAAATCAAGCAAAACAATCAGCATACTTTTCCACCCAGCTCAGCAGTTGAAATCCACTTTCACATTTTGGGCCTATCTAAATAAAATGTTTTGTTGGCTGGCATAATGATATTTGGTGTAGTGATTAGAGGCACTAGGCCAGAAACTGACTTCTTGTCCTTTTTAGGCACAAAGTCAACTGAGTGATTCTGGGCTAGTCACTCTCAGCCTAAGAGAAAGACAATGGCATGACACTTAAAAAAAAAAAGCTGCGATTTGATCTGAAAGCACCAAAACAACAACAGCCACAATCAAAAGGTAATAATAAAAAGGAGACCAGTGAGCTAACTTCAAATGTCAAAAAGTCAGCCACTGAGGAGATCCTGTCTCATTCTCCATTAATACAACTCATATGGTGACAGGTTAGAACAAAGAAGCTTTCCCAAAGAATGTAAAACCTTTTTCAACTTGATTCTAGATTACACAGCTGAATTTGCATAATAGGCTATTATTACTACTGTTCATATAAGATGTTATGCCCAATAAACCATAATTAACATGCTAAAGCTTAACATAATGGCACTGTTCGCCCAACAGAGTCCCTGCTGACCCTCAAACTACTTGATTCCATTTTAGTCTGACCTAATGAACCCAGTCTTAAAGCCACTTTCAAATCGATCTGACTGAAAGCCAATGAGGTTCTTATAACAAGCAGTCTGCATACTTCTTTAGCTATGTTGTCAGTAATTCAGCTATAATATGGGACAGGTGGAATATCCAAGCACTTTTAAAGACATGTATGGTGGCAGTTCAACCACCTGTGAAAAAGCATATTTAATGTTGTCAAAACTGTCATTTATACAGCTACAACACCAGGAATTTCAATTAACAAATTAAGCTGTACCAATAATTGCTAATATGGTGTCTAAATTCACATGCTGTTTTAAGTATAGGCTTGTTTTAACCATAGCTTGATAAATATCACGGCAGGTTCTCACATGTTAAGCTATATGCAGCAATGGGCAATCTTTTAGGAAAGAGCTCCATTATTTAATATCTTTGAAAGGAACAGGGTCCCTCCGTGGATCAAGAATGAAGTAGATGGGTTAAGATGCAAAATGGTGATACCAAGTTTTGTGTCTGATTTTCTGTTTTAAGGAATATTTGGTGGGTTGTCCTAAACCTGTTCTGAAACCTTCTAAGCAACTTTATTGTGTTTTTTCTCTTTCAAAAAGCAAGACATTGCATCTGTAAATTTCAACAATTTCAAAATAGAGGCTACTGGTGATTAAATAATTCAAATATCTTGCTAAGCCAAACTTGAATAAATCACATTATGCCGTTATGTAATACGTAGAACTCAGCTTGTGCCTCAGAATATGTTACAGAGTTTCTCTGGATTGCAGTTTGTAGTACAGAGTTACAAATTCAGTTTCAGGCATTTATCATGTAAACAAGTGTATGTTTCACGTTTCAAAGATCTGAAGCATTAACATTTATGAAATGTAAATTCTTGCAAAGCTGAGAAAAGCACTGCACGTACTTGGTTATTTGCACAGATCAGTGTTTGAACAAGGTGAGAAATGGAGCTGGGTTGTGCCTATTGAGTGAGCATACACAAAGTAAAATGAAATAAAATGGAAATGTTTCTATATTCTACACCAGATGTAAATCCATTAAGCAGCAATTCCTACATAAACACATAACTATTATTTGTAACTGGCAAACAGCTTAAAAATAATACATAGGCTTCAATGTTCACCCCATCATCATTCTTCATTTGATACATTTGACAAAGGCTGGAGCCTTCACCATTAAACAATTATGCCATGCCGAGCTACAGATCTATAGCTATTCTAAGCAATATGTAAAATTAATATTGTACCACTGCTGTTTTGGTGCATTTATTTATTTATTTGATGATAAATGTACAGTGGCTCTGTTTGAACTGCATCTAGCACAAATAGAGGAAGGGAAGCTTAATCAATCTTCTTCTCCAGTCTCTTTTTTTATAAAAAGAGAAACAGAAAAGGGTTTGTTTTTCTTCTAAAAACATTTAAAGTTGTTGGGTTTTTTTTTTTTCAAAAAAATATTCCTCTAGAGTGATGTTTATGCTTCTGGCTGGGCTGTGCAAAGCATTTGAAAGAGGATTTTTGTTAACCCAAACTAGACACCTCTCTAATTGTTAAAGCAGGTATTTTTGGGAAGGCTCATATGCTGCTTTGAAAGTTTCCTTACATGTACATTTTCACCGTGGACTGGTGAACAGGTCAGGTAGAAAAACTGGGGAGAGCTTTGGAATTAGCTTGCAAGCCTTGCAAAAAGATGGAGCTGCTTTAAGAAATCAAATCAAAGAGAAGTGCTTTGTTCCCACTAACATGTGTTGTAAAACCTCTTTTCAAGCTTGCCCAGCTCTTGTTTCTGACCCAATTCGAAAAGGAGGCCTTGGGTTTTAAAATTCTGTAGAGAGTTCATATTGATAATCTCAGTGAATACTCCTCTTGCATGCAAAACCTACTCAACCAAATTAATTAGAGCATCTTAAGAAATGCTGTTCCAGGTTTCTTCTTAATTGGACAATAGGGCTATGAGAAGCAATCAGAGCCATGGTTTAAAGCTTTAACATGACCAAAGTGCCCCAAAGGTTTCATAGCGTCACTGCAAGCCTTTTGCCAGCTTCTTGAGCAGGCATGCTTCTTCATTTCAGGAGCAATCCTGTTGGGAGTAATTTTCTGCACGTATGCACAAATTCAGAAAAATGGGTGAGGGGTGTTTAATTTACTATCATGATTGAAAGAAGCAAATATTTTTATTTTTTAATTCTCTCCCAAGAATTTACTGATCTTTAGGCAACAGTGATAAATGAGACAATAATACTATTTTGTTTTAAAATTAAAGAGCCACACACAATTGATTTTATTAGTAGTGATCAGTGCTTTTTTTGTAAAAAGAAAAGGTGCCAGAACTCACACCGTCATACAACCCGCCTTGCCTACCCTACAAGGTTCCATCCAAAAAAGGTGCCAGAACTCCGTTCTGGGCGTTCTGTGAGAAAAAAAGCCCTGGTAGTGATAGTAATATCGTAGTCTTATTGCTTTAGAACTCTCTTCCTTTTTTTCTTTATTTGCTGCCATCTGATAAATGAATTGTCAGGTTGTTTTCATTGATTCATTGGTAGGTCTGCTTCCTTGTTTTACTTTGTTAATCATAATACTGTTATATGAATAAATAAACATAATGTATGTACCTACTGAAATGTGCTCCCCATACACAGTCATATATTTATGAATGAGAATATATGTAGCTAGTAACTAGCACTGATGATATTAATCTAGTTTAGGTAATAAAATGTCTGCAAGAAAACAACCAAGTTCAGAGAGCAGCAAGGATCTTTCACTAATATTTACAATTAAATTAATATCTGTAGATGTTTATATTTTCCTAAACAATTGTAATACCTATTGCAGCAGAACACTATATTGATACATCTATGCATTTGCTTCTGACCTTGCTTTTTTATAATAGAAAAGTCACAATGAGCCCAAGTGGGACCCAGTGAAATCTAGTTTATTCTATTACCTTAACGAAAAGGATTTTCCGTTTGTTGTTTGCTGTTCCAAGGCATAACTGTAGAAGATCTCCCTTGAGTGGTCATAAGAAAAGGACACATTCTTGGATGGGCTGCTACCTCAAAGTAAATCAAAAAAATAAATGTTTTTGAGCTGAATCAGAAGGATTCAAAAGCCACTGGGAGGAAATAACTTTCATTCCAACTGCTCCAAATAGAAGGCTGCTTACACAGAAAAAAACAAGTCCATATGAAAGTATACGTACTCAGAAGGCCAGGCAAAAGTAGTTTAACATTGTTATATTTATTAACAATATAACATAATATTGATGTTATATATAAAATATCTAAAATATGTCAGTGTAATGTTCCAGAGGAGGGCATAGAAGTTAATGCAGCAATTGGTGACAAAATGAACAAAAAGAAATGATAGCCCCCAGTTCTGCATACATCAATGGACATTGCCTAGTCTAGTGGGTTGCAGAATAATGGACAACCAGTAGATGGCAGCATACAGATAAGGGTTTCTGTATCTCATCATCTTAGAATGTTCATGCTGTTCAGGAAACCGCTATCATTCTGATGCTCACTTGGGATCGTATTAGGACAAAGTGGATCAGTAATCCCAGCAACACAGGGAATGAGGTACTACATCAAACCATGATTTACTAAATAAGCAAATTAAGTAGATTCATAAAATTTGCTAAGCCTAACATCCCATTTATAAACTTGTGTGAATGCAACATGCTAGAGTACTTATAAACCCAACCCAAGAACAGTTTTCTCCAAAACTTTTAGAAAGAGTAAGAAATATTTTGATTTTCTAATTTAACCCAAATTAACCTTTCTGTCCCCTTTGGCACTGAACTTTTATGACTTTTCTTCATAATTTTCTAAGACATTTCTTAACCAAAAAAGTCATTTTGTATTGATCAATCATTGATAAATTATTTTTATCAATACTTTTCAAAACATAAAACAATTTATTTCATATTGATTGTAGTTAACAATATGGTATTAAAGTGTTTACAAAAGTAGATCACATTCATGTCCCAAACCAACTTATTCCTACCACCATGTTTCCCCGAAAATAACCCCATGTCTTATATTTGTTTTTAGTCCAAAAGACCCATTAGGGCTTATTTTCAGAGGATGTCTTATTTTTTTCGCCACAAGGCCCAGCGCGGCTGATGCCCTACCCCACCAGGCGAGTCAGGCTTCCTTCAGTGGGGGAGGAAAACTTTGGAAACTATCTTTTAATTTACATTCATCATCAATATTGCAATTCGTCCCTTTATTTTTCAAAAAAAATATTTGTGTTTACCATGATTAGCCTCCTTGATCGCCAATGGGAAGGCACAGTGTGAATTCTGAGCATGGGCTGTGGTAATACAGACACTCTCACTCTCACGCTGTTTCCTCGCTTGGGGCGCACCATTGCTTGGCAAGTGCATTCAACTTTGTGGCTCAGCTAAACTCTTCAGCTGCAGAAGCCACAGTTCCCATCAGCTTCAGGAAGCCTGGGCGATGGAAACCTTAGGCCAGGCTCCTCGCAGGTGAAGCAATCCGGCTCGCCCAGGATCAGGTAGGCCATCGCCAGAGGCGTGGCCCATCCCCGTCCTACAGCTCCATCGCACGAGCCTCCCACAATGGCCAACCTGAACCTGGGTGAGCCAAATTGTTTACGGGGAGAGGCTGTGCGTTGCAGTAGAATGACTGCAAAGGGTGCGTGCAGATCCCTGCAGTTTCTGGAGGCTCTGAGCACTGGTTTTGGTGTCGATCGGTTTCCCACCCCATCCCATCCGTGCCAGATTGATCTGGTGGGTGAGATTGCCTTCCACCTTCCCCACCACTGCATTGGCATCTGATGCTGCCCTCCCGAGAGACGTCGTGGCAATTGGATGGCAGCCACGCTATGGGAACAGACCATCCCCCAAACCTCAACCATCCTCTCCACGGTGTGCTGCAACTGATCCGAAGCGCTGCCTAAAACAGCGAGGCAGATGCGCATACAGACGCGGTGCCAAAAACAGTTCTGAAAGCCTCCAGGAGCTGCAGGGATCCAGGTGCACCCTTTGCCGTCATTCTCCTGCAACATGCAGCCTCTCCCTATATCTTAACAAAGTTGATCTTGGCTTGATTATATGTTTTGGTGATTTCAAACTACTGTAGTGTAAAATGGCTTGCCTCCAGAAGTTGTGGGTGCTCTACCACTGGAAGTTTTTAAGAAGAGTCTGGATAGTCACTTGTCTGGAATGGTATAGGGTCTCCTGCTTGAACTGGGAGTTGGACTAGAACAGGGCTTTTCAACTCGTGGTACGCATAACATTGGTGGTACATTTTCAACCTGTGGTATGCATACCACTGGTGGTACATCAGCACCTGGCAGGTGGTATGCATACAGTAGGTTGAAAAGCACTGTAAAAAAAGTGTAAAAGTGTAGGCCTTGGGAGGCTCAGCCTGTGGGAGGTTCAGCTGGAGCTGCAGTGTTGCCAGGGCTCTGCTGAGCACCCAGCTTGGGGCTCCAGATGATTGGCTCACGGCTCAGGCTGACTAGTGCTTCCTACAAAGCAGGGCTCATCCAGCGCTCTTGCCCAATGTCATGCCGGCAGCCCCAGCGGGATCAGGAAGGCTCCAAAGGAGGTAGCTGCAGGAGGGAGGGGGAAGCAGGATCCAGCCCCATTGGGATCAGGAAGGCTCCAAAGAAGGTAGCTGCAGGAGGGAGGGGGAAGCAGGATCCAGCCCTGTTGGGATCAGGAATGCTCCAAAGGAGGTAGTTCTAAAATCGATAGGCTGCTGCTGGGGAGGAAAATCAAAATAGGGCAAAACAAGCATAGTCCATCATGGTTTATTGATTGCCAAGTTTTCCTCTGGTTTTCCTGTCCCTTTCTCGGCTATTAAAATCACATTGGCAAGGTCTGTACTGGACATCTGATGCAAACTAGTCAACTGGATTTTAGCCTAGCCCCTTGTGCAATCCTAAACCACATTCTGGAGGTAAGAGGATGTAGTAACAGGAGAGAGCTGCAAAATTGATTCGTTATTTATTCTTGCCTTTAGTAGCAATTACGTTCTTTGATGACTTTGCTAGCAACCTGCAGGCTGTGAACTTTCCTTTCCCCTTTGGAGAAAGATTTCAGGAATGCTAGATTTATTTTTCCTGCTAATTACAATATACTTTATGGGTTTTTTAAAGAGCTGTGAGAAAAAGATGTGTCTGAAAATTAAAGGATGGATGGATTGAGTTGTGGGACAGGAAAGGGAAGTACATGGACTTATGCACTTCCAGTTGCTGACAGATGTGCCACTAATATTCTGACTTGACACCTGCATGCTCTCAGGGCCCAAATATTATTGTCATTCTTCGTAGGCTGGTATTGTGCATTAACTAAGTTTTTCTGGGTTCTGTTTTTAAGGTGAGTATCCTGAGCTACGGAGGCCTTTGATCATCTTCTTAAATACATACTAATAAAATAATGAGAACTAAAGGCTCAAAGGGAAGGCAGATGAGAAAGAACGAGACCTTTTGGGGTCTTCAATTCCCTTCCTGTTAATAGTTTCTTAATAAGGTTTGCTCTTCCTTCCTAACATCAATAAAGGTGGTGTCATGATTCCGATAGATCAGTGGTTCTCAACCTGTGGGTCGGGAACACAGTCCGCCATTTTTTTCCCCTTTTCCTTAGCTGTGCTACTCCCTTTTATTTCTATTGGCTTTTGAAAGCCAATAGAATAGATTATCTTGAATAGAGTCTAATTCTATTGGCTTTCAAAAGCCAATAGGAATTGTCCAGGCTGTCTCTGCCCTGCTGAGCCCACCAAAAGTCCCATTCACCAGTTGAGTAGTCCTCGACTTATGACCGGTTGGGGGTCGTGGCATTAAAAAGGTTGAGAGCCACTGCGATAGATGAAGCCAGTAAAAGAACTTCAAGGCAAGAATTCTTCCTTAAAGAACATTTTATTAGGAAACAAAGTATCAGCACTTACATAGTTGAACCCAAAACTGAGATTCTCTCCCCCAGATACAAAGTAACAAGTTGCAATTCCCATCCCACAAACCCTGTCATAAATCACATTCCCCAATTAACGTAAGACGCAGGCTTTTCTCACTGGCTTCACCAAAACCTTATCAGACCATAGTCCTTGAATTCCCACACTTCTACATTGTTATGGCTAGCTAAACCCTCAAGAATTCATCCCATTTCCTCCCCTTCTTCATCTGAACTCTACAGAATAGGAAAGGCATGCTAGAAGCAAAAGTAAAAATGGCTGCTGATTCTCAGTTGTCAGAGTAACATCCATTGTCACAGCATTGACAGGTGGTTTTTCCAGAAAATATGTGAAGAGCTGTAATTAGTGATTTAACTATGTTTTCTTTTTGGCTGTGTTTTAATTTATATAATGTATGTTTAATCAAGGAGGGCTTGGAGAGGTAAAAGTAGCCAATACGGAGGCTGCATCTTGCCCTCTAGACCTGCCTCCCCTGTAGATCTCTGGAGAGGAGGATGGGGTGGCAGAGGAGCTATGTGAGGGAAGGCTGCCCCAACAAGCCAGCATCCTTACCACGCACAATTGGAAACGGGAATTCCCTTTCGAGAAGAGCCAGCCTCTCTTGCGCAGGACCTGGGAGTGCTGCTCCCCTGCCACCTCCTCTTGCTCTCCAAAGATCTGTCAAGGCAAAGTTGGATTGGAGGAAATGGCTTCCTGCAAACTTTCTCCGCCACGCTTCCACACACAGCAGCGTCATCCTCTACCTCCTGCTTTGCTGGGAGGAGGCACCAGATAGGGAAACACCAACAATGTCTGGGATTGGGAGAAGAACGTCTCCTTTGGAATGCTATGTGCACACAAACACACACAACATTCCAAGCTTGGAGACTTTTATCCACATCTGAGCTAGCAAACTGCCAATCATGCTTGGGCTTGGGAAGAAGGCCTTCTTCTTCCTCTGTGGATAAAAGTCACCAAACCTGGAATGCGGTGTGTGAGCGTGTGTGTGTGCACACGCAAGCACCTGGCTGCTAGCAGTCTGGGGAGGTGAGGAGTTTGTGGGGCACCAAGTTGTCCCCACATCAAGTTAGCTGGTGCGACTTGTTCCAACCCAGCTGTCTCGAGTCAGCTGTGTCCAGTGAGTGGCATCGAGCAGGCCATGCCCACTTGCTAGGCGACTGGTGGTACTCGAATACTGCCATATCCTAAAAGTGGTACAATCTCTGAAAAGGTTGAAAAGCCCTGGAGTAGAAGACCTCTAAGGTCCCTTCCAAGTCTTTTATTCTGTAAATTCTATAAATTTATATGAAGCTATATTTATTTAATTTATATCCCACCATTTTTCTAGAAGCTTCATACAATGTATTATATCATTCTCTCCGAAGTTCCCATAATAGGAACAATCCTATGGTTTTATGTTAGTCCAGAAGTCTGATGTGTGGAATCCAGCCATCCATAGACCGAATGCATTTGCAACTAATATAATATCATCGGCACTAATTACTGATGCAGTTCTCAATACTGTTGAAAATACTTGTTCAAACTGCAAAGTCTGTAACTGTTTGAGCTAGAGTTAACTCCTACTTTCACTTTTGTTAATGGCACAAAGGCCTATCCTATGTCCTCATCACCAAGACAGTCAGTTTAATAAAGATATTCCTTTGAGTGTAACTCCACATTTTCATTTTCAGTCCCACATTTCCATTGGGGGTTTGCCAGGTAATCCTATAGTAAGCTTTGATGCAGGCTCTAGAGATGTCTGATTATATTGGCTTTTCTTTGAGCAATATCTTGGGCTTCTAGTTTAATTATAATCATTGGCAGTTACTATTTTACCATTTCCTTGTATTCTTCCTTTATGATGATGCACACCATGGTGTCACTCTTGAAAGTGATCAAAAATAGTTATAAGTTAGCAGAAATGCAAATAAACCCAACACAGAATCTGTTTGGGATTTACAGGATTTGTTAGCAATATATATGGGTAATGAGTTGTGATTTGAAAAAGGACACATGGCATGGACATATTCTTTTAGAGAAAGGGGGAGGTCCTCAGAATGATTTTTAGGTAAGTACTATCTGGTCATTGTTTACTTTTAACAAACATAGATTTTCCTCATGACCTGGTCCTTCATGTCTTCCCAACAGTGCATTCATTGTTACACTAAATAAGTCTATCCACTGTTCCACTGGTCATCCTCTTCTTCTCTTTCCTTCCGCTCCTCTTTCTCAGCATTAAAGCATTCTTCAGAGAGTGGGCCTTTGCATAATGTGTCTGGAGTAGAATAATTTGAACCCCTCCATTTGTGCCTCATGTGAGAATTCTGGTTTGATTTGTTCAATGATCCATTTGTTTGTTTTCTTATCTGTCCACGGTATTCTGAGGAATCTTCTCCAACACCAAAGTTCAAAAACATCAATATTCTTCCTATTTTGCTTCTTCAGGTTCCAATTTTCATTTACAGAAAGTGTCACAGAGAATACCATGGCTTGCACAGTTCTGATCTTTGTAGGTACGGACACATCCCAGCATCTGAATATCTTTTCCAAGGTCTTTATGCCTACCCTACCAAGTGCTAGTCTGAGGAGCCTTTCTTGATTACTTCTTCCTTTACTGACAAGGTTTGACTGTAAAAGGCAGAGGCTACCCACATCTTTGATATTTTCATTGCCAGCTGTAAGGCTGATTGTTTTACCTGTTGTCCTTAATTTGGTTTTCTTTATATTTAACTTTAGTCCTATTTTTTCATTGTGTGCTCCTTTATTTTTATCACTAGGTTTGCAGTTCCTTTGCATTTTCAGCTAAAAGTAAAGAAACCTGAGAAGTTAAGATCCTATGATAGAAATCTGAGCTACAAGGGAAAGGGAGATAAAATGAAGACAAGAAGGCAAGAAAATGAGGGCAAGAGACAGATAAGGGTTAGAAATCCAGCATTCGTAGACAGGGTTTCTTCTTTGGGAACAAAACTCTTTGAACTGAAACTTCTGATTAAACAGACACTAAATCAGAAGACTTTGATTTGGTCATTAAATTTTGTCTTCAGCTATTGAATTAATTACATATAATAGAAGAATTTTATTAATTATATTCTAAGATAGAAATATGCAGCTGGCTAAAGTTAAGGAAGGTACAAGAAATATACATGGAAAGAAGAAACAAAGAAGTCAAATGTAAAATATTTCCATAAAGCTCAGATTTTGCAGCTGCCAGTTTGTATTTTTGTCAATCCTGAAGACAGAAATTCCAGAGAATATGAGAAATTATGCTATAAAATCAATTATTTGTGAAGGAGGAAACAAAAGAGGGTTATCTTATCAGGGATTTTTTTTTATTGATTTTCATTAATAGAATAAATAAAATTCTATTAATGAAAATCAATAAAATTTGATTTGCAGAAATTTGAATTAAACCAATAAAAAAGATGCATTGGAAATTTGATGTACTGTAGACTCTTAATGGGACAGCTCTCATGCTGTTTCTTGAAGCAGAACTTTTTTAGAAATTGAAAAGAAGGAGAATTGGGAAAGTACATATTTTTGGGGAGATGGTTAATGCAAAAAGTTTCAGCAATGCCATTAATAAGAATAATAAATTTTTTAGCATTACAGTTCCTCTTCACTAGTAGATAGAATTCAGGCTAAGAGTTTCTTAAAGATCACAACAGATCTAGTCCCTATTTCATTTACCAGACAATTAAAAAAAAAAGAACACTAGTGTAACACTACTTGTTCAGCCATTGAAAAGTATGCGTTGAAAATTCTTTTACATAGATAATTTTATATGCATTTTGGTGCATATAAAGATCTTTACTCAGGATTATTTAGATTATTTTAAATATTTTATGTGTCTTTTATTCTAAATGTTTGTGTACTTTTTCCTTATTATTGTAAACCAATGAAATTATTCCCAGTGCGATAAGTTATTTTAAGTTTTATTAGTAGCATCATCCTAAATGTGTTTGCTCTTTTGTTTCTCCTTTGGTTCAGTGAGATTTACTTTATGTTTCAAATGCAGGCCCAGAACGTGTAGCTGAATTTGTAGCTCTACTGTTGTTCTTGGTATCCCCTGGTGACATATGGCAAACCCATGGAAAGCATATTAATGTTGTTGTCAAGCCCCTAATATCACAGTATAACCCACCAGGAAAGATTTGCAATGTCTCTCATTAAAGTTGAAAAATCTTATAGGTGGATCTTGAAAACTTTATTCTTGTTATTTTTCTAAATCTTCTGCTTGCAATGCATGTAGAAAAGAGACAGGTGCAGTCTGATGTTTTTGGACCCTCAGTTCTCTTTAGGTGCAATGTCAAGAGGTGAAACTATGTCAGGAAACCTAGACAGATAAAAAAAATAAGAGTTAACACCTACCTATGCTAGATCTTCCATGCCATGTTTCAAAGATTACAAATGGTATTAGTCACTTATTGATCTCTGTCCTTTTGATTTTAAAAATGTTACCTTTTATTACAGGATTCTAAAATAGAATTATATTTTTATTCCTTGCTCTATTTTATCTATAATTTACTTTGCCAATCTATGCAAACCAGCAAGTAACACAAAGCTGCTTGCTACATTTTGGTATCAAAAGTATTTAACAATTGCTATAATCATAGAAGTTTCACCAGTTACATGCTTCAGTTTTTACAGTATATTCAAACTCTCTGTAATCAAATCATTTTGCAACAATAGGAAACAGCAAACAGGAAGGATGATTGCATTAGGCAATTTAAACTACATATTTCAAAAATCCATGATTTAGCAGCAAATATAATCATTATCTTCCAAAAATGTTGCCATATTATAAAAAAAACTATACAAAATTAGCATCATGAAGCATTAATAATGTTGCTAGGCAACAATTCTCTGCATCATATCCAGGCTGGCCTGCTCATATTAATTCTGTATGACTTTGATTTTCTCCCTTGATTGCCTGTTAACATTAAAGCTTGTAATTGCTTACCCCTGTCCTCTTTTTCTAAAACAGCTTCATCTTGTCTGAACTTGCCTTGTAACTGGAGGGACAGGATAACAGACAATTTAGATCCATGTTAACATGTTTCATTACAATTTTTTTCACTTTGATTCCATTAAACAGTGGTAAGTGGCTACAAAGTACTGTAGTTCTTTTAGTAGCAATAAAATTATATGTGTGTCAGAATTGCAACAGAACTTTCTTTGTTTATCTTACAATAACTAATATATCTGGATAAAAGTAAGAAAACTATATACCATATATCTATATATGATAGTTGCTTCCATTGAAAAACAGCCTCTTCTTGACCTAAAACTGCGTACATGTCAGCAAAATCCTAAAAATCAAGATGTGTTGTCATGTTTTTGTTGATTTGTTTCTGTGAGATTTACATCTGGTTTTGAACTAATAAATTTATTAAATATACTCTATTAAAAGGTAGCATTTTCTTAACTATTCTTATTTTCAAGCAGCAATCAAAGAGTCATAAACAGTGAGCTTCAGATATGTTTTTCCTACAATGACCCCTGGCAGGCAGGGCAAAAATAAAGTGGTTGGCCTATAGCCTCACCATGAGTTTCTGTGCCTAAAATCTGATAACCCAGCTTGAACAAAATTTTGAACCAGAAATTTCTGAGAATAAGCTGATCCCACAATTTTTTTAATGATGTAAAATTCTGGGAGAAAGTGATTTGGAAGAATTTTTTTTCTTTCACTTTTCTTCCAATGATTGATTTGAGTGTTTCATATTCCCTAGGACAGGGATCCTCAGGAATTCTGGGAGTTGAAGTCCATGAGTCATAAAAGAGCCAAGGTTGCCTACCCCTGCCCTAGAAGTTCCTTCTTTTTGAAAAGTTGATTACTACTATTCCTATTGTGAAGAGGGAGAACAGGACCAGGCTAATGATAAAACATGCTTTTAATGCATACAGTTCCAATTTCAGAATAACAGAATAACATAGTTGAAATTTCAGTTGAACCTGTTGTGAATATGCAATTATATTTTATTTTGTTTATATTCAGATTCTCTGTCTATGGAGTTCTGTTGAAAATATTACAGTCCTTTCTCCAGTTACAGCCACCACCAGTATTTAAGGCTTTTATCCAACATAGACAAATTAACACAACAAAAACATTTTTAAAAATAATTGTTCAATAGCTGCTTGAGGTGACCTGAACTTCCTGTGGTCTGGCTTGCACAACATATTAAGCTCTAATATTGTTTGTCTGATACTTGCCTTAGAATGAACCTTGTCACTGCAAGTTGTAAACCACAGATAACCCACTTCCACAAGTTCTCAAGGCAGTTTTCAGTCAGAGTCCAATAAAAGCAATAGCCCATTAGCCTACTCTAACTAAATCAAGGTAACTCTTGTATCATCAGTATCAGAACAACTCTTTTCAAGGCATTGTTAAAGGCCAGGAGATTGATGGTGCTTCTAATCTCAAGAGGCAAATGTTCCAAAAAGCAATGCCATTGCTAAGAAGCCATGTCAAAGCATCCAATCCTAGTGAGATAAGAAGCCTTGGGGTACCTTTCCTCAAAGATTATGTGAGATATGCTGAATCTGAGTGGGAAAAACAGTCATCGAAGTACCCAAGTACCATGTGCGGCATTAAAAAAATGTTTAACTTCAAAAATTAAAAGCACTTAGAATTGGACTCAGTGACTACTGCCCAGAGGGTCTACAGTTACAGAAGTGTGGTTACATTTTTAAACCAATGAAATATTCCATATCATCCACAAAGACAGCCCTGAAGAGCAGATTAAAATGGTTCTCAAGCCAGAAAGATTGATTCACAATGCGCCTCATTAATTAGATTTAATGCTGTGAAAGTTAGGGGTTAATATACAGAATCCTAGAAGTTGAATGAGCCAAAACTGTATTACTCATTTATTGGTGCATCATAAAGGCAGGCTTTGAGAGCCATTGGACCTCTCTTTCTTAAAATGAAAGCTCAAAGGGCTAATCATTCCAGGAAAGACTGACTTGAATAAAATTAGAATAGAATAGAATAGAATAGAATAGAATAGAATAGAATAGAATAGAATAGAATAGAATAGAATAGAATAGAATAGAATTAGGGACTGGAGGCTAAAACGTATAAGGAATGGCTGCTGGAATTGGGTATGTCTAGTTTAATGAAGAGAAGGACAAGGGGGGACATGATAGCATTGTTCCAATATCTCAGGGGCTGCCACAAAGAAGAGGGAGTGAAGCTATTTTCCAAGGAGCCTGAAGACAGGACAAGAAGCAATGGATGGAAACTAATCAAGGAGAGAAGCAACCTAGAACTAAGGAGAAACTTCCTGACAGTTAGAACAATTAACCAGTGGAACAACCTGCCTCCAGAAGCGGTGAATGCTCCAACACTGGAAGTTTTTAAGAAGAGACTGAACAGCCATTTGTCCGAAATGGTAATAGGGTTTCCTGCCTGAGCAGGGGGTTGGACTAGATGACCTCCAAGGTCCCTTCCAACTGTATTATTATAAAATAGAATAGAATAGAATAGAATAGAATAGAATAGAATAGAATAGAATAGAATAGAATAATATTAAATTCACTGTAATAATTCAGAAATCTAGTCATGAGACCGTCAGCATAAATTTAATACAAGATTGATTTTATTACTTTTCTGCACTCCTGAGTCTGAAAAAGAGAATGATTTCCAAAGCTGACTGATTCAGTACAAATATTTCAGCTATCCTATGTTTCTACATTAGCTGTTAGACATAATGCATCATGCTGCAGAGGTAATGTTGCTTAGAAACAGTTCTTTTTTTCTGCAACAGCTAGGTAACACATTAATACATACTGAACAGCATACTGAAGCAGAAAGCACATTACTGACTAAAGAAAGAGAGTGTACCATATCCTTGATATAATGTCAATATTGCAGAAATAAAGTAACATGTTTTTTTAAAAAAACTGTAATGGGCTAACAATGTTCAATGGCAGCTGAGCAGTAGTTGTAGATCTGTTCATGGCCAGCCTGCTTGATCTTCTCTCCTCTTCCCCCACCCTCCTCCTCCTCCTTCTTTCCCTTCAGTGCAGCTAGAGTTGACTTCGCCTCTCCCAAGGCTGCTGCTTTCTCTCTCTCTCCCTTTCCCACCCAAACTGCTTCCTTTTATAGTTTCTCCTGTCTCTGCCCCCCTCCTCCTCCTTTTTCTTCCGGGTGAGCTGGAAGTGAGCCTGGGGCCTTTGCCTTGCCCCAGCCACTCTGCAGCTCTGGAGGACGCTCTCACAGTAAGTCCTTGCCTGTGCTGGGCAGGGCTGTGTACCACCTGCCACCTGCTAATGTTCTAGTCCAACCTCCTGTTCAAGCAGGAAACCCAATACCATTTCAGCAAATGGTTATCCAGTCTCCTCTTAAAATCTTCCACTGATGGAGCATCCACAACTTCTGAAGGCAAGCTGTTTTACTGATTAATTGTTCTAATTGTCAGAAAAATTCTCCTTATTTCTAGGGTGGTTTTCTCTTTGATTAGTTTCCATCCATTGCTTCTAGATCTGCCTTCAGGAGCTTTGGAGAATAGGTCAACTCCCCTCTTCTTTGTGGCAGCTCCTTAGATATTGGAACACTGCTATCATGTCAACCCAGTCTTTCTTTTCATTAAATAAAATAATAATAAGAGATTGGACCACTATTTATCTGAAAGGGTTTAGGTTTCCTGCTTGAGCAGGGCTTGGACTAAAAGACCTTCAAGGTCCCTTCCAACTCTGTTATTCTGTTGTCCTGTTTTGGTTCCCTTCCCTCTTGATAGGTAGAGTTTTGAAACCATATGGTCTTTTGGATAATCTGAAGAGAATTTTTTCATTTGTTTTCCTAGAAAATCCTTCAGGGTTTGTACTTTACTGATGTGTTTCATCACATCCAAAAATTTCCTTCAAACAACTGGAATAAAATAAATAAGTTAAAGACATTTCTGCAACCATCTCATTCTGCTTTCCATCCATTGTAAACTCTATTTAGTATTTTTATATTTTATCATATTTTGTTTTGTATATCAATTTTTAATAGTTGGAATATATATATTTACATCAGCACCCAAAACTTCAGCATTCCTGGAATTGTATGTTTTGGTGAATTCTGAAATAAGCAGAAACTGACCTTTACATGACCTACAAATTTAAACATTACGTATTTTAACAAATGTCAATAAATACAATTTAGATTCAGAGGTTTATGACCCAAAATACAAAAAATGATGAATATGGCTATCACTAAATTTGAGTAATCTTTCAATTTAGCTACATTTTACTGCAGAGTTGCTAATCCTGTTCTCATTTAGTGACTGCCTTGTACAGTGAGCATTTGCAATTAGGATGGTGATGAAAAAGTAACTGTGTGACCAATCCTCACATTTATCTAAGTCATTGTGAGTCTTTGGGACTCATTTAAATGCCTACATTGATTGGTCATGAGACCAAGTATACTACTGAGATTGTTTCTCCTTTGTACCTTCTGACTCAATTGTACTATAGAAACAGAACTTTAATGTTAAATCAAGAGTACAGGAAAAGCAAAAGTAAGTGTCAGTAGTCTAACATATATCAGTACTCGGGCAACTGAAAATGTCACCAGTTTAAGTCTTTAAATGCAATCCTAGATAAAACACATTACAATAATTAGGCATTGATGTCACTCACATAGTTAACAGTAGCAAACCTGTTCAGTCTAGGAAGAATAGCAATTGTTTCTAGGAACCACAGTTGTGTCTTGGATTTCTGCAGTTAGTACTGATTTTTTTAAATAGTGGTAAAACAAGGTTTATCCTTAGCCCAGAGGTCCCCAACCTTTTGGGTGCCAGAGACCAGTGCCATGGAGAAAGGTTTTTCTGCAGACCAGAAGAGGTGTGGTTTTGAATACTGCCTGTATCCTGAGGATGGAGCTTTGCTTGTTTATGCGGCCCACTTGCTGGCATGCTGTGGACCGGTGCCAGTCCACGGACCGGGGGTTGGGGACCCCTGCCTTAACCTTTTTTAGATTGTTAGTGCCCCAAGCACCAAATACCAGCTCATTTACTTATTCATTGCACTGCATGCCAATGTCAGTCTTTGGTAGATTGATTTCAGAAGCCAGAGAGCAATAAACACGGAAGGGTCTATTGTAAAAATTTAAAAAACTGAAATAATACAAATCATTCTGAAGATAATATATTTGAATGGGAAACACTCCTCTGACCATTTTAAGTACCAAATTTTTGTATGTGGAGATTTGAGCTATTGCCCCAGTCTAAAAAACTGCAAGTGTAGCTCAAGGTATGACCTCAGTGTTAATAGAAAACACATAAAAAAAGAGTTTTTCCATTTCATGTCTGAGGCTGCCATTTTGGTTTTTTGACTGCCTCCTGCAAAAAACCCTGCTGAGAAAGGATCCCATTTCAGTCTTTCATGTATCCTGCAGTAAATAGATGGTTATGTAATAAATCAATGTTTTTAATTGAAAGAGGTTAGGATTTTAGTGGACCATGTCAGGGAAAATTAAGGATTAAACTAAAGATTGTTTGAAAGGACAAACATTAATAACTTGCTTTAATTGAATACAAAAAAATCATACATTGTGTACTTGAAAGCTAGCAGAAATATATTGAAGGATTAAATACCTAAAATAAATACAAGCGGGATTAATAAACCACACAATAATCCCTTCTGTGACTTATTTATATTCATATTCCTTGCTTTCTTTTCCCCCCAGCTATTTCTCCTAAGGTGCTCATTTGCCAACCATGAAAAGCTTAGAGGAACTGTGACAATAGTTGTCAAGGAGATACTGCAATTACAATTGATGCCAGCACTTCAGGTTATTTTAACAGTACATTTCTGTAGACTGTAGTAAAGGTTAATTATTTCTTTTCCTTTTATTTTGGTCCCCTCTGCTCCCAAAATACCAAAAAAAAAAAATATGTAAAAGGCTCAGGAAACCATCTATCAGCAGGATAATTCTGTGAAAATTAAACAGAATGGGGCCAAATTTGATGTGGCTGGAGGAGCCAGCAGAAGAATGATCAAATCTCAAAATGGGCTGGATCTTGTTATGTGCTCCTGGCTACTTTCCTTCGTGACCAGAGGCAAGCTCGCCTGACCAATAACCAGCCAAGACACAGTGAAGGCCTTTTGTTTCGTTTATTGCAATAAGCGGGGAGAGAAGCTTTCAAAGCTTGGTTCTCTCCAAAGTTTTAGCCCAAAATATCTCCTTCTTTTATTCATCCCTATCACCGGCCGCTACAGCCCTCCTCTTTCCCCATTGGCTGAGGTAGTATGAGGTTACACTCTTTCCGTCCGCCTATACACATTTCCTGATAACACACTAAATCATATTCACTTATACAATAAGAATAAGAAAAATTATTTTCTTATGGTTATTTTTAAGCTCAGATATATTTAAACAATAAGTTCTTTTCCTGCTTTTCTATACTTCCTGGCTAGCCATTTCCTTAAAAACAACTATTTATCTATTTTATGACTTTCCTCTTCCTTTCTCAGACTCCAACTATTTTTACCTATATGGTTATCTTACTTCCTTAATGTTATCTCTTTCTGACTCTCACCATCTGTATTTTTTTTCTATTAGTTTCCATTGTATTGTATTTTTAACTGACTGAAGATTTATCATATTGATGTATATTTATCAATCTGAACCAAGAGCTCCAGAGGAAAAATCTAGAGGGGAAAAAATCCTCCAAGGATCCTCATGGGAGAAGCAACTTGCCAGCACCTTTGAATGTTGGCTAGTGTTCCATTTTAAGGCCACTCTTCTCTTGGTTATATGCCCCAAATATATCTACCTGGGAACTGGGAAGTAGAAACACAAGAATAAGGCAAGAACAGAAACACACATGGATATACAAACACAAACCCATACAAGCATGCTGATTAATCTCTGAAGAAGGTGAACACACACACATACCTAAGACATTACATCATTATACAGGAGAAAACGGGCAGCTCCGACCTACTGTATGTCATCACTGCTAAAGGAGTTGAGAAAAATTCCAGAATCCAGGCCATGTTTGATTTCGCTACATTTTTTTCAGGCCTTTAAAGTAGCAGAAGGTATAATGATATCAGTGAATGAAGCAGAGTGGTAGATAAACCTTTATTACTGTCTTTGACCAATATGGAGCAGAATAGAAATGTCAGACTCGTTGTTAAATAAAGGTCTTTATTGGGTGCCAATTTGTTTCAAATTCAAAGTTTGAGATCTGAGTTCAGATAAGGTTTGCTTTATCTTATCTGCGTCTCCTCATATTCACTTTACCCTGCTTCCTTTCTATCTTGTATGTTTCCTTTCATTCGATAACCTCAACTCTGGGGTGTGATTTAAGTAAGAGAAATAAAATCAGGATAAAGATTCAGTACGCCCATCTCATAGTGCCTTCACTCCTTTCCTTAAAGTAAATTTGATTATGAATATCAAATGTCAAGCATATTTTGATCCTTATCTCTTGTACAATAGTCTCTATGAATGGAAAAATATAGTCTTTTCCACAGTGACAATTCTCCATGAAATTTCTAGTACAGTGGTCCTTCATAACCTCCTATTCATTAGATTTAAGCAAACCATTAACAAGTTCACATTTCAGAAAGCATTTGAATAGGATATACTTTTAAATGAGAAATATCACATTCAATTATATTATAATTATGGTTTTCCATTGATCATAAATTTAAGTTATTTATATCCAGCTTATTTTTCTCCAAATGATGAAAGTGAAAGTGAAGGGATTAACAAATTCACCTCATTGAAAAAAAGCTTGCTGGAATTTGGCAGAAGAGGTCAAGGAAGAAGAATTTTTGTGTCTCCTTTTCTCCATCTTCTTTCATTCCAGGTTAGCCCTCACCACAGAGCTCACAACCAGAATAAACAAATAAGGAAGTTTGTGTGAATATTTGGCTAGGAGGGTTGGCAGGGAAGACTTTAACCAATAGGATCAGCAAGGGAAGCACTGTGACCTGGGAATATGTGCAGTGTTTGCTTTCCTCTCTGAAGACCACCCAAACTTCATCTGCTGCAAAAGCAAGTTTCTTTAGTTGGTGGAAGAAAAAGTAAAGTAGGGGAACTTGAAGGAAGAACAAAATCCACCAGGGAAGATTTTTTTTCCCACAACAGTAGTGACATCAAGTAGGTAATACTCAACTCCCAGATGTTTCTGTAAACAGGCACAGAATATGGGAAATAAGCCTGGAAAAGCTTGACTTTGGAAGACAGATATACTTACATGTGCAGATAACCCATTTATGTTTCAAAGATGCTTTTTCAAGAGGCAACTGGTTTTCTTGAAGATGTTTTGCTTCTCATCCAAGAAGCTTCTTCGGTTCTGACTGAAGAACTGAAGAAACTTCTTGGATGAAAAGAAAAATGTTTTCAAGAAAAAAACAAAGAAAGTCCAGTTGCCTCTTGAAAAAGCACCTTTGGGACAACCATGACCTGGATGACTGAGAATCTCTATAGACATAACCCATTTATCCTCTATTGTGATGGGGATTGGAGGATACAAGAGTCAGTTGATCTTTTTCTAAAATTTCCATTTCCCTGGGCTTAACACATTTCAGCATTATTGTTGATTTAGTGGCTTCTGGATGCATTTTGCCGTTAGGGCATCTCAATGGCTCCATAAATTACTAAATCTAATCTGGAACTTCCATACCCTTTACTTTACTTGGTTCACAGTGGTGTTAAAAACTGTGTCCTGGGAATGATATGCTTATAGGATGTTCACAGATCCTTCTTAGACAGAGTTTAAGCCCAGGCATGAAATGGTCATGGCTTAGTTGCTTTAGTGAATGATCTCTGTTGGGCTAGGTTGGAAGGAATGTGTACCTCCTGGTCCTAGTGGTATGGTATCTTTTTTTCTTCAAGGCTGGGATTTGAGGGCATCTTTTTACAGTGGTTCTACTGATTACCTTACTGGGCAATGCTGGCTATGATTGTTCAGTGTTAGATAACACAG
Source organism: Crotalus tigris (assembly GCF_016545835.1). NCBI lineage: Eukaryota > Metazoa > Chordata > Lepidosauria > Squamata > Viperidae > Crotalus > Crotalus tigris. The sequence continues at coordinate 316,723 of NW_024100452.1, forward strand.
GGCCTTCCCCCATAAAATCTGAGCAACAACAAAGCTAGTGGAGGTGACAGTATTCCAGCTGAGCTATTCAAAATCTTAAAAGACGATGAAGTAAAAGTGCTACACTCAATTTGCCAGCAAATTTGGAAAACTCAACAGTGGCCACAGGATTGGAAAAGGTCAGTTTGCATTCCAATTCCAAAGAAAGGCAATGCCAAAGAATGTTCAAACTATCGCACCATTGCACTTATTTCACATGCTAGTAAAGTTATGCTTAAAATCCTACAAGCTAGACTCCAGCAGTATGTGGATCGAGAACTACCAGAAGTACAGGCAGGATTTTGAAGAGGCAGAGGAACTAGAGATCAAATTGCCAACATACGCTGGATCATGGAGAAAGCTAGGGAGTTCCAGAAAAACACCTACTTCTGCTTCATTGACTATGCTAAAGCCTTTGATTGCGTGCATCACAACAAATTGTGGCAAGTTCTTAAAGAGATGGGAATACCAGACCATCTTATTTGTCTCTTGAGAAACCTATATGCGGGTCAAGAAGCCGAGGTGGCGCAGCAGTTAGAATGCAGTACTGCAGGCCACTTTAGCTGACTGTGTTCAGCAGGTCAGCGGTTCAAATCTCACCGGCTCAAGGTTGACTCAGCCTTCCATCCTTCCGAGGTAGGTAAAATGAGGACCCAGATTGTTGGGGGCAATGTAAATATATATATATATATATATATATATATATATATATATATATATATATATATATATATATACATTGCTTACTGGTGTACACTGCTTAGAGAGTGCTTGCACTTAAAGCGGTATATAAGTCTCATAAATAAATAAATAAATAAATAAATAAATAAATAAATAAATAAAATAAACAGTGAGAACTGGACATGGAACCACTGATCGGTTCAAAATTGGAAAAGAAGTCCGGCAAGGCTATATACTGTCGCCCTGCCTATTTAACTTATATGCAGAGCACATCATGAGAAAGGCAGGGCTAGATGAAACAAAAGTTGGAATTAAGATTGCCGGGAGAAATATCAACAACCTAAGATATGCAGATGATACCACTCTAATGGCAGAAAGTGAAGAGGAACTAAAGAGCCTCTTGATGCGGGTGAAGAAGGAGAGTGCAAAAGTTGGCTTGAAACTCAACATTAAGAAAACCAAAATCATGGCATCCGGCCCTCTCAATTCCTGGCAAATAGATGGGGAAGAAATGGAGGTAGTGACAGATTTTATTTTTTTGGACTCCAAGATCACCTCAGATGGGGACTGCAGCCAAGAAATTAAAAGACGCTTGCTCCTGGGGAGGAAAGCTATGGCAAATCTAGACAGCATACTAAAAAGCAGAGACATCATCCTGCCAACAAAAGTGCGTATAGTTCAGGCCATGGTTTTCCCAGTTGCAATGTATGGCTGTGAAAGTTGGACCATAAGAAAGGCTGAGCACCAAAGAATTGAGGCCTTTGAACTATGGTGCTGGAGAAAACTCCTGCGAGTCCCTTGTACTGCAAAGCGTTCAAACTGGTCAGTCCTAGAAGAGATCAACCCCGACTGCTCTTTAGAAGGCCATATCCTGAAGTTGAAACTCAAATACTTTGGCCACCTAATGAGAAGGAAGGACTCACCGGAGAAGGGCCTAATGCTGGGAAAGATTGAGGGCAATAGAAGAAGGGGACGACAGAGAATGAGATGGCTGGATGGAGTCACTGAAGCAGTAGGTGTGAACTTAAATGGACTCCAGAAAATGGTAGAGGGCAGGAAAACCTGGAGGAACATTGTCCATGGGGTCGCGATGGGTCGGACACGACTTCGCAATTAACAACAACAACAACTACTACATGATATTGCTGGGAGAAATCACCCATTGGTTGCAAGGGTATCATCACTGACATAAATAATTTCCCCATCACCATTTATTCTGAAATCCACGCTATTTAACATTTTTGTGATCTATATGTTGGTAAAATCTAACCAAACTATCACTTATAATCTTATGGCAAGGCAGCCCAAATTGTAAAAATTGTTAACAGTAATAACACATTCCTGTGCTTGCTTATGCAAAATTAAGATTCATCGTCTTATAAAAGATATTCCATTTGTTCAGAAGATTGTGCTGTCTTATGTACGATTTAAAAGATGAAATTTTTGAAAAATATGATGTTCACTGGATCAGCAACATTATCATCGAAATGTTTTCAGTTGATGGAGTGAACTAGATGCAATTCAAAGATAAAATCTGTTAATATTATATGTTATTGCTATTTGTATAAATAAATACTACGTAAGGGCCTAAGCATTACTATTTAAACACCAGACATATATGGAATAAAATTTTGCTTTAATTTTAAATTTTTATATAATTTCATCCATCCATTTCCATATAATGTATTCTTTTTTGTTTAACGTATCCAATCTGAAGAGGTTAAAGTGCTGGCCTAGAAACTGAAACTTCACATTCTAGTCCGACCTTAGACATGAAAGGCAGCTAGTAGACTTTGGGCCAATCTCTCTTCTCTCAGCCTAAACAGGGTTGTTGATATGGAGAACATTGAAGGAGGAAGGAGTAATAGGTATGTTCACCACCTTGAGTTACTTATAAAGGAATAAAGGTGAGATAAAAATTCAACAAACAAACAAATATATAATTTTACAAAGCTTCTAACAGTTTTGTAACCTCTGTTTTGATGAATCTAATTAAAATTCTGCCTGGATCACTTTATTATTATGGTTTGTCATACAGTCTGCCAGATTTTTAGACTGAATTTTGCATTTTTATCCACCTATTGAGTCCTTCCCAAGAAACTGGGATAGTCAAATGTTGTTTGATTGTATTAAAGATATTGTCACAAGTTGTAAGCTGTTCCAAGTAAAGCTGCCTTTTGCAGTTGACTGATGGTGAGTTTGTCAATACCAATGGTGTTTAAGCGGTTATCTAGATGTTCTGAGACTGCAGCTAGGGTTTCTATCATTATTGGGCATTATTTGCTTTCTTTTTGCCACAGTTGTTCTACTTCTATATGAGGTCCTCTTTTTTGTGATTTTTCTTTCTCTTCTGTTCTGTGTCTCCAGCTACTGAAACATCCACTATCCAGACTTTTTTGTCTTTCTTATTGACAGTTAAGATTGGAGTGTTATGGTCCTTCTCTGTTTGAATTCTAAAATCCCATAACACTGTAGCCTTTTCATTTTCTATTACTTAATGTATTCCCCCCCCACTGCTCACCTCAGTTCTTTCTTGTAGGCAAATGATATTTCTTACAGATATTCCACTGCAGCATCATTGCTACTTTGTCATCCTATTGTTTGTAATCAACTGCTGCAAGATTGCATAAATTAACTAGGTGGTCCACTATTTCTTCAGCTTCTTTGCAGAGATGACGTTCGCTTTCTGTTGCTTTTTCTCAACTCTGGCTTAGTGTGCATTTTTTCTTGTGCTGCCATAATTAGTCCCTCTGACTCTTTGTTTAACTTTCCTGTTCTTAGTTATTGCCAGGTCTTGTTGTTATATGTGTTGCCTATTTTTGTTTTTAATGTACTGGCCATGTAATCCTTTGCCTTAGTTGTCTCTTTTCTATTCTTCATTTGATCTTTCTTCTAAGCCAGTTTGGTCTCTCAAATACTTTAATACAGTAAGCCTTCATGGTATTTAATAGCTTTGATCTATCTTTTTCATTATTCTTCAGATATTCTTCCAATGCCTTTTTTCTTCTTCAGCCATTTGATGAACTTGCAGTAGTCCATGCTTACCTATTTTCCTTGGTAATAATCTGTCAACATCACTGTAAGCATGAAAGGCAAGATTCATTATCATTATTTTTCTGGTCTTCCTATTTGGGGCTTTTTGTGCATGAGTCCAGTCCATTATTCCAGCTGTGTATCCAATAACTGAAATTGCTCAGTGCTAATTGCCTTGACGCCATTTCTGCTACACAATTTGGACTTTAAAATCTTGTTCACTCTCATGAGTTATTAACTTCCAACCTTTCTTCTTGACTTCAGTCTGCTTGATATCACCTGAAGGACGCTGAAGTAATTGACTGATTGACTTCATCCAGACTCTTGATGTTATTTCTGTAGGATATCTTGATTCTTTCAGTTTTGTTTTCTCCCCGTTGATGGTAAGGGTGGCACATTTGTCAAGTCCTTTGCAATATTGTGGCTGTATATACAGTGTTGAGCAGTGATGCTACTTTATATGGTATTTTTTCTATACAGCTTAAGATGGTCCCTGTAAAGGAGGTGTGAAAGCCTGACAGATTTTTTAAAAATGTTTGATAGTCATGATCTGACTTGTTCAAAATTGTTGAGATGAAATCAGTGCAATGAAAAACAGTAGTGGTTACAGTGAGTGTCCTTAAAAGATTCTTGTCTTGAGATTAAACTATCCCAGTATATCATCATTGGTGAACAACGGTGATATTACTAATGCAGGATGGGAAAATTGAGGCTATTCAAATGTTGAACTATCTTTACCATCCCAGTTCAGGCAGAATGACTCATAGTGAGGGAGCAATAGTAAAACAGCTAAAGCTTCTCTTATTTCTGCTTTAATGAAGCAGTATAAATGCAAGTATTATAACAATTAATTTGTTAAACAATTGTTAAACAATTTAATTAACATTAAAATGCAATTGAAGCTTTGAGTTTCCAGTATTTGATATAGCCAAAGTTTGGTGTTGCCTGATTTTCTTTTGACAGCATTTCATTAGGGTGATGCAGCAGCATTTCTTCATTACTATTTACTTCAAATGTGGTATCTGTATTGGTGCCCCAATCTTGTGTTAGTTTACTAGTTTTCTAGTTAGCATTTTGCTGAATAGTCTACACTAAGGCCTGGTTTGGTCTGAAAAACAGAAGATTGAGAACAGTAGTGTCTCTCAACATGTTTTAGCTCTCTTTGCTTAACTTCCTTAATATAAACACCTTTCTCATTTGTATTATATAGCCCAATGCTGCTAGAGCAGTGGTTCTCAACCTGTGGGTCGGGACCCCATTTGGGGTCGAACGACCATTTTACGGGGGTCGCCAAACCACACTGTCTGCCATTTTTTCCCTTTTCCCTAACTGTCCTACTCCCTCTTATTGGTGGCCACACCCACTTGGGGGTCACCACAACATGGGGAACTGTATTATGGGGTCACGGCATTAGAAAGGTTGAGAACCACTGTGCTAGAGGGAAAGATTGAGTCAAGGCAAGAGATAAGGATATTTTAAAAACTTTGTGTCCAGTGGATAATTACCGATTCAAATTCACAAATCTTATGAAGTCAATGGGAACAAATTACCCACACCATTTCAAGAGCCATTGCTTGTTTTTCTGCAATAAGTGTAGGGTTAAAATGTAATTATACACATAGCAGTTCTGATAATTAGTTGTTTGAAAACCAAATGCTAGGGATCAACAATGTAAGAAGACTATACCCTTTCAGTCCATGTTCATGAATTCCCTGAATGCGTCTGGATGTCAACTGTGGAACCCAGAAGGCTGGACAAGATGGGCTCTTGGTCCCATCCAGCAAGGCTCCCTTAAAAGATATCTGGAGTGGAAAGTAAAATTCTAAGTGGCTGCTGCTGCTAAATATTTCTTCAATAATAAACAATCACTTTAAATTCAATAAGCATCTCGAGACTTCTTCTGAAAACATTATCTCTTTCACAAAAAAGTTAAATCGTTTTCAGAACAAAACAATCAGCCCTAGTATTTTCCCATGTAGCATTTCAGAGACTTTATCCTTTTATTTTTCATCCTATGTTTATCTTGACTACATTAAAGTTTTTGCTGGCTTTGGCAAGATCGCTTGTTTATTAAATGGCACAATCAGTACTATTAGGTTCCACTACTAGAACTGTAAAATGTACCAGTAGCCATTTATTAGTTTTTTTTAATTCATTGTAAGATTCCAGACTCCACTCAGGGACAACAAACTGAAAATCAGAGAAGCACATGTATCTTAGTGTAGATCAATATTTGAATAATACAGAAGAAATTTACTATGGTCTTCTTCTGGAATGTTATTTTCAACCAGCTAGTCGCTGCAATTTTCTGGTAGTTTCCCATTCAAGTACTAATGAAGTGGAGCATTCCTTAGCTTTTTGGCCAAGGTCAAAAAATCTTAACTAGATGTTGCCATTCTAAGTTTTTAGAAAATGCAATTTAATTCTTTTAAAGTTTTATTCCAGGTCTAATGGCATAGACCCATTTAAGAGGATTATGTAAACAGTCCCCCTTTTCCCCATTGTCAAGTCTGCAGCTTTTCTAAGTTGCTTTTGATTTACAAAAGCCAAAAACATGCCACTTATCATTTCAATTTCTATTTCCATATTTCAAGTGTATGACAGTTTGCTCTTTTTTCTGAGTTAAAAAGCAAATAACGTTGCTGATTGACGTTATCACTCTAAAAACCAATAACAGCTTCATCCTCTGTCCTTCACTTCATCATCACAAAGCCAAACAGCATGCAGTTACAATTAATCATCACTAGTGCTGAACAATTCGCATCCATTGTTGACCTAGTTTCAATCACTCTTTCAAGACTGTGGGAAGCTAATATAATCAGCATGTCACTTGACAAGACATAAAGTAACAATTGCACAAAGTTGTTATGACAAGAGAAGGATAGAACTTAGATAGGGTTAGGATGTCAATGGGTGCCAGTGTGTTTGGAGATTTGATGCCTGTTAAAATTCTTTACTTGCTCTTGATTTTTTAAAAAGAGAAACAGGCATATCAAAATATTGAGATCCCTTCAAACTTTATTACCAGGAAAGCTTTTGGAATTATGAGATGCTAGAGTTTCATCCTCAAGCATAGCTGAAAAAAGGGGTAAGTTGGAAGCAGTGAGAAAGGAAAGCTTTATTTATTTTTGTGCAATGCTAAAGAAAGGGATAATGAGAACTGCTATTGAAGAATATCTGGAGAAGCATAGATCACACACTTCTGTTTTGAACCAAAGAGAAGGAATTTCATACTTGGATAAATCAGGTCACATACAAAGACAGCTATCTTAGGCTGTCCAGAGAGTATTCAGAAAACTCCTGGTATCTCCTGCCAACTGTGTACACTAATAGAAAGGAAATCATCTGAGTATGTACATAGCAGCTCCCTTAGTGACAAAATTCACAGGTTCTTATGAAGATAAAAGGAGAGATTGTTCCATCCACTTCTTCACAAATATCTTCACAAATGAAGAGTACAACAATAATTAGCACACGGTTACAGCTGGGTGTCAGGTATATTGGATTTGTGCAGTAGTGGGATTCAAATATGTGAACAACTGGTTCTCTGTGTGGATGCCACTTCCGGAAGTCCATTCTGGGCCTGGGAAACAAAAAATTAGCTACCGGTTCTGCTGAAGTGGTGCGAACTGGCTGAATCCCACCACTGGATTTGTGCCTGTATGATTTCTGCAATTTGTATCAGCTCCAGGGTTGGGGAGGGGGAGAATTTAATGGAGAATCAGAGTGGAGGGAAAGTCTTTTTATGAATATATCAATATAAGAAGTCCAATCTAAAGTAAAAGATTTTTATAGGGGAAAAAAGTCACTGGGAATTCCTAGCCATAGAAGTCTAGCAAAGTAATTTTAACTGGACTGCGCTCTCATATTTGAGAAAAGGCAAAGGAGATGTAGTTAGGTCAAAGTTTCAAAAATGTTTTTGTGATAGTATTCCTCTATAAAATATTTGAAACCCAGCTTCAGAAATTCCCTGTATTTTGAATTCTGCTTATCGAAAAACAACAAATTAAAAACTACACCACCAATAATTCTAAGGTGGGTAGCTATTTATTCTTGTAGTAAAAACAATACAAAGATTTTATGTCACCTAACAAATGTATTATCACAAGCTTGTACTGTGTTCAGCCCATCTCATTTAATGCCCATAAACTCCAAAAGATTGGCTGATAATACAATCATTAGCATTTAAAGTGCCAGAAGACTTTTTACATTTATAACTATCAACAAGCAAGTTTTCCCTGTTTGTTTTTTATTTTATTTTTGCATTACACATAGCTAGTAAATTTTAATAGAATTTAAGGATGACTGTAGATGTCCAGGTCTCCAAAACCCATTCTGAGAGCTGAAATTTAACATCAAATTAGCAAGGCTGACATTCCACAGAGCTTTAGCTGTCAGTTTAAGTAATGAGGAGAGAGAGAATGAAAAATGGAAAGAAAAACTACTGTTAAAAGGTTTACAATGATAAAGCTGAGGGAAGTTAGCCCAGAGAAAGAAATATTAAAAAGGGCAGAAAAATATATTTTTCCTCAAAAGGACTTTTTAAAACCAAACCTGGCCCCAAATCTATCTCTCTGCCCCAAGCAAGAGCTAGGCCCATACAAATGCAGATGTAAAACCATCAGAAAGTTGGAGCCAGAGCAATCAAGAAGACAAAAGAGAAGATCTGCATACCCCACCCAAACTCTAGGAGTCAGCCCCATCACCTGGGAAGCAGGATATGATAATAGAATTAAACCACAGATATCAAGGCCTAGACAAACACTCAGAAACAGCTTCAAGGTTCATGCCACAGGAACAGGAAACTATTCCAAACAAAAGGCTAGAGGGGATATAAAAACCTACTACACCATGCGCTCAGCCCCTTCTCTCCTCTGCTCTTTCCTGAAGAACCATCTTTCTGCAATAAACTGTAACCTTCTTCCCAAAGCAGTTGCCATGTTTGCTTATTTATTCCCGGCTTGGATGAATCAGGATGAAGACTTTACTTCTAACAAAGCCATTCTACATAATGAATGTGAGAGATACCTGAAAACAAACAAAAAGATTTTAATTATTTGGTCCAACCAGAGCTTCTAAGATCCATTTTTGGGCAATGACACAATCTGAAAAGTGATAAATTAGCTCCTAAATATGTTTTTGCTCTAGATTGATAATGTTAAGATTAAATAATTCATGTTAGTCGGTTCTCTGGCATTGTAGGGTTGGATAAAAATGATTTTTAAAGTTTCATTTCTTTTCCCTGAGACCTGGACCTGGCATGAAGCTGGGATGGGGGAGATGGGCAGGACAAACAGCAATCATTCCATTGATGTAAATGATAACATAAGTGCCTTACATGAAGGTCAGAAAATACAGAACTGATTAAAGGGAAAATAATTCAGACTCAAGTTTGCAGTTAAGATGATAATAGCTTTGATAAAGAACATTGTGAAAGTATTTAGAACTTTTAACAGTAGTAATAACAAATTTAAACAGAAATATACTTACATCTCTTGTTAAATGAGAGTAATTACATTCACATTATATTTTCAGTGGCAAAATATAAAATGTATTCTTGCTGGAAAAATCAAAATTAGTATCTCTCTGCTTGAAAGTAATGAAAATGCAGAGTCACAAATCAGTACTATATGTTAAGATTCCATACAAATTAAAAAACGGTTGAAGGCTTCTACACTAAATAAATTTTTAAAAGCCCATTAATATGCAAAATTTCAATTTGTTTTTGGGACATACAGAAACTTCCTGAACTGGCCAGTGAAAAACAATAGTTTGGGGACTGTTATGTCCTGAGCCTTGCAAGCGGGCTCGGGGCGTTGTAGGCGGTCCCGGGCAGGTGCAAGCTGCCCAGGACCAGACAGGCTGTTGCCAGTGTTTGTGCGCATGTGCAAATGCTGGCGCGCGAAAAGTAACACATTGACCCGGGAAAGTCCTATAAAAGGAAGCTGCGAGGTGTGGGCTTTTGCCGCCATATTCCAATGTAAGCTGAACTGAAGAATAAAGGTTTCCTGAGAACTACAACTGCTTCTCGTGTCTTACCATTTCGCGACGGACTCAACAGGGACCAGTAGATTTTGCTTCTAGAAGTTCATGTTTTAAACCATATCAGAGGTATAATGTTATAATTTCTTCTCACCCTGGTGCCGTCCCAATGAGTTGGACATTTAAATATTGCAATTTTTTAAAGTTCACAGAGAAATTACCAGTACACCCAGTCATAGTCAACTGGGCTTGCAATTGTTCATTTCACAAATAGTTTGGACCTAGAATTGGGGATGAGTCACACATTCACTTGCATTCAAGACATTTCTCTATGACTGTAGGGAAGTTTTATATATATGTATACATGAGTAATACTAGAAATTATAAAAGAATGTTCAAATAAAACAACACAAAATATATAGGTAAAATGAAGAGAATAGGCATTTTGCAACATCATTTTAAAGGGATGGTCTTTGAAGTTCCTCTGGCCTATAGGGCCCTAGACGTATCTGCAACATGACAACACTGAGCCAAAATATTTGAGGTTGAAAATTCACTGATCACTGCATTAGATTTAAGCAAGACATGATGTACATAAAATTCTTCCATAAAGAATCAAGTTTAACTTGAATAAACTTCACCTTTACTCAGTTACCAGTATCTGTAGTGCATTTACTTTGAAGTACAGAATTTACAACAGTGCATTAGTTGTAATGCATTGATTATAGATATATGTTAAACAGCACCAGTACACATTTAATAGGATCACAAATTGAGCATAAACCATGAGTTGGGAGTTCAATGAACTCTGCAGAAATGTGTGTCTTGCTTAAACTGATGTCACCACTTTTGCCTTCAGAAAAACCTGGAATTGGTTTTCATCATCACTTCAACACACCACCAACATTCCGAAAGGAATGTTTTCATAAGGTGACCAACTTTTTTACAATGAAAAGGAGGACACAAAGAAATTGAAGAAAAAAATATCGTAAATAAAAGAAACATTTTATTCATTGCAACAATAATACAGAATACACTATAATATGATAAATGCATAATAAAAAACATTTGTAACAATAACATTTTATATTGTAATTATGCTTACATGCCACGCCCCTGCCCGCAGCCACCCCGCCAGCACTGCTGCCTGGACATGTAGAACGGACCCCACAGCTTCCAAAGCACCAGCTGTGCCGGCTCTGGCCCCGGGGGGCAGCCCGCCATCGACACACCCCGCCTGCAGCCGCCCCGCCAGCACCACCATCCACCCTGCACAGCCCCGTGTAGAGCAGGCCCCGCAGCTCTCACAGCACGGGGGGCAGCCGGCCACTGCTGCCCCTCACACACCTGCCGGCAGCAGCCCCACTGCCCCTGCCTCTTGCGCCCACAGCCATTATTGACCTAGCAGGGCCGAAGGTCAAGAGAAAGTTACCATGGCATTGCTGCTCCAGTTTCCTCCAGATATCTTTGGGACTAACTAGGAGGTGGTGTAGTTGGGTAGCAGGGAGGAGTGCAAAGTTCCTGCCAATTCGCCTTCGCTGCAGACAACTTACATGTGCAAAGTTTGCCAGCTGGGTGTTTTGGTGCGCTCAGCAGCAATTCCTATTGGCTTTCAAAATTCCTATTGCTCATGCAAAAGTTGAAAAAAAAAACCATCAAAAAAAGATACCGGAACGCCGTTCTGAGCATTCTATGAGAAAAAAAAGCCCTGCAGATTAGTCTTCAAATATCAAAAAGGAGGACATGTAGGAGGACACTTTTTGAGGGAGGACAGAACTTTAAAAAGGAGGACTGTCCTCCCTAAAGGAGGACGGTTGGTCACCTTAGTTTTCAGAACTTTACCTGAAGTTTTGGTTCTGAAAAATATGGAAATTTGCTCCAAGACAAAGCTTTTGTTCACTTCAAAGTTTCTCTTCAAAGTTTTACTGAAACTATTTTGTTTCATACTCATTTCTACCATGAACTATTTTTAAAAATTGGAACGGAAATACCATTTTTAGAAAAGACAGAAAATGTCATTTGATAGCTTGTTCCTTTTAAATATCTGCTTTAGAATATTTACATATTTCTTTATATTTACCACTATATTTCTTACTTTCCTCCACTAAATAAATCAAAAACTAGAAAGATGCAGATGACAGAGCACAGCTGAAAGTCTGCTACCAAAATCATTCTGCTTAGGAGTCCTATATCCTGTGTTTGCTTACACTGTTAATTTAGTTTCTGATGACATGCTAGATAAAATCTGGCTTCTCTTTGCTCAGCAAAATATCAGTAGTCAAGGTCATCTTTAGAGAATAAAGAAATGAAACAAGAACTTGGTCAAATTATTTTCTCTCCAAGGACATTTATACTCTTTCACCATTTCTGAAGAATTCTTCTTGGACAATAATAGGAATTGATCATATGATTTCCTCTCATGGAACACAAGACACTGTATAACAATTTTTCCAAATCTTTATGATACCTCAGTTTAGGCTTGTTGTTGCAGTCACTTTCTCTCAACCTTAATGACTCAATAGTGATATCGTTGAGCATGTGGAACAGGCTAATTCTCAGACATGTAAATTATAAACACTGTGTCCAGAAAAAGGAAATTGTGAGATTGCCCACTTGTTCTCCAGATAGCTGAAAGAAGTTTTAAATAAGCTTTAAGGGTTATTTTAAAAAAAAAAAACCTTTCTAGTGAAATGAACAGCAAAAATGTGATCAAAATGTTGATTTTGGAAAGTTACAAATGCATTGAGGGTCCAGATGGATTTGAAATTTTGAAATTAAGAATTCTTCCCATGGGAAAATGCTATTGTTTTGAATTCCCACAAAATGATAGGATAGGACTTTGAAGGCGGAACATTAAAGGAAACCAGGAAGGAATTTACAACAAAAGGACAGGAACACTTACATTAGACTTACTAATACAGAGTGGAGCAAAATATTTTAACTTTGGATACACTGAAAGATATCTATGAACAATGGACCCAGACATTAATTTTAAAAAATCTCTGCCATTATAGATGGACTGTGTTTAAAAAATGTTTTGGAACAGGAACCAGTTTCACTGAACAAGACTGAAATTGATTTGAAAGTGGATTTAAAGTGATAGGCCAGTGATGGCAAACCTTTTAGAAACCGAATGCCCCAAAACTGCCCCCTGCCCCCGCTCTGCCTCCCATCCTACCAGCTCTGCCCCCACCTGCCCCCCGCCCCACCCACCCGCAGGGACACGCACCGCCTCCGTGGCCCACAGCAGATCACCCAAGTAGCCCTGCAGCACCATGGCAGCCACGCCCTCCACCCACACCCCGCAGCATCATCTGCATGCTATGGAGTGTGAGGGCAGAGTCATGTCCCTGCTGCCCGGCTATGTCCTTGGCTGCGCTGCTCAGTGTGGGTCATATCCAGGGGCAATTCTCCTCCAGGGAGGCTGCTGGTGAGGAGGCCATGGGGGGAGGCGGGGCTGGGGCGATGGCACGCGTGCCCACAGAGAGGGCTCCAAGTGCCGCCTCTGGCACGCATGCCAAAGGTTCGCCACCACTGTGATAGGCTACAAGAATGATACACAAAAAAATGCTATACTGGATATACCAATGAAACTGGCTGATTTCTTAATAATTAAAAGAGATATATACATAATAAACAAAAAAGTTATTCAGATAACTTTCTGATATTGGATTTACAAAACAATCTTGTTAAAGTTTAGAACAGTGTTTCTCAACCTTGACAATTTTAAGACATGTGGACGTCAACTCCAGAATTCCACAGCCAGCATTGCTGGCTGTGGAATTCTGGGAGTTGAAGTCCACATGCCTTAAAATTGTCAAGGTTGAGAAACACTGGTTTAGAAGGACTTTGTGAGAAGGGACAAAGAAAAAAAATGAAAATCCAAGTTCTAGGACAGTATTTGAAGGGATTAAAGACCAAGATAGTTAAAAGGAAGGAATATAAAGATGATTTATTAGATCAAGTTTAAAACAGGTATGTTTTATCTGAGGTAACTCTTGATGAACTTTTGCTGACCAGGATTAATTGGCAAGGCTTTAGAGTTTTGTTACAGATAAGAGCTAAGATATGGAAAGAGAGCATTTACTTTAAGGGCAGGTGATACATTATTAAAAATGTTTATAGTTGTTATTAACGAGGAAATCATTTCTATATATATTACTACTCTTTTTCATTACTACCGGTATATTCTTAATTTTTCTTTCTTTTCTATTTTTTTCCTTTCTTGAATTTTGTTTTTTCTATATTATTGCTTTTTAGTTTGTATTAATTCTTAGCTTATAATTGCAATATTTAATGTTTAATTAAATTATTTTAGAAGGCATTAATTGTGCTGAACTGCTTGCTACATGACACTCATATATATCAAAGAAAAATCAAAGGTACAAGATTGGGAAAGACCTGGCTTAAAAACGGTAACCCTGAGAGGGACCTCAGAGTCCTAGTAGACAATCACTTGACTATGAGCCAGCAGTGTGCAGCAGCAGTCAAAAAGCTAATACAATCCTCGGTTGCATAAACAGAGGCATAGAATCAAGATCACGTGAGGTATTAGTACTGCTTTATAAAACCCTAGTAAGACCACACCTGGAATATTGCAGCCAGTTTTGGTCACCATATCATGAAAAAGATATTGAGAGTTTGGAAAAAAATCAGAGAAGAGCAACTAAGACGATCAAAGGCCTGGAAATTAAAACATATGAAGAATAGCTGCAGGACTTGAGTTTGGCTAGTCTGGAGCAGGGCTTTTCAACCTTTTCACAGATTGTACCACTTTTAGGACATGACAATATTGGAGTACCACCAGTGCTTAGCAAGGTATCAGAAACCTGATGACTAAAAAAAGGGGGGGGATTTGGGTTTTACTGATTAGATTCATTTGTTGTTATAGAAATGGCTAGATTATAATATTACGAAAAGTAAAAAGTTGAGGTTCAATGTTAATGCTTCTTTCTATTGCAACAGAGGAAGTCTGTTCTTTTTTCCTTCTCCCCCCTCTTTTTCTCCATTTTTCCTCCCCATTGTGTCCTACTATTTGCTTTTGTATTTTTGTATTTTATTCTATAATCTAATAAAATATTACAAACTGTAGAAAAAAAGGAAAGTACCAGTTTTAATTTCTTTGGTGGTTGTTCCTTTGCTGAATCACTTTCCCTTTGCACTGACAAATGTATGATGAATTTATCCGTTTATTAATATGCACCACTACCAGCTAGCTCAACTGTGGGAGTTGAAATTTACAGGTCTTAAAGTTGCTAAGTTTGTAGTCCCCTGAGCTAGCTGGTCAGCCCTTCTTCCTCTCTCTCCCTTCTGAGTGTAGTAAGAATGCACTCCCCCAATCCCTTCCCTGTACCCTTAAAGACACATGAATCAAGTGCAACGCAAGAAAGGCTCACAAAATAAAGAAACACATAAACTCCATTTTTTTTCTTTAACCTGCCTCAGGTGTGTCACCTGTCAAAATTAAGCCTGTTTACCTTCAAAGAAAACTTTCTAAAAGCCACAGACAGACTCAAGATAAGGGGGTAAAACTAATTACATTTGTTTAAAGGGATTAAACCTAATGAAGTCAACACTTTGGACTCATTGCTAGCCTAAAATACAGACTAAAATATTCCAATAACCAAAGCACAAAAACCGAGCCTCTGAATTACAAAACACTGTAAAAAATGTACAAAAATCCTTATGGTAACCCAATCAAGGTGCCAACTGATCCAGAACTAAACAAACACACCTCCTTTCCGACATGCTCGTTGCCGGCTTTTTATTTCATCAGCGCTGATTGCATTCTCCTGGCTGGAGAAAACAAACCAGGGAACCTTTTCTTCCAGCAACAACTACTGCTTATTCCCTGTCCCTGTTTCCTCCCTGCCTGCTAAGCTCTCCTTCTCTTTCCCTGTTGTCTTTTTTTCCCCCTTTCCTGCCCAAACCGCCTTTTATAACCTCTCCTCTCCTCCCCCGTTTTCTTCAGTCACCCCCAGCTCAGCGCTGCTTCTGGAAGTGCCAATCAGCTGGAG
This sequence comes from Crotalus tigris, assembly GCF_016545835.1. Lineage (NCBI taxonomy): Eukaryota > Metazoa > Chordata > Lepidosauria > Squamata > Viperidae > Crotalus > Crotalus tigris. Next base: position 332,454 of record NW_024100452.1, read on the forward strand.
CTCTGCTGGCTCTGGGGCTTCTGCCAAGTCCAGACAATCCTGCAGCTGCAGCTGCTTCTCCCTCATGCTTAGCTCGCTTTGGCTCATTCCCCTCCCCTCCGCTACACTTCTCTAGGACTGTTGCGTACCACCTGCCACATGACAAAGTACCACAGGTGGTACACATACCACCGATTGAAAAGCCTTGGTCTAGAGTAAAGAAGAAATAGGGGAGACATGATAGCAATATTCCAATATTTGAGGGGCTGCCACCAAGAAGAGGGGGTCATGTTATTCACCAAAGCACTAGAGGGCAGGACAAGAAACAATGATTGGAAACTGATTGAAGAGAGAAGCAACCTGAAATCAAGGAGAAATTTCCCGACAGTAAGGACAATTAACCAGTGGAACAGCTTGCCTTCAGAAATTGTGGGCACTTTATCACTCAAGGCTTTTAAGAAGAGGATAGTCAGTCACTTGTCTGAGATGATACAGGGTCCAGCTCTATTCTATCTATCTATCTATCTATCTATCTATCTATCTATCTATCTATCTATCTATCTATCCAGTGCTTTTTTTCTGACAGTTTGATACCACCTTTATTTTTCTCAAATTTGGTATTTCAACCATTATACAGCTGTATTGAAATTTATTTCTATTCAACATGAAAGATCAATAGCCAATCCTATAAGTTCTTGATGTAGTCAAATATGGTGTAACCGTAAACAGATTCCTTCAAAATATGTTTATCCTGATACAAACAATACTGAAACTACATAAACATGACAAAAAGTATAATCATGATTTTTAATTAAAATACTATTATTTGCAACTACTCAGCTTTCTAACTGATCCAAACTTCTCACTGTACCTTCCTATATAGTCACTTGAAAAAGTAAGTATCACTGAATTTTTTAAACTTTTTCAACATACAAAGATTTGGTTTTAATTTCTATAATACTGCTAGATAGGGAATATAACAATCATAACATAGTTTGAGCCCATGGAACCTGAGGAAGTAAACAAGTCCCCCTCAACAATTAGTTCGCTACTTGTATATTAGATCCATTTCCTTCCTTGCTTATTAAATCTATGCAGGAGGGAACATGGGATTGGGTCTGAATGGTAGTTAGCTCCTCCTTGAAAGAATGTCCCATCAGTTCTTAAAGATCCCCTCAAATGATCTTGTCTCAACCCAAGTTGGAGTGTTTTTGCCTAGTTTTCCTTCTTAACCATTGATCACACTTATGGATGACCTCTGGTGGGAGCAGGATGTAGTAGTGAATCCATCCTGGGTTTTCTTGACCTCTCAGTGGCATTTGATACCATCGGTCATGGTATCCTTTTGGGCTGGCTCTGGGAATTGGGGCTGAGTGGCACTGTGTTGTGCTGGTTCTTCTTCTTCCTCCAGGGTCGATTTCAATTGTTCTTGATAAACAGGAGAGATCCAGGCCACGGCCCCTATTTTGTGGGAAGTATCAGAGCTGTTGTCTCTCCTCTCCTACTTAAAATCTACATGAGATCACTGAGTTTAGTTCAGTTCAGTGTGAGATATTAATATGTGGATGACACTCAGGTTTCCTCTCTACTTCAGGCCCATTGAGTGGTGCTGTGGACATCCTATTCCAGTGTCTGGAGGCTGTTTGGGCCTGGATGGGGCAAAATGGGCTCCAATTCAATCCCAGCAAGACGGAATGGCTATGGGTATTTGGATCTTCCAGACACAAGATTCTTCCATCTCTAGTTCTGGATGGGATGACACTAACCGAGACAGAGCCAATGTGAAATTTGGGGATTTACAATGTAGTTAGGAGAATCTTTGCATACCTTTGGGTACTGCACTAGTTACATCCATTCCTGGACTGGGAAACCCTGCTCACTATCACCCATTGTCTTGTAACTATCCGCTTAGATTACTGCAATAGGCTATATATAAGGCTGCCCTTGAAGAGCATTCAGAAACTTTTAATAAATGATGCCAGCTACATGGCACATGTAACATTACTCTGTGAATTGCACCGGCTGCCAGTGTTTCCAGTGCAATTAAAGGCTTTTCATCTTTAAAGCCCCAAATGACTTGAGACTGGGTTACCTGGGGGACTGTCTTTTTTTCAAGAGTTTCTACCTGTACAGTCCAATCCAATAGATTAGGCATCCTGCAGAATATCAACTGGCAGGAACTAGAAAATGGGCATTTTTATGAAATATTTTCCCCTCAGAGATTAGAATGGCCACAATCCTGACAGCGTTTCACAGCTTTAAAAACTTGTGTATATTATACTTGGGCTTGGAGCATAAAATGTGTTAAGGGCTCTGTTACTTGGCTTTATTATTAGTTGATTAATCATCATGGTTCACATAATCAAGGAGCTCACATGATAGCAACTTCAGGGTTTCTGCCAGTTTCCCTATTTACTTTGCTTATGGAAAGCCAGCAGAGGTGGTTACAAATCACGATCATATGACTGCAGGTATGCTGTGATGATCTGGTCACAACTACCACTTGTTCAGCTCTGTCTTAAATTTGAATAGCCTGCTGCTCACCTTCTAAATCATCTTGTACTGTTGTCTTTTACTTGGACATGCAAAAAACTGTGAATGTGACACTGACAGTGATTTCTCTAGAAGCTCTACATCATCAATATTCAAGGAATCCAGATGATTCTCAGTAGCTGATACCAAAAAGAAACTGCCTTGTAGGTCCTTGGTGCTCTCTGGACTTAGCTGTTTTCTTGCAGACGTTTCATTACCAAACTAGGTAACATTAGTGTGAGTAGGGAGTGTTTACTCTTTTTCTATACCAGTGGTTTGCCCTGTCAATATTGGTGGGAGTGGTCTTGGTGTTCCTTGATCCATTCTAATGTTGATCTTGGATGATCACTGTTTCCCAGTTGAAACTATAGTTAAGTTTCTCCAAGTATTGTGAAATTAAGTTTTCATCATGCAGCAGTAACAGCCACTCTGTAGGACAAATGAACAGAGACTAGCAAAGCATATCCATGAACACTAAATAGCAGTCAAAGACAAAATGAAAATTTCACAATACGCGACTAGATGAGCTAAATTACTTTATTGTAATGCTACATCAACAGAAGCCTGCCAAATCTGAAAATAAAAACTTCTTACCTTAATTTTTAATCACTTGATCCATTAGGGCAGATCCCTAATAATTGTAATTGAGTGTGGGGTCCTGTGTCTGATTTTTTTTTCCTAGACAGCATCTTTTCTCCCCTTTCCTCAAAGTCACCCATACATTCCATCACACCCTCTATGCACAGCACAAGTGTCTCTCTCTCAAATAAATTCCTCCTCACCCATTGCTCAAACTATCAGAAATTGAATCTACACAAGGTCTCTGGCTGGCACAAGAGCCTTCAGGCTAAACTTTCACATTTTAAATGGAGTCCTGGAAAGTGACTATCTAGCTGAATTCACTTACCAATCATGCTTCAGAATGATTAATAATGACTGATTCTAGGTACCTACTATTTTTTTACCAAATTTAGAGGTTATGTCTAAATTTGATGGCAATAGCTTCCTAACCTGCTCAATTAAATCTCCTCACTCAAGAGACATGTACTGAGAGCTGCTAGCAATCTTTAATAATGCCAGCAGGAATAACTTACTGTTTATCCAAGTTGACCCTCAGCCTAAATCAAGTGATAATTGAGTTCCTCTCCTTAGATCACCTACAATGCCTTTTATCTGCCCAGACATCAGCTAAGTCACCTGATGCACTCTTAGAGGATTATAACAATCTTGCCCAAGTGCTCCACCAGGATCTAACCTGTAATAATAGCGTCCCCTGAGTCAACAATTGTATTACCCAAAAGACTGTACTAAAAACTAAAAGAAATCTTCCTACCAGTTACTGGGCTTATGTATCCAATAATAAACCAAAACTCTGGACCTCCTCCTGCATAAGAGATGCTATGAAGAAAGGTGTCATTCTTAACTAAATTTAAAGCATCTAAACAAGAGAATGGTCTTTACCCTGGCACAATATCATGCCCTCCCCTCAACTGTCCTTGAAAGCTAATACAGCAGCGCTCTCCAAACTTTCCGGCTTGGCAACCTTGGGGGGGAGGAAGAGAGGAGATTGTTCTGTGTGAGTGGCAGGCATGTGTGTGAGTATCCACTGCCCATGCAAGTGGAGTTGTGTATGCATGCTTGTCCACCAGTTGTGCGGCCCAGTTCTTGAGAATCCTTGTAAGACAGAAAGATTCCTTGCCTAGAGACACCACCCCTGTGATTTTGGAGACGCCAAAACAACAGAGCATATACTTCTCCAATGCCTATGCTACAGAGACATTTGTACTAGCCTCATCTCACTATTGCAGCATAACCATCCTGTTGCCTTCAGATACATTCCTGCTATAGCATACAATATAGTTCTATGCAGCAATTCTGAAAATTCATTGAATGATGATCTGTACTGTAAACAAGATTTAATGAGCATCTACTTCTCTACATTAGAGTTCCTTGTAACTTGATAATAGTCCTCCACATATTAACCTTTTGTTTCTCTATACCCATCTAATGTTTCTACCATTGCTTTATGTTAGCTTTTTCTTTGTGTACCTTTACTGCCGGTTTTTTATTCAGGCAAGGACTGCTTGAACAAATTCTTGCAATTGTCTTGGCAAGGTTTTACAGAAGTGATTTGCCATTGCCTGCTTTCTAAGGTTGAAAACAGCAACTGCCCAAAAGTCACTAGCTAGGTTTGTGCTTAAGATGGGACTAGAATTCACTGTATCTTGGTTTCCAGTCTGATGTCTTAACCACTACACCAAACTGGCTTAAATTCTTTTAGATTCTTCCTTTTTACATATACATTTAGTTTTTAATTCATATATCTCTTTATCTTGTAGTTTTTCCATTTTAAGATTTAGATTTTTATTTTTACTCTTGATGTATATTTTTTAATGAGTGTACCTCATCTTTATTATGCTGGTCTATGACCATAATAAAAATTTGATTTAATGTAGCAAAAGCAGCCTGGGAATGAAAACAGCCTTGTTCCAAGATGGCTTATATTTTTGGATTTTTTGCATAAGAGTTCTACAACTTCTGAAAGTAACGTTAGGCTGAGTGAAGTAAAACACTGTAAAGATGCAGTAACAGTGGAATAGAAATACCTCCTGTAATTGTCTAACCTGCAGCTTTCCTTTTCTACCAAAGTGCAAGAAAGTTTAGCAATTTGTTTTGTGAAACCTCCAAGAAAATGGGGAAGGATGTTTAAACAAAAAAGCATACTTGTTCTTCTGGACAATATACCAATGGTGGTGAACCTATGGCACGGGTGCCAGAGGTGGCACTCAGAGCCCTCTCTGTGGGTATACGTGCCGTTGCCCCAGTCCTAAGCCTTCAGCTGGGTTTTACAAAACCTTTTCGCTTTAGGCCTCCGCCACCATGTGCAAAAAAAAAAAAAAAAAAAGGTTCAATCAATCAGTCAATTTCAACTTCTCATGGGGAAAAAAAAGATCTTGCAAAGTTGAGATTGATTGAACTTTTTAGTCACACCCAGTCTGCCGTTACCACCGCAGCCATGCCCACCCAATGGGCCACGCCCACCCGGCACCCGACGATGCATAAGTGGGTTTTGGGTTGCAGTTTAGGCACTCGGTCTCTAAAAGGTTCACCATCACTGCAATATACAAATGTTCAAATCTTTCTAGAGACACAGTAGGTTCAAATAAAGACGATCTTTTCCAACATAAAATATATGCAGCTCAGAATTGAACTGAGTTTGTTTTCTTGCAGACTTTTCATTACCATGCTTGATAACATCATCATTGGGAGGGAGAGTGGGGTTTGCTGGCTGTTGATACATGGTAGCTTGCCTTGTCAGTCTTAATGATGAGTGGTTCCTCTTTAATGAGGGCACAGCCAACATATCCAGATGCCGAAAACAAGCAGCTGCAAGATCATATATGAAACAATAAGAATATAATCCTGGAATACAACAAATTGGCAGGAGGTCCACAGCAGAAATAAATAGTAGACAAAGTAGAGAAAGCTGAATTTGCACAAATGTGACTAACACCTTCTGATGTAAATGATATTGTTGAAAACAGTGAGAGGAGCCAGTGAAGAAGTAGCAGAGCCATCAGAGCTTATATCAAACAAAGTGCTTATATCAAACAATTTCAAGGCATAAGCACAATTTTTTTTAAAAATGTTCTATATTTCAACAGGGGGCAGTGTTCCCATTTCCGATTCTTACTTCTCTGAATTTTCAAGACCTTAAACTCAATTTATTTCCTAATATTTTGTGCTGGAAAAATCACATAAGAGTCTTAGCACTTCCTCAATAAACCCACTAAATAAAATAGAAGAGCACAACATTTTTTTTTTAGCAGAAGTAAAAGCTTATCATTCCACCTCAATGGTATGAAAATAAAACAAGAGAAATCCAGCCCATACCTATGACAAGAAATATTTAAGGAATAAACTATTAAAACTACCAAGTTTAATAAACACATACTTGAATAAATCAGGATTGATTGTTCAATATGTGTTCAGAAATCTCAAAGCTCTGTAATGCTCCTACAGTATAAACTGCTCAGTGAAAACTTGTACAATAGGAAACAATAAAACCATACTAAAGAAATGAGAATTACTAATAGATCTCAAGGTTGAGTATCATCAGATTACTGTGATCTGTTACCACACTAAATTGATATATTCTTTTATCACTGTGGCTGTGCGTGACTTGTACAATTTAACGAGACATCATCACCATAATTAAGTGGCCCGTACTAAATACAAGGTTCAAACTGATGAAAAATATGCTGTTCATCACCAGCATAACTGTAGGAAAATCTAATAGTAAGAAAATGTTTGTACTACCAAACATTGTAGTAAACAAACTATGATGGTTTTCTTCTGAGCATCTTCCAGTCTTCTCACTAAAGTACATTTTTTTATTTCCTTACAAAAAGAGCATTAGAATCTAAACACTTGTCAAACATATTTGTATCTTTTGAAACTGGTGCAAAGAAAAATATTAGAAAAACAAGCCAACTTTATAAATTAAGTCACTCAAAGAAAACAGCCAATTTAAAAATAAAGTAATTTATATGTACAAATATGAAGGCTGCAGTTTGCAGCAAGATAACTTACTGTAATATTATAAGAATTTCATGCTTGAATTTAACAGTGAGCTCAATTTTTGTTTAATGTAATACATACCAAAAAATGAACATAATGAATACTGACTGAATCTTAGCATCCAGTCTCTTTATGTATTATTTTACTTCATTTAACTGTATTAAAATCCCAACGCAATGCATTATATTTGTTTGAGAATAAAACCTAAAAAGTTTAACATATTGTCCCATCTGCACCTATTTTCCTAAGTACACATTATATTCCAAGAAATAAACATTTCGAATGTCAAATTATATATTTAATTTACATTAACATCTTATGATTAACTGATTTCAGCAATATTAAGGAAATGTGATCAAACTATGTTCATGCAAATAAATCTTCAAAAGCCTGTGAACAGTTTTTAATGTTTCATACTTCATATAAAATGGTTTAGATATACTCTGCAAAATGATGTCAGTGAAATGTTATCAGTGAAGATAATATCATACATTATGTTTTTATTTTGTAGATATAAAAACTCTTAATTTGCACTGCTAAATTTTATGAACCATTGAGGTTACATTGTGTGGGCAACTTTGTAGTCTTCAGAACCACCTCTAGCTAATATTTTTTTGATTGCTGTTACCCAAAATTATGGGCATAAAAATACAATATAGCTCAAGAATAATAATTACTAGCTAAAAGAGCTACTAGAAAAGCACTTAAGTAGAACAGCTTGATAAACACAAACTGTTTGCCTTTGTCTATTGCTGTGGCTTAAAAAAAATCAATACAAATTATAATAAAAAAGCTTAGAAAAAAGTTGGTTTTCCTCTAAAAAATATACTTGCAAACATGTTTTCAAATCATGGTATCTTTTCATCTTTTCCCAGGATACATATATTCCCTTGGAATTATAACATAGATGTCTTTGTTAACTTATGACAATGCTCCATTATTCCATGAGATACAACATTAATAAGTTAAAACTTGAATTCCTCACTTACACTGCTACTGAAAAGGAGGAAAACAGCATAGGAAACCGTAAAATGTGCATGGCTAAGCATAAATAGTAACCTATACATTTTGGTTCAAACACAGTTTGGAAAACTGCATACATGACAATGTTTTAAAATAGTTTCTCCTCTATTTTCTGTAATTCTACCAAAGAAACAAAGTTCAATCACTTCAATGTAAAACTTATACTGAAATGTCATACAAATTTTTGAATACCCTGACTGAAATATTTTGCAACTGATCATTCAAATGCAAACACATTTCTTATTACTTCAATCTTCCAACTGTCCATGCTTATATCCAAGCACACAAACATAAAAATATTGGCTAACCAAAAAAAGGTACAATAGACTCTTGGTAAAAGATTTTCTCATGAGTCAATGTAGCATCTTCTAGATAAGAATTTAAAAATTACATTGCAATTCCATTACATTTCTTTCATAAACATGCAACTTACTGTGATATACAAAACACTTGGCTCTGAAGAAAAAACAGCTTTATAAAGACAGACTGCATCAATAAAATTTTCTGATTGACATGGTAATAAAACCTGTATTTTCACTAAAGCTCAGATATTAGGTCTCATATTTTAACATAATAATTTGATGAACATAATGTTCAGGAGGGAATATACACATTGACATACTAGACTATTAAAAATTCAGTTACAGAATTTTATTGATACAGCAGATTAACAAAAACTAATAAGGGAAAATATGAGGATCAGATTTCGTTACATTATTTAATAACACATTTTAAAAATTAAAATAGTAAATTCTTTTAAATGCTCAATGCCACAAGAATTCCAGAGAAATCTGTTATCAATACTGAGGTGCATTAAAAGACTATTCTTTCACACATCTGCAGTTGGATATACTGTTTTATCCGACATTGTTTAAAAGCAATTTGGCACCTCCAACGACAGACAACTGCCAAAGGAAAACACTGAATTAGATACCTAAAGAGAATGTATTTTCTTTTATTTTCTAACGAATAGTGTCAGAGCAAGTGTCACTATTTTGTCAAAGTGATTTTTTTTCACAGTTAAATGCCAAGAAAAATAAGAATACAGACACTGACAAATATTGCTTGATACCCATTCTTACATTTTTTTTTGTCTTTTTTTCCAAATCAATAGCTCTACCAAACAGTCTGGTACTGTTGTGTAAAGCCGTGATAAAAGCTATACAAGCACTTTAAAGTCAGAAATATTTTTTAAAAAAGGATTATTTACAGACAGGTTTTTTTAGTTCTTTTGTCTATATAGCCAGCATACGTTACATTTCACAAAACCCCATAGTTAATGATATAAACATATGTGTGGATTATGCTCATGACCTAGGAGCTTCAAAAAGCAGGGGCAGGAAATAAAGAGTGATTTAATTTCTTCAGCAATCCCATTGTGAGTATCAACAGTTCTCTTCAGCCTAAAAGTTTGCAAATGATAAGAGTGACATCACTAAAAAATGGCAGGAACATGACTCTTCATCGTCTTTCTCTTTTAGATGTTCTCCGACGAACCTGAGAAAGCCAAAAATCAAGAATTAGAAGCCTCAAGTATGGTTTTCTGCATACATAAGTTCCAAAAACATGACATTGGGTGCAACATCAAGAATTTAAAAATCTGCAGTGTTGATATTTATCTAGCTGTTTTGCTCTGCTTTCAGTGGAAAATGCATTTCAATCAGCATTGATTCAAGGAAAAACATCCATTAACTGGAACATCATTTAGATGAAGCATTCCATGATATGACCAGACAAAAAGGATTAGGCAGAAAAGTTTGCCCCACTAATTACTAAGTTTAATTGCATTTAAATGCACAGTTGAATTCAATGAGCTTAAACACAGTCCAGTATATGATGATCGTACTGAAGGTTTAAAAATATTTTTCCATTTTCTCTGTGTAGGTATCCATCTGGATAAAGGCTAAGATTTAAAATAAGCACAAGTAATGCATGCTCCCCCCATACACACACACATAACACACACATTTTGTTGTATTACAGGAAATGGAATTGCCTATTTCTTCCCAAATGAAAATTGTCTCATTTTTAAAACAGAGAACTGACAATTCTGCTTCACTATATTTAGTAATGTCAAAGTACAAACTTTTAAGTTTCAACAGTATGAAATGCATAGCCATTCAAATGAATCTATGTGCATAAACATATTTACTCTGATTGAGGACACATCTTCTTCCTCCATTGTTACTTCTTGAGAAATATCGTGAATGGGAGAACTACTTTGAAATACGTCCATCTCTTCGCTAGATTCATTTTCTTTGCTTGCTGTTTGTTTTGATCGTCCAGCTCCTCTAAAATAGCCACAAACCAAGGGATCACTAAAAACAGTTCTTAAGTTTAAGCAATGAAGAAAGATTTGGGGAAAGGATTAGACTATCTTAACATCTAAGCAACATTATTTTTGGTGAATCTTATTGAACTCACAGGATCTTCTAAGCTATGGAACACTTTTTAAATTAATTTAATGAACCCTTTGTTAGATTGATATCACATCATACCCTTTCTTCTGCTGAGTAGGTGGAACTTTTGGTGGTCTTCCTCGTCTTTTTTGTGGCGTAGACTGGTTGGACTCAGCTGTACTTATTTCTGATGATTCAGATCTGTTTTGGAAGGATATGCAATTAAGTCACTTGTCAATTTAAATTTAAAAATAGCAGACAACTGCACAAAGGACTTACCTTTGTTGTGATTTTTTGGGTACTTTATTCTGTCGACCTTTTGACTTCTGTTCTATGCTGTCTATTTGCCTTTCTTCTTCCTCCTCCTCCTCTTCTTCCTCCTCTTCTTCCTCCTCCTCCATAGGTTTAACTGGTGCAGCTTTTTTTCTCCCTCTTTTAGATGTTTTTACTGTTGATTCTTCTTTTTGTATGCTTCCTATAGCTGCCTTTGGAGGTCGCCCTCTTCTTCCCTTCTTTGGTGGGCTGTTTTGTTCATCTTCACTTTCTAAGATACTCTCTTTTAGCCTCTTTTCCTCTGACCACTGGGGTTCTTCAGACTCTGAAATAACTGCGGCTCTTTTTCTGCCTCGCTGGCTACTTCTAAGCTTTGATTCTTGTCCTAATTTGCTCAGGTCATCCATAACCAACTTTTCTTCAGGATCTGTAATCATTTTCTTTCTACTTCTGGGCTTTTCCAGCTCTGACTGAGGAAGAAAGAGAACACTACTTCATCCATCAAATATGTCTAGATCTTACTTACATAAGAAAATACATTCTACAAATAAGCTGAAACCCTCCATATTTCAATACTCAAGAATTGTATTTTTCTTTATGGCATAATAATATAAAAACTGACCAGAAGGGCAGAATAAAAACTTTAAGGAAGTACGTTTTTAAGGCACTCTTCCTAAAACTTGTGCTTTAGATGAATAATCATCAGGCACATCTCTGATTGCTCACATTTTTTATTATTTTTTTAAAAAATAATGTTACAATTAGTTGAAAAGCAATGCTATTAATTCTTACAATTTCAGAATCATCTCTTTTATCATTCTTCTTTCCTGGCAAAGATGACGTCATTGTGTAGTCTTCATTTTCACTGTGGTCTAGTTCAGTACTATCAAGCCTATTATAATTAAAATATGCAAAATTATTAAAATATATAATTTATAGCTGCTTGATATTTCAAAAATTGACAACAGCTTCAGGGTAAAATACAAAGCAAAAAAAAATGAAATAATACAATTAAATTTTCATCTATATAAATTCTGCCTCAAAAATATCCCTATCGTCATGAAAAGAAACAGGGCTGCCAAGGTAAGTGAAGCAACTTTATGTATCCTTACCCTGTATTTTCACTGATAAACTATTGTCATTGTGGAGTACCTTTTGCAGCTTGGTTGATTGCTTGTAGACATTTCATTACCTGAAAGGGAGCAAAATGATGGGAGGAAACCCCACACTCACTAGCACTGATGTTACTTAGGAGGATAATGAAATGTGTGCAAGCAAACAACCAAATTCAGACAGCAGAAGGACTCCACAATTCAACTGAGCTACAAATATTCTCTCCTATTAGAACTATACTGTTATTATTAAAGTGGCAGTCACTCATCTATAAAAAATAAGGAAATGTGAGAGGTTAAGGCATCAGACTAGAAACCAGGAGGCCATGAATTCCAATCCTGCCTTTGGCACAAAGCTAGCTGAGTGAGCTTGGTCTAGTCACTTTATCTCAGCCCTAGGAAGGAGGCAATGGCAAACCATCTTTCAAAATCCTTCTTAAGAAAACTACAGGGCCTTGTCCAGGCAGTCTCTGAGAATTGGACACAACTGAACAGAAGAAAAGGAAAATGACCATCTTTTACAACCTTCTGGCAACAACATCAATGGGAAAGCCAGATTCACTTAACAATCATGTTACTAACTTAACAGCTGCAGTGATTCATTTAACAACTGTGGCAAGAAAGATCATAAAATGGGGGCAAAATTCATGTAGCAAATGTCTCACTTAGCAACAGAATTTTGGGGCTCAGTTGTAGTCATAAGTCATGGACTAACTGTATTTTATTTCAGCATCAGCTTAAAGTAAACTACTGCTATAGAGCCAGGCTGGTGTAATCGTTATGATACCAGCCTAGAAAATGAGAAACTGAATTCTAGTTCCACTTTACGCCCAAAGCCAGATGGGTGATTTTGGGCCCGTCACTCTGTCTCAACCCTAGAAAGGAAGCAATGGCAAACCATTTCCAAAATCTTGCCAAGAAAACTGCAATGACTTGTCCAGGCAGTCACCAGGAGTCAACAACTTCACATTATAGAATAACTTACTACTACATCACAAAACAGAATAATTATACTTTGTTCCTGAACTGTTCTTAGTCTCTTTTAAACATCACAGGAATATTGGATTATCATGTGACTCAATGTGATTTTACAACTTTTTTGTTGTACTGGTTAAGCAAATGCTGCAGTTGTAGAATGAACCAATGGTTCACTATGGTGTAATTCTGCTGAAAACTAGAAATGTTGCTTTCTGGCAAAAATTGTTGTAAAATACAGTAACATCACAGCAGGATACTGCAAATGGCTATAAATGCGACCTGGATGCTGAGTGCCCAAAGTGTGGTCATGTGACTGAGGAATGAGGTCTGACCATCAGAACTTTGAATCCAGGTCACAAGTCCCCCTTTTCAGGCCAGTTCAAATTTCAAATGGTTACTAAGCAACTATTCGTAACTCAAGGATTATCTGTAAATGAACAACAAACTATTACCTTATAGTATTTAATTAACTAATTGCAAGCCAAATATTGTTAAATGTTTTATTCTTTTACCCAGCAGATTTGGGGCTCATAGAAATGTTGTTGCTGTTTCATATAAATTCTGCTATTTCTTTCTGGATCTAAACCAGGGGTTCTCAACCTTGGCAACTTTAAGACTTGTGGACTTCAACTCCCAGAACTCCTCAGCCAGCTTTGTTGGCTGAGGAGTTCTGGGAGTTGAAGTCCACAAGTCTTAAAGTTGCCAAGATTGAGAACCCCTGATCTAAACAAAGTTTTTATACTATTGCAGTTCATATTCTGGTTAGCTAAAAAAAACAAGCCTGCAATCATAATTTAGCAGTTTTAGAGCTAAAAAAAATTTCCATTCAAAAGAAAGGCAGAAGAGGAAGAAGTATACAAACCCATTTTGTAATTAACAAAATATGTAATTAGTAAGATGCAATCTAAATCAATTTAAGCTAGTCAAAATACAGAACTATTTTCTATCAATTAATACAGCATTTTCTCCTTCAAAGAACTGTTTTTCATTTAGCAGGTTAATTTGAGAAAAAATAGTTTTCAAGGCAATCTATTAAAGCTTATGGAGAAATAGCTATCTGAATCCATGTAAAAATACAAATGATATAATACTATCATTAAAACAAGCTAACTATTCATGCTCTATAATTCTTCAACATGGTTTTCTCAGTGTGAACTAAAGGATATATGTTACACTAATTCATTCATTTATTTTATTTACTGAACAAGTGTAGAAATGAAAATCACATAAGAAACAAACACAGAATTATATAAAAACAACATTTTATCATACTGCAAAGTATACAAATACAGGATGTAGGGAGAAAGACAATTAACCACTTGTACTATTTCAGATATCATTTTTTATTTCTTGTTTATCTAAAAGCTATTAGCGACCTTTGTATTACTTGCCTTCCTTTGATTCTTCCAGGTGAGCTTGGGTTTGAATTGCTACTAGCATTGCTTACAGTTTCCATCCGAGAAGATTTAGATTGAGATTGCTTGCCTGCTGATGAAAGGGGCTTATTAACTGCCCCAAGAACATTGGCTGCTTTGGGCTGTAAAAGATAACCCAAAATAGTTATCCATTTAATCTATATATTCTATATTATGAGTGTATTTTCTGAAATAAAGACAAAGCCTCAAAATCTAAGTTTGTAAACTCTTCAGAATATCTTAACATAACTTGAAAAAGGTTTTCAATTACAGTTAAGTCAATAGCCTATAAATTAATGTTGGTCAACAAAAGAAGATGAAATAGGGTTCCTCAACCTAAGCAAAAGATCAAATCAAATGTTACGTCAGAGTAATTACTTCCTTAAAATTGATTTTTCTATTTAAAATTGTACTGTGTGTGTGTGTGTCACACATTTCTAGCTATAAAATTATGAATGTATCAAATTCAACTTTTTTTGCAGTTAAGAATGCTTAAGCAAGATATTCTTTAAAATGCTTATTAGAATGGCTTATTTCTAAGATGGCAGTGTCTGGATCGGCTGTGGCTGCATTGGCTCTCGAAAATGAAAAGTTTTTGGAGGGATATAAGGGATATAGGCCACATGATCGGGAAGGTTTTAATGTGTTTGAGCAATGTGGTGGGACTAAGGTAACATACAACCAACAATCTTTGTTGGTATGGAGAGTTTTTAGCTGTTTTGGAACTGATAGGTGTTTCCAAAGGAGGCAGAGGAGAAGAGGTCCTGGGGCTTATGGAGCAAAGGAACTGGATGAGGCTCTCAGCAGGCCCAGAGGGAGAGGCATTTGAAGGAGTTGGAGGCAGCGAAAGAGTGCTCCAGGGGCAAAAAGGAGAGAGTCCCCTTTAAGGAAAAGGTGGAAGAGACAGGATCAGAAAAAGAAAAGGAGGGGAGGTTGTCATGCAGGAATACAAACTAATTTGAGGGCTAATCCACATGGAGCTCCGTTTCCATCTGTCCTGTTTGCCATTGTTCACTCCCTAGAGATTAAAATGGACTTTCTGAAACTTGAGCTAGCCACGAACAAGGAGTGTATATCGGAGGTGGTGACCCTTTGAGATCTGTATGCAATAAAATTTCATTTTGATGTATGCCGATTGGCGTACATTCAAAGTGATAATAAAGTTGTTGTTGTTATTTCAGAACTCAAATTACATGTGATCCATGGAGCAAACAAGTAGTCAAGAACTCCAAGTGTTTCCACATTATTTAAATGTACTTATGTGCATCAACATATATGTGTACAGTGTTAGAACATCAGTAGTCCAGCAAGACACTACTGAATTTAAGCAGTATAAATATTCCTGCAATATACAGTACTTTACTGTTAAGAGGCTTTCTTGAAGATCTGGCTAATTTCCTAAACATCTGTTTGATATCTAATAATGATTTGTAGTTTTAATTCCTGTCAATATCCCCCATATACTATGTATGAAACCAGCTTCCGCTCCACTAGATCTTTACTATGTGGAATACTGCAAATGATCAATCCTGGAGTATACTAATCATAATATTAATGGAGTATCCAAAATTCTGTCTTCACTATATCTTGAAAATCAACCTGCTCTTCAATTCTTCTAACGTCCTTCAATTCTTCTATTGTTTGAAGACCTTTCAGCACCTAAAGATTGATGGTCTTGTTTTGTTAAACCATGCCATGTAATCTCTGCAATGCAGTATATGTAGAACTGCCTTTGAGTTAGTAACTAAATTAGTAAATGGGATATTAACATAAAACATCAACAATCCTCATTCTAATAAATAATTTCAAAGTAACTTTTTATTTTAAGAATTCTATTTTGGTTAGAATTATTCTGTACAGGTCCTAAAAAATACACAAATACCCACCTTTCCTGGAGTAAAAAATGATTTCATTTCTGGAGGCAGATAGTTTTTGGTATTACTGAAATTCTGCAAGTAAAGGAAAAATGTAGGTAAGATCCCAGTCTTAAAGATTAAACAGATTGCATAATTTATATGCTATTGCATAACTGACTATAAAACTAATATGAAATTATGCACAATTGAGGGCAGAATTACACAAATGAAAATTATAAATTGCTTGTGACACTTTTTAAAAATTCTATATCATGAAAACTTTTGTGGATTATAGCTTAATGAGATCCAGTTTGGTGTATAAGTTTGGTGCAAAAAGGAAACAGGACACCATTATCTCTAGTTCTCCTTCAGGCATAAAAGCCAGTTAAGTGATTTTGGGCCAGTAACTCTTTTTCAGCCAAACCCATCTTGTAGGATCTCTGTTGCAGAGAATATAGGAAGTAGAAGCACTGGCTATATATGCTGTTTTGAGTTGACTCCAAAGAAAAGTGGGATAAAAAATAAAATAAACCACACAACGCATTTCATGTCATATTAAATTCATAATCCTTTGAGTTACCTGGCTACATTATGCATAATATTTACTTAAAACACATAGTTTTTAACACATAGTTCCAATAAAATTTCTAAGGAAAAAAATCACATTACTTTGTCAGGTTGAGTGAAATATCGAGCAGGTAATACAGGGTCTTTGGGAGATTCCAAACTATATGTTGTGCTCTTTGATATTATGATGTTCATTGCTATGTCACATACTGTATAAAGTTTCTGAAAGAGAAAATGTGATTTTGTATCATGTCAGAAAACACTACTAATTAAAGACCTGAAAAGGCAAAAGGAATCTACCCTATGTTTGTATAAAAATTCTACAATAATACCAAATAAACTAAACTTATCAATTTCCTATTTCAGAAGTATGTTATACTATACCAAATAAAAAAGCTTTACAGTTGTTTGGAGAATTAAAGTATATATAAACAGTATATAATTACACAGCAACTTAGACAATTTCTACTGGTTATCATAGAATAGAATATAACACCTTTCATAGGAACTATCACAGACATATTATACTAAATTCTGTTTTATATCTTGTATTCTTGGAGAGGACAGATTATGCAGAAGCCCAAATTTTTGAATGCAAGAGAACTGATTATTTATATGCAGCCAATTTCAATGACCTAGATAAAGATTCACTATATCTATAAAACATTAGCAATACTCAATACAACTTACTTCATTCATTTTTGTGTCTTCAGGTCCTTGAGCATCTTTAGTCTGTTTAATATTCTCTACCATTTTTCTGATAAATGCATGACTATTATTTTCATTTTTAGCCATTAATATTTCCAGTATGAACCAGAGACATCTGAAGAAACATAAAATATAGTTGTCAAATAACCAATTGATTTTCCTGGAGAATAAACCAGGTACTGAATTTTGAAGAAACATTATCATAGTTGTGCTGAATTTTTAATAAAAATATAGATCAGTATGTTAACATACACTGACATATTTCATTTTAAATACATTCTTACTCTTTAATATCTTTTAATTGTTCAATGTCTTGGATTTTGACATAATCAGGATCATGTGCCAGAAGATGGATAGTATATGGAACAACATACTCTGGTAGAAGTGACAAAAGTTTCTCTGAAAGTGTAAATTGAAGAAAAAATTGTAATATTTGGATGTATCATTATAACAGTAATCAAAGAAATGAAGTGTTTACATTAAATATATATTAGATTATAAATTATCTTCAACTGCATAAAATAAAGAGACAGTCATTTAAAGTTCAAGAAAAAATATCTGATGGATATATAGTTTCAATGCACAATCAACATGTACTGAAATTTACATGTTTTAATTTAAATAATTTCTTGGTTTGAAATTCTATGCCATGAATTTTTCAGAAGGATGGATGGATTTATTTAAGCCACTCAATTGCAATCAACTGAATCTGATGCAAAAAGCTTGAAAACAAGGTACAGAAAATAAAATTGTAATGTATCACACACCAAGGTTCAATGAATTTGTCTTAGGCAAATCTGCAATGTATTTTTTTTTAATGTAACGAGGCTTACAACACGCTTAGGCATTAAGAGAAGCAAGCTTTAGAGCAGGGTAGAAAACATGCTCACATTACTAAACAAACAAATTTGACCTCAGAACTGCTTAATATCAAAGTTATTGTTTTTACAGTTACTGAATAGTAGAAGAAAACCATTTTAAGTAAAACTATAGATAGGAGACAGGAGAGGTCTGCACTGATTGTGGGAAGTTGTATTAAGAAATGAAATGGTGGAGTAGGCATGTATATATGCTGTTAAAAGGCATAGAATGCATAGTCATGGTGAGAACTAAATTTAAAATAATGCAATTCATGTTTATTCATAAAATGTATTTTTTTCCTAAATCAAGGCACGCAGCAACATAATTTTAATGTAAAAACAAAATATTTAAATAAGAAATCACTGTTATAGTTACAGCACCAAAACAAGAACGAAGATCAAATAATAGCACGATCATAATAAACAAAAAACTAGATAGAATATTCCAAGTTGTTTGGCGCTGCCTGCAATCTGATATCACACAATAGCTTTGATCATTTTTCATAAATGGAGAATCATAATCCAGGTGCTTCTCACCGATAAGACTGTGCTTTATGCATCTTACAAGATAATGGGATGCAGAAAAGAACAGAATGCTACTACTAATATAGGAATGTTCATGGAAGAGAAGACTGCTATCATAAACCTACAGAAAGCTTAGCTTTAAAAATAATAATCAGCAGTGTGAATTGGGTTTAGAAGCAAATCAAGACTCAATGCAATCATTGAGTATAATCTTGCTATTTCATAACCACATTCTTCCACTTCAGAAAAGCTTTTAAAGCAAACTGTATTGGTACAGAAAATGAATTTAAATACCATGAGGACATGGTGTTAATGTTGCACTTTAAATTATTCTGCTAGTGTTCCAAGATTTCTTACCACTAACCGCTGCATGCTGCTTCAGATATTCTCTTCTCACATTTATGTTTTTTACTAGGCACTGTCTGGCATGAGCTCTTCTCTCCTTTACTGGGTCTTTTGCACACAATGCGCAAATAGCCATATATTCCAGTGGTAACCTGAGTCTTGATAGACCTTTATGAAGTTTCTGAGCAAATGCTTGTCTAACTTGGTAACATTCATCCTAAAAAGAAGAAAAGAAATTTTATATAACAATGACTCTTCAGTATCTGTTTAGGAAATAAAAAGCCAAACTGTTTGTCACAGAAATCTGAAATGCATATATAATAAGCATACAGAGCTAATGCTAATTAACACCCATTCCTTCAATTTTCTTACATTGATGGCTAATGCACAAAGTTGATACTGTTCTAATGTGATGATTTCATGATAACAAGGTTCCTGTGCCAGTTTGACAATAGCACTAGCAGCAGCTAGCCTTAGACGAGACATATCAGGTTTGCTGAAAAATAAATAGAAAATATGGACTAGTTAGTATATGGATAATTTATTGAAGGTATTTTTGCTTATTTTTTTGTTGCCATCACAAAGTATACTGAAGATAGTGATCATTTCTATCTTTGAGCATACATAATATTTAAGATGGTAATGAGTTTAGAAGATATCTCATCTTGTTTAACTGAAATATGCACAATGGTTTTGCCTATCCATCTTCTCTGCATTTACTAAGATGAATCAAAAAGTTTCCCATCAATCACAATATTTAGTTTCATCTCCTTTAAAATAAATTGCTTTTGAGGTTATGATAGCAATTAAGACTAGAATTTCCATTGTTAAGCAATATGATTGCAAAGTGTGACATCATGTGATTGCGTCACTTAGCAACAGCAATCCCAGCAGTCATCATAACCTGCTATTGTAACCTCAAAATCACACAGGTAGTTAAGTGAGGAACTAATGTGACCACCCCATGGGAAGAAGTGAGAATCTCAGGCAAGCAGGCCAATATGTAAGAGCTGTAGGTAGGCAGGCAGGTGCCATGGGGCAGGTTCAATGGAATTCAGGCAAGTGGATGCCATAGGTGGGCAGGCACAAAGTTGCATGAGTGGGTATGTGCTATGGAAAGAGGATAGATGCTCCAGGCTGATGCTACAGATCATGGGTGGGTACTATGAGCGCACAGTATAGAGCACAGGGGGTGCCATTGATGGGCACTGGATGCTAGAGTTACTAGATTCATCAATATAAGGCAGAGTATTCTGCTCAGAATGGGTCAGAAATATATTTTCATTTCCTGCATTATTTGAAAAAAAAATGTTTAAAAGTATCATTTATATACCTAATTTTCCCCTGTTCAGTTAGATCTCCATCACTGTGCAAGATTGTTGTTAACAGTCTTAATGTAGATGTTCCTGATTTACTGTGGTTATTCTTCATTCCTAGTAACCATCGAACCATCATTTTAATTGCCTGGATCTGAAATAAATGTTAACAAATAATCAAGCCAAATTTTATCACGCTTAGTAGATCATTATAACATCTCAAGAAATTTCACCTTGAACAGAGATTTTTTCCCCCAAAAAGCATTATAAGAAAAATATAACTTGGCAAGTGAGAAATTTATATTTTCCTTAAACCAAACTACAAATTCATGCACATTGTTCTCCTTTAAAGGAACTGTTAACATTGTACAGGGAGGGTGCTCTACTTTATCACTGGGGAAAGATCCTCATCATCAGGGAAAGACCTGGAGAGCCTTAAAGACCTGGTTGTTCCCCTGTCTTTGCACTGTTGGATGTATGATATCTTTTTTATGATCAGTTTTGCCATCTGTTTGCCATTTTATGTAGATTGTTATTTTTTTATATTGTCTTTTATTGTGAGCCACCCATTCAGTCTTCAGTAGGGTAAGACCTAAGTTGAATAAATAAATGAAATTTATGAATTTTAATTATTTATTTGGTGTTATTATTAATGCAGCAAGTATTGCTGTTATCATCAAAATACAACACAAGTTTGAAAAAAAAAACAGAATACAGTGACTCTGTTGTAGTATATCTGTCTTTACCAGAAGGGCTATGCAATTCTTTCTATTTAATTTGGAAGAGTGTTACAGATTCTGTTTTAAAAAATGCTTTGGAACTTAATGAAATTTCAAATTGTATAATAACTATAATATTTGGCACTTTTGTAAGTAAGGCAGAGTTGTAGTATTACTTCATAAACTGCTAGTAAGAACAATTGTAGTTTTCTGTACCTGCAAATTCCATTGTATTATAAGAATCCACAGATTAAGACTAAGCCAGTCCACAACTGCAGGACAAAAATTACATTGCTCCATATTATACTTTTAGACCTACACTTTTAAGTGTTAGCCATCTAACTATAAAAGGGATAATGTCTACAATTGTTCTCCTTAACAATAACTATATAAAATAAAATAGATTACTGCAATGATTATTTAAATTAGAAACACATGCAAATATCAAATTAATATCTCAATAGACTATCAATAATATGTAATTTTATCAATATTTTATTATACACAGTTACTTCATTTTTAGCCCCAAAAGTAAATGAAAATGTGCTACTGTAGTTACATCATGTTTTGACAATAAAATTTAAACAGCACTTTGCATAGGTAAAATCAAAGTAATTATAAAAATATAAGTTTTTAAGTAGTGTACCTTTACAAGAGTCTCAGGAGAAACTTCTTCATCTGGCACCCATAGCTTAGTTGTTTTTTTTCCTGGCATCTGAAACAAATTATATCAGTTGTTACTTTAGTATCATAAATAACATTTATACATTCTCCCTTGAAGAATGCATAGCAAATTTTAAAGATAATTTAAGCTTTTTTCAAAGCCTAAGAACTGTTCAAACATCTCCATAATATGTAAGCAATCTCAAGCAAAGCTGTTTTAGAAGATGGATATTTTAAGGTCAAAAAATTCTACTTTCTTCAGCTGTTTTGACAGTCCTACTGTTACAACACGTAGACCTACAATAATTGTTGTTGATTATAATTAATAACCATTATTGTTTTGCAGTACTGCAGTATTATTCTCTATTTCACCTTGTAACACAGCTTTAATATTGATACATTATGGTCTCTAATATAGACAGAAATGAAAGTATTAAGGTATTTGGTATGAATATCTGCCCTTAAACAGCTTAGCTTTTTGGTTGGAGCAAAACAGTAAATACTTTAAAGCAGGGGTGACAAACTCACATCACATGACGTGCCGCAATGTATTGTGACTTTTTTGCCATTGCCGGCAATGGGGTGGGCACGGTTTCGCTATGATGCATCCGGCCCGCGGGCTGGCAATTTGACACCCCTGCTTTAAAGACACTGAAACGTTGCTAGGCTTTTTACTTTGATGATGAAAATGAGGTTTATTTTATGAAATAAAATATTTGCATTTGATTTTTTGGAATAGATTTTGAACAGATTAATCTTTAAAAGGCTAATCCTCACTTCCTCCTAAAGTAGAAGCAAGTCACAGAAGCAGCCAAATATCAGTTCCATATTATGTTTTATAAGAAAACAGTGGATGGTGAAGAGACGAAGCTTGCTGAGATGGAGAAATTCACAACTTTAATTAAAGAAAAGACACTGACTGGTTTTAATGCTAACTGGAAACCCCCTTTGTAATTTTTGCATGAAACAGAAAAAAAATGAAATTATATGATTTTGATGAATAGAAAAAAAATGAAAGTTGTGCTGTCAGCTTAGAATAAGAGGGAGTTTGAATTTATACTTATTACTGATGTAAATAAAATCAGAAGTGATTTCTTTATATTTCTTTTCTCATTATTTTTAACTGCACTTCTGGTTTTGTCCTTTGTTTCTTTACTTTTTCTCTTTCTGTAATTATTAGTTACTCTTAGTTTTTATCTTGTTTCAACAATTAATAAAGTTATCATAAAAATTAGAATACAGTATGTGAGATAATATTCAGAGAATCTTAACCATTCTTTGCCCTCCAGATAGCCTACAAGGGATAACAGACATGGCCAAAAGAATTGGTACTCCTCTATTTTTAACCAAAGAATTCAAACTTGTCATCGTATAAATTGAAAGTAACACAAGTAAATGGCATCTAGCATACTTTATTCCAGGGTGTCAAACTCATTTTCATTGAGGGCTGCATCGGCATTGCGGTTGCCCTTGGGGGGGGCGGGGTGTGTGTGGCCAGGCAGGGTGGGTGCGGCCTACTGGGTGGGCGTGGATGGAGTGGTTGTGGCCTGTTGGGTGGGCATGGCCAGCTTTACATCGTTCACGTCAATAGTGCCTGTGGGGGGCCTGGGCAGGAGTGGGACAGATCTGAGGGTCTCTGGCAGAAGGGGGTGGGATCAGGACCACTTCCAGGTGATGACGCAGTTCTTCATTCCTCACAAAGAGTGACACCTCCCCAATATGCACCCAGGGGATGGGGCCGACACAGCAGCGGCTGGTTCCTCGCTGTTTCCAGACAGCCTTGTGGAGCTAAAACTGAATGTGTTTCAGCATAGATGGCCACCACAAAATTGTACATTGGCTCCCTCCTGGCTGGCCTGGGCCAGGGCCAAGGCAGCGGGGGCCGTTCCCTCACTGTTTCCAGGATGGCTTCGTGGGCCACATGAAACCACTTCGCAGGCCGCATCCTGCCCCCGGGCCTTGTGTTTGACATGTCTGCTTTATTCCATAGTTCATACAGCAAGCTTTTGACATATGACTAGATATATTCTTAAAAACTGAGGCAATCATTGTAAGCAGGCACTTTCTGAAGCTCTGAATAAGATTTATACACTTCTCAATCAGCAATATGTTCCATTCTTGTCCCACCTGTAAACTGTTCCTATTGTCTTAGATTTGATGGCTCCTCTCAATTGTGAGTTTCAGCTCTTTCCAAACACATTCAGATCAGGACTCATAGCAGGACACTTTAGAACACTCCAATGTCTACTTTTCAACTTCTTGGATTGTATTACATGTATATTTTGGGTCAGAATCCTGTTGGAGAAACTGTGACTGCAAACATAGCTTCCCAACACTGGGCATTATGTTTCATTCCAAAATGCAGTGATAATCTTCATTGTACCCTGAAGATTCAAGGCACCCGGTGCTGGAGGCAGCAAAGCAACTGATAACATTATGGAGCTTTCTCCAAATTTCACAGTAGGGATGGTATTCTTTTCTTTAAAACCATTGTTTTCCCTTCTATGAACATAAAGTTGCTGTGACTTAAAAATACTAATTTTGTTTCATCTGTCCAAAGGACATCGTTCCAGGACCGTGGGTTGTCAACATCATTTTAATGAATTCCAGTCTGGAGTGGGGTTTAAAAGTGGGGCTTTCCCGGGTCTGCTATCATGGAAGCATGTTCACTTAGATCAGTAGTTCTCAACCTGTGGGTCGGGACCCCATTTGGGGTCGAACGACCATTTCACGGGGGTCGCCAAACAATGCAGTCCGCCATTTTTCCCCCCTTTTCCTTAGCTGTGCTACTCCCTTTTATTCTATTGGCTTTTGAAAGCCAATAGAATAGACTCTCTTGAATAGAGTCTAATTCTATTGGCTTTCAAAAGCCAATAGGAATTGTCCAGGTTGTCACTGCCCTGCTGAGCCCGCCAAAAGTCCCATTCTGCAAACGGTGCTGCACCAGTTGAGTAGTCCTCAACTTACAACCGGTTGAGTAGTCCTCGACTTACGACCAGTTGGGGGGTCGCGGCATTAAAAAGGTTAAGAACCACTGACTTAGATAGTGATGGTTGTAACTTGCTGCATAGTTCTTGATCTTAGATGTGAATAGCTTCTGTTCTGAAGTTTTCCTTTGTTCTTACTCCATCATTCAAACTACCCTTCTGTTCTATCGGGGATCAATTTTCTTCTGATAGCCATATCTAAAGAGGCAGATTACTATCTAAACCTCTTAATAACATTAATACCTGTGGTCAAAGGAACAAGGAAGCTCTTTGAAAACAGTTTTGTACTCTTTTAACTTTACTATGCTTACTATTACCTTCTTCCTTTCTTCCTCAGATAATTCTGTTTTTCTTTCTCTTGTCCATATTAGTGCTGCACACAATGACAAAAAATATCTGAGCACTTTTCCCCATTCAAACAGGCTGAGTGACTGATTATGAGATTGAAGATATCCATGACTGTAATTAAAGAGTCTGTTAAGATATCATTAAAACCCAATAAAGTCTTTTAATTTCTAAGAGTGCCAATAATTTAATCATGTTCATATTATTTTCATTTATTATTTCCAATAATATGTTAAGTTTTATATCCAAAACAAAATGTACACTCAATGGCATAAACATACACATAGCTGTGGCAGTTTAAATTTATTTCATATGAAATTGGGATTCTTTGGGGGAAAGTGGAAGGTACCGATATTTTGGGCCATGTCTGTATGTGAATCCAAAACAATATGAAGAAACCAGGTGGGGGAGAGCTAGATTACAATAGATACTATTATGAGTTCATACTATTTAATAGAATAGAGTTTGTATACAAAATGTGTACATCTATTTTTTTAGAAAAAGGAAAGAAATTGAATAAACAGGAGGAAAAATTCAATTTGATATTTCTCAAGGAACTTATTATATTCTTGATGTATATTATTTTTCATAAGTTTACAATGTTATGATTATTCAGCTCAGTATGCTAGACTTACTAAGAACTGTACAGCTATTTTCTCTTCCTAAATGAACACAATATAATGTACAATATACTATTGTACGTTACTATTTTTCTCTTTGATTTTTTTTTTACTGCAAAAAGCAAAACATTCTTACCCTGTCACTCATTAACAATTCTTTAACTATAAATGTAGCCACCAAAGATTTCAGCGGGGCAGCAAACTGATCAGGTGCCAACAAGGCTATGTGGCCAATGGAAACCAGTGGTGTAATCAGATGTTCCAGATTACTTGGATCGAGACTCTTATGTAGCGGCTAAAATATATAAATGATGATAAATGTTAACATCAATATGCCCTTAAAGAGTAGTTAGCTGCAATCATTTAAAAGTATTTTAACCTTTTCAAAATTAAATTCTTCAGAATTTTCTACTAATGCACTATAAATATAAAATTAAAAAATACCTCAAATATCTGTGCAAATTGTGTTTCTTTACTGGAGAATATTGCATGGATGCAGTGAATGGCATATTTGGCCTGTCGAGGAGGACCTTTTTTAGCTTTATGTTGCAAAACTGGAAGCAAAGCTCTAGAGTAAAAAAAATATATATATAGTATATATATAAATGTAATCACATCACATGTTATGTTTGCTATGGCCGAATCTATTAAACATGTAGTAATTTCCAAATGTTTTAAGGCAATAAGATGACAGCCATACACAAAGATTTAAGTTTCATTTTCATTTCAGTACAAGTAGTCCTTGGTTTAAGAATGAGTTCAATTCCCAAAGCCTGCCTTGAAATCAAATTTGTATATTGTATAATACTGTATAGGCAATTTTGTTTAATGAACTTGAACCATTGTATATTTAACTTTAATCCTTGTGTACTTAATTAGACTTTTGCTATGATAGGCTCTGTTCCTAATTATGGGTCTTCCTTAAATGGGTGCATTCTTAACCTGGGACTTGCCATATTCGTGATCCACCATGCAAACCAAAACTTCAAAAATCATCCCATGATTTATATACATATGTAATATAATTCGCTTCAGTTTATATGCCTTTCCAATCTCAATGACTCTGAATCCAATATTGTGCACATGGGCAGCACCTCTCTTCCTGATTCAGTGCAAGCCATACCAAAGATGTGGCTACTTTAACAAACCTGAGGTGCTCAGGATCCAAACGTTTTCTTCTAAAATCATTTTTGAACCATCCACAATCCTAGTCTATAAAAAGCTTGTATATGCATCAATGCGCTAACCTTTTAAGTACAATTTTTAAAATCTGTGACAATATATCTAATTCCTAAAGATAACTTTATATACAGAGGGAAAGATTTCATTCTTTTTAATCATTATCATTCCTCAGCATTAAAGACAATGCAAATTTCAGTAACAGAAGGCTCAAGGGAAGCAGCTAAAAATATAACAGTAAAGTGAAATCTTTAGGGCACCGATCTTGCTAGGCAAACATACAGGAATGCTACTGAAATATACGTAAGTATACTTTAAATATACTTATTTGCTTAGCCTTATTCTAGGGGGTAATGTGCTGGCCTAAAAAACAGGAACCCGCTGTAGTCTATTCCCCTGCCTTAGGCATGAAAGTCTGCTGGGTGACCTTGGGCCAGTCCATTTCTCTCAGCCAACCCACTTCACAGGGTAGTTGTTGTAGGGAAAATAGCAAGGAAAATATTATGTATATTCACTGCCCTGAGTTATTTATAAAAAAATAAATAAGATTGGGTGAAATTCTAATAAATAGAATTCTAATAAATAACTCACGATCGTATGTGTAGAAAATTCTCCTCAATTTTGCTTCCTGTGTTCTTAAAAATCTGTAATGCAGCTTCAGCTACTTTTTCATCATCCATTTTTAAACAGGCCAGGAGTGACTCAAATGTTTCAGCTGAATGGAATGAGATAGGGTGGGTAAATGAAAGAACCTGCAAGAGTAAGGATTAAAGGGGATTTTAAAATCATTCTTATGTTAACCTATGCTTACTGAATAAATTTCCTAGACAGGATTCCTGCAAAAGGCCTTTGTACAGCTTCAGCTTGTATACCAGTTGCGCCCATTCCTTGATCAGTAGGCCTTGCCACAGTTACTAATGCCCTAGTCATCTACAGATTGGACTACTGCAATGTACTCTATATGGATCTACCCTTGAACAATATCTGGAAGCTTCAGCGATATACAATGCAATAGCATGGGCAATTATATGCGGTCTAAGAACAGCACGTTACATCTCTGCTCCGTGAGCTGTCAGGGATTGTTTTGAGTCCAATTCAGGGTCCTGATTTTGACCTATAAAAATCTTCACAACATGAGACTATCTGAGGGTTTGCCTCTCACCAATTACATCAGAATGATATATTAGACCTGCCAGAGAAGGCATGCTGTGGGTACTAATTTGCTAGTTCTGCTGAAGATACCATCAGCTGGGGACCTACATTTGGTGGTTCCCAGAAGAAGCCTTACGGCTCAGAGATCTTCATAGTGACACTATTCATGGCTAATAGATTTTTACTATAGTAGTAGTAGTAGTAGTAGTAGTAGTAATGTTGGAAGGGACCTTGGAGGTCATCTAGTCCAACCCCCTGCTCAGGCAGGAAACCCTATGCCATTTCAGACTAATATTTGATGACATTCAATTTTGTACAAATTTGTATTCTATCACCTTTTTCTTCAGAAAAAAATGAGACCAACCAGCACTGCTGACCATACGAATTAGAAAATTTTCTCTTAAATTGAGAAAATAATATGGATTTCTAAATATTATGGGGCAGGTAATACTAATAAGTACTTATGGCTCCAACAAAGGATAGAGGTGACTGCAAAGTTAGAGATCAGTCTATGAGGAGGGATTAATTTCAGAATTACTTCCTTTCCTTGTCCACTATTTCATGAAAGTCACTCGTTATTATACTTAAGAAAATTCTTAATTTTTTTTCTAAAAGTAAAAAAATAATTTATAACAAAAAAATTATTACAACAGTGTTTTCTAAACAAGAAAATTTACCTTAAGCAATTCAAGACCTGCTCTAATTGCCTGATCAGTAGGAACACCTTCATCTTCATCATCTGCTGTTCCATCTATGGATTTGTTCACTTGTTTAATAAGGGCACTAATAAAGGAAATGATAAGAATCATGCTGGACATTCTATTTAAAAAATGATCATATGTAACCAGTATAATTGAACAAGAAACATTTTTCCTTCGATAGAGCAATGGTACATATTTAAGATATACATTTTTCTTTTCATTAATATTTTTGTTGTAACCATTCAGTAATGTCCGACACTTGGCGACTTTATAGGCAAGTGCTCTCCATGCAACCCTGTTAAGCACAGCTTCTTTCAGTTGTTGGGTGTTCAACTTTGAACCAATATATTGATCCTTCTGATATTCATGTGCCTTTTCTATCATCATCATCATCATTTTAGCCATTGTCTATGCACTACCGGTTGAAGGCTCTTCTGCATGTTTCCAACCAATATGGTCCTGAGATTTCTTTTGCCAACTGGGCCTGCAATACTTGCTGATGTCCTCAATCTATCTTGTTTTAGGTCTCTTTTGTGAATGCTTTTTATCAAGCGGGATCCATTCTATGACTGCCTTGGTTCATTGCATCAGTTCTTCTTGCTATGAGAACAGCCCTTTTCTATTTCAATTCTTTAACTCTCTTGATGACATCGGAAAATTTTTGTTTTTTTCATAATCCATCTAATATTGGCAATGTGATCTCGAGTGCCACCTCCCTTTTTAAAACCAGTTTGTATATCAGGTAACTCTTGATTGATGATATTCTATAGCCTCTGTTTAATTATTTTTAACAAAATCTTGCTTGCATGAGAAATCAATGCAATCATGCAATAATTGGAACAGTTTATAGCACTGCCTTTCTTTAATAATGGGATAAAAATGTATCTTTTTCAGTCCTGAAGCCACTGACATGTAGTCCTTATCTCTTGACATAGGGCAGTGATGATGTAAACTGGAACTGGTCTTAGTAATCCTTTCCAGTTTGGCAATTTCTCTGTGGCTCATTCTACTTTTTTCAAGATGTTTGGTTCTTTATTAATTGGGCTTTCATCGTTGTCATGTTGATAGTAAGTCAAACTGCTATAGAGTCCTTCTTTATATTCTTTCCATCTGTTCTTGATCTTCTGCTGGTCACTTAGTAAATTCCATTGCAGTCTTTAACAGTTCCTTGCCGTGCTGAAAAACTGGATCACATAATTTTCACTATGGCAAACATGACCTTGGTACGTCCCTTCCTGTTAGCTTCTTCTAGATGTTGACACTGTTCCTCCTGCTGCCTATTTTTGTCTTTCTTGGCTTCATGTTGGAAATTGCATTCAGCTTTTTAACTTCGTCTTTATTACCTTTGGCTTTGGCTGCCCTTCGCTGATCAGCTATTTTGATGGTATCATCAGATAGTCACTTGTTTGTTCTCTTTGGTTTTGACCCAAAAAATATTGTAACACTGTATGCGTACATAATTAAGTAATTCTGACTCTGAATTGATGGTTTTATTATTTTATTTGGCTCAGATTGAAGTCAGAATTCAAAAGCTCTAGGTTCAATTCCATATTCATCTATGGAAATTAATTGAGAAATTTTGAGCCAAGTAGTATTTTCTAACCAATCTACCTTGCAGAGCTGCTGCTGTATAGAATAAATTTGGTAAGAGAAATGTACTGTATATTGCTCTGGGCAACTGAAGGAAATCAGGATATAAATCAAATCAAATCACTCAGTCAAATCAACAAACCACTCAATTACACATTTTTATTTGGGAGTCTTTGATCATCATATCAATGTATTATTATCTATTTCATATTACTATTATTTTTGATAGTTTTGTATTATTATTTAATAGTAAGGAATAAAATTTACCCTAGCCTCAGGTAGTTTGAGAATTTAACTTTGAAAGTTACACTAAACTTTTCTAAGACATAAATAAGTTATTAATTATGATCGACTGTTCTCTTTGACATACAGTAAAGAAAACTGTTTGGATGAAGGCAGTGGTTTTCAAAACTCTCTCTTTCAGGAATCTTGCTTTATTAATTTGCATGTCAAGATTCTGTAGGTTTTAGGGCCTTTTGAATCTGGGACTTTACCATCCTTTGTACTGGATGGGGTGGCACTACCCCAAACAGACCTAATGAACAATATGGGAGTCTTTCTGGATTCCAATCCTTTGCATAACTTTGGATGTTACGTGTGCTGTCCTGTTCACACACACACATATGTAACTGTGGTTTAGTGAGTTTATTAATATTTCCCAGCTCCTCCTCCTCCTCCTCCTCCTCCTCCTCGCAGCTTCCCCACACCGGTCCGCCCGCATTTCCCGCTGCCCATGGCGCTGAAGCGGATACAAAAGGAGCTAAGTGATCTGCAGCGTGATCCACCTGCACATTGTTCGGCTGGACCTGTTGGAGATGACTTGTTTCATTGGCAAGCAACTATTATGGGACCTGATTTTTTGATTTTTTGGAGTTAATCTCTCTTTTTCTTTTGTTTAATTTTTGTAACTTTTAAGAAGGAGTAAAGATTTTTCTAAGATGGCTCCAAAGCATTCAGTATTTTTTTGTTATAATGATCTCCTTTTGAAGGATTTTTTGAATTTTTTTAGACTTAATCTCTCTTTTTCTTTTGCTTAATTTTTGTAATTTTTAAGAAGGAGTAAAGATTTTTTTTAAGATGGCTCCAAAGCATCCAGTAATTCCTACAGCTCCTAAGTTGGTTTCTTTTTCAGTGTTATCATCAGTGCAACAACCTAAATCAATAGCTTCACCCTCTTTCTTGGTACAGCCAATAATTGTGAAGGATTTGCAAGATATGATGGGAAATGTTATATCTCAAATTAGGGCAGAAATGAAAGAGATTTTAGAGGAAAATAATAAGATTTTGAGGCAAGAGATAGTTTTGGCTCTAAAAGGAGTTGCCTCTGTTCTTGAAAAGCTGAACTCTCGTGTAGAAGAGGTAGAAGAAAAAGTGGAATTGATGGAGGGAAAATTTGAAAGCATGGAAAAAGAAATGGAAAATGAGATTCTTATGCTTCAATATAGACAAATGGAATATGCCTTAAGAATCAGAGGTTTGGGAGAGTCTGTGCAAGGAGATCTGAGAGAGATGGTTGCAAAGGACTTTGCTGTGATTTTGAATAAAGAAAAAGAGGAAATACTTAGTGAAATTGAAAAATTATTTAGAGTTAACTCTGTGGTGGCAGTGCAAAAGAATTTGCCAAGAGATGTGGTAATTTACTTTGGGAAAAGATCTCTGCGCAACGAAATTATACAAGCTTTTTATAAGAAGAGATTTCAAATTGCTTCACAAGATGTTATAATTCTAAAGGAGATCCCATCTAAAATTTTAAGAAGAAGAAAGGAGTTTGCTTTTTTAGCAGATGAACTTAAAAAGAGACGAATCTTGTTCAGATGGGATGTTCCGATTGGAATGGTGGTGAATTACCTGGGGATATGTTATAGACTTAATACTGTTTCTCAAGCAAAAGACTTTTATACTTCGGTCCTGGGGGTATGTTCATCGCCATCTATTAAGTTTAAAGCTTTGGAAGAAAAGAAGGTAGAATTGCAGTCTGAAGAGCCTATACTTATGAAAATTGGGAAACCTCAGTTTGAGGGGCCTCAACAAGTTGAGATGGAGGAGCAGAGGATAACCTGTGCAACATATAACTGTAAAGAAAAGGAGCAACAGAAGAAGGTTAAGGAAGCCTCACAACTATTGGTTTCTGAATCTGTGGGAGAAGTAGGATTTATAAATTTTTTGGAGCAACCTTTAAGGGTAGAATTGCAGTCTGAAGAGCCTATATTAATGAAAAATGGGAAATCTCAGTTTGAGGGGCCTCAACAAGTCGAGATGAAGGAGCAGAGGACAACTCGTGCAACATATAATCGTAAAGAAAAAGAGCAACAGAAGAAGGAGTTTAAGGAAGCCTCACAAGTATTGGCTCCTGAGTCTGTGGGAGAAGCAGGATTTATAAACTTTTTGGAGCTACCTTTAAGGGCAGATTTCAAAGCACTTCTTTCGAGATTTATGGATAAGAGAGACTGACAAGGATGGAGATCGAATGAAAATTCTAGATAAGATGTTTAAGTTTAAGTACTTAGTTTAAGTATTCAAAAGAGTACTGAGTCTGTGGGAGAAGCAAGATTTACAAACTTTTTGGAGTTAGCTTTAAGGGCAGTTTTCAAAGCACTTCTTTTGAGGTTTATGGACAAGAGAGACTGATAAGGAATGTGTTTATTGTGGATGGAATTTGTTATTGGTAAAGATTTAAATGTGTATAAGGGAATTTTAATGTTTTATGGACAAGAGAGACTGATAAGGAATGTGTTTATTGTGGATGGAATTTGTTATTGGTAAAGATTTAAATGTGTATAAGGGAATTCTAATGTTTTAAGTAATGTTCAAATTTGTGTTTTGGAGGGAGTTTATAAAGAATGATGGATAATAACATAAGTATGATATGAAAAGGTTCAGAGTATATTATAATGTGTTTAATGATTGGGTTTTTTTTATTATTATTATTATTATTTTTAAGAGAAGATAACTTGTTTAATTAAATGTACCTAGATTTGTTTAGGATTTATATGTCTTTTAAGTTTTTTTTTGATAGGAGAGAAGATTATGGAGATTGAATGAAAATCTTAGATAAGAAGTTTAAGTTTAAGTATTTAGTTTAAGTATTCAAAGAGTATTTAGTTTTAATGGTATAATGAAGGTTTATATGTTTATTTTTGTGTTCTAGGATAAAGAAAGAGGGAGAGATTAGATTTTATATTGTAGGTATAGATATTCAAAGAAAGTAATGTTTAAATTTGTGTTTTGGAGGGAGTTTATACAGAATGATGGATAATAATATAAGTATGATACTAGAAAATGTTTAGAGTATGTTATAATGTGTTTAATGATTGCAATTATTATTTTTTAGAGAAGATAACCTATTTAATTTAATGTATTTAGATTTGTTTAGGATTTATATGTGTTTTAAGTTTTTCTTTTCTTTTTCTGAAAAATTTTAATTAAACCTGTACTCAGCTCTGGGAAGGTTGGGGGAGGGTTTGGGAGGTTTGGGGAGGTGGGGGAGGGTATGGGAGGGTGGGGGGGGTTTGGTAAAATTTAAAAAACTTTCAATAAAAAAAAATATTTCCCAGCAATTCCTTCACTAAAACCCAAAACTGTCCCAATTAAGTCCAGCCACAAGCAGACCAATGCTAGTTCACAGAGCAATGGCCAAAGAGTCCATAAGGCTCTTGAAAGTTTCTCAATCAAAATAAAGCCACAAGCAAACTTAAATCCACAACACAAGAGAGTTCACAAGGCAAGAAAAGTCCAGGGTTTCTAAGGCATGATCTAAGGCTCAACGTCAATCCAAAGCGAGGCAGAAAACACACAGCTAGGAAACAAAACACATTGTTCCCAGAATAGCCTCCATTTGTCTGCTGTGCTAAATAGCCAGTTTCCGGTACAGCCTGGCAAGAAGGGTGAGGCTTTCTCCTCACAAGTAATCTGGCTGACCTTCTCTGCTCCTGCCTTTTCTCTGCTCTATGTGTTCTTGGATCAGATATAGAAGGCAATTCCTCTTCCTCATTACTGACTGGCTGCAACTGCATGTTTTCCCCACCTGAAGCGTCAGGACTGTTCTGCTGCAGTTGTGCCAAATCCCTCACAGACGGCTGCTCGGAGCCATCAATCAACTCAACTCCTGACATGCTAAGAACTGGTTCATCCTCCCCTGAGCTGACATCCAGAGAGGTATCTGGGGAAGTATCTGGGGGAGTTATCACAGTATGCCAGTTGCATCTATTCCTGGTTTGTAAGGCTCTGCTTATAGTTTTTTATACCCTGGTCATCTCCTGAATGGACTATTGCAATGTGCTTTTCATGAAACTACCCCTGAAGAATATCCGGAAACATGAGCTGGTGCAGAAAGCAGCAGCATGGGCAGTTAGGTATGCCCCCTAGAAGGGCACACATTACACCTCTGCTCCAAGAGCTGCATTGGTTGCCAGTGTGTTTTTGGTCCATTTCAAGCTGCTGGTTTTGACCTTTAAAGCTCTACGTGTCATGGGATCTGGTTAAATAACAGAATTGGAAGGGACCTTGGAGTTCTTTTAGTCCAACCCCCTGCCAAGCAGGAGACCCTATTCCGTTTTGGACAATCTCTTCTTAAACACCTCCAGTGATGGAAACAACCCATTCCAATTATTCTCATTCTCAGAAACTTTCTCCTTAATTCTAGATTGTTTCTCTCCTTGATTAGGTTCCATCCACTATTTCTTGTCCTGCCTTCTAGTGCGTTCGAAAATAGATTGACCTCCTCTTCTTTGTGGCAGCCTCTCAAATATTGGAACACTGCTGTCATGTCACCCTTAGTTCTTCTTTTCACTAGACTAGGTCTAGGAGACAAGCCTTTTCTGCAATGGTACCTGCCCTCTGGAACATCATCCCTCCTGAAGTGAGGTGGGTTTCAACCTTCATGACTGTCCAGAGAATTCTTAAAACTTTTTTTCCCAAACAACCTGGATATCCCAAGTAGGAGAGTATATACTGACTATATTATATGTAATATCTCTCCCTTGTGATCTTGCTTTATTTTGTTTTTATCTATATCTATTGTTTAACATTTTATTTAATGCTTTAATTTTAGTTTTACTGTACTCTGTCCTGATTCCCTGTAAGTGAAATCAATGTAAATTTGATCAATAAATAAAATGTATCCAATTGCATGCATGACATAGAAATTCAAAGCTAAGATAATAACTGGCTGTTTAGCCTCTCTGAAAGACATGTTCAGTTCATGTTACACTGGCTAGTCCTACTGAACTTCTTTATCACTTTATGATTTACTTCTTTAATGATCACTATGATTAACATACGCTCTTTTGTTATGTTCAGATTTTTAGTTTATATATAACACTTCAATTCTTTAAAATCAGTTATATCTCCCCTACCAACAGTTGAATTTGGAAGTTTACCCATTTGAAATCTGTTGATCCAAACCAATTTCACAACATTTGAGAAGTGTAATTAAGTACACTGTGAGTAATAACATCTGTTTTAATTTTCTTGTCTGGTATGAAATAAGGTGTTTATCAACTCTACAAATGAGCATGGCTGCAGCCATTTTCTTTCTCATTCTAGGTTGCCACATCGAATGGAGGGAGGGGGGTTGCCCAGGTGCTTCACTAGTCAAAATAATCTTTTGTCCCATGGGAACCAAGATCATCGGCTGCTCCTGAGACTAGGGATGTTGCATAAAAAGCCCGCCAAACAATCATATTGGGGAACATAGCTGCTTGCATAGTTTTTGTGGGTGGGTCATTTAACTTTGTATTGAGGAATTGTTGCTCGTGTATCCAGACTTGGTTTCACTTTTGACCGTTTCAATAGTTTGTAACTAATAAACATGTTCTTTGAGGAATTTGCAAGCCTCGGAGTTCTACTTTATTCGTCTCTGTCTGTCGAAACCATGACAGTGTCATTGCAAGCAAGAGAAAAATAGTTCAAAGTTATTGTTATAATTCCTCCATTGTCAAATCCTAACTTCTTTCCATAGTAAATACAGTCTATCATGCAGCAACCAAATGTTTTTCTCTTTCTTGACTAAGCTATTCTCTCCCCTTCTCACTTTGACAAAAAATGAAATAAGGTTAGGAAAGGAAGTTAATGAATCATAAGCCTTCAATCAATATCAAGAATAAGTTTGGTCTTACCCCCCAAATTTCCCCAATTATTTCTTTCTCTAATTACTTAGATTACTTTTCCCCCCAGCCTATAAGACACATTACAATATAAGATTCAATAGGGAGAACACTACAGCATGTTAACTTAAAACACTTTTCTAGAATTTGTTTTCTCAGTTTCATTTAACGTCAATATAAGTGAAAAAAATACCTGATGGATTCGGTATCAATGTGCACAGGAGCTATCCTCTCTAAAAGGAACTTTACCATTTCCAGAAAAGGGTTTGTAGGTTGCTTGGGATTGCCTAACTTCTTTGTAATTTCACGCTGCAATAGTAATTAGAAGTACATTAGAAGACAAACAATTTAATAGCTCCAAATAAGTTATATTTTAACATCTATTCTTACCACACATCCTTCAGCTTGTTTGCATGAACAACTTGGGCTAACAAGCATTTCCAACTGGTGTTTTATTTTGTCGTCATCTTCCAGAACTTGAGTGAATTTCTTCATGAAATCCTGTGCTTTGCCAGGATCTGGCAAATTTCCTTTATGGAAATAAAACAAGATTAAGTGCAACAGAAAGCTAATGATTAAACAAAGTTTTTCTACTATCAGTGGCATTCTTTACTGATAGAGTACAACATAAAAATAAATCAATAGAAGGAACAAGGGACAAATATGTATGTAACTATATCTTAATAAATTTAGCTATTTCACAAAGTGAAATGTAAACAATTTCATATAGTTGTAAAACAAAGCAAAGGTTCTGGTGCTTTTAAAGCTTTTGCTATATAGCAAGCAAAAAAAATTTCATGCTTTGAATTGTATGTGACTGAAGCAGCATGAAGGACTAAATAAAAAGATGTAAGATGAGAATGGATTATATAAACAGAAAATATATTTCGTTAGATTATACATAATCCCAGAGGCTTGCGGGCAGGTGGGACAAGTTATCAAAACATTGAAAAGATGTTAAAATATTGTTTCCTATCCAGTATTTATCTGCCATTCTTTTAAAAAAAATCTCCAACTTGGAATATTTAGTACAATAAATCTATAGTCTAGATATTATTAGAAATTTTAATAATAATATTCAAACCTGAATACAATGTTGAATATCTTTAATAATTCCACACAAAATATTCAAAGGAGGCAAATTTTCAACTAAATCAATAAAAAATTAATCCTATTAATGCTTTGAAATATTAATTGTATTAGGTCACAAGATAACAGTTTTATACAACTTGCTTTAATCAATTTCAAAGGTGACTTACTCAAAATTAGGAAAAAATGGAATGATTGAAAGTATCAATACAGAAGTAATATTTTCTCAAAATTTAAACTTAAAATATAGAAAAAAAACTTACTTGTTAT
Source organism: Crotalus tigris (assembly GCF_016545835.1). Lineage (NCBI taxonomy): Eukaryota > Metazoa > Chordata > Lepidosauria > Squamata > Viperidae > Crotalus > Crotalus tigris. The sequence goes on from NW_024100452.1 coordinate 370,342, forward strand.
TACCATCACTTTGGAAAATATAGCTTTACTGCTGGCATCTGACTGGAAATTTAAAAAAAAAGGTTTTCAATGACAGGCTTTATAATAAAATTTAACACTTTACACTTTTTCAGTAATAAGTAAGATAATTCCCTTACATTAATAATTATACAGAACTAGAAGTGTGTCATAATTTAGTTTGATCTATTGTACATTTTTCAAGTGAACTAGACAATTGTTCATTTGTAACTCATACAATTATCTTTATTGCAATTTTGAAAAACAGCTCTTAGCTCAAAAATAGCAGACAATATCTAATGTATTCATTAATAATTTTTGCATCCTTTCCACAGAAACCACCAGGCTAATCTATAACTTATTAAAAAACCGTAACAAAAGCCAACAATAAAACATGCATTTATTTAAAGCAGGATGCATATGTTTCATATACAATACTGAAAAATAAACAAAATAAATCCTGAACTAAAGTTTGATTTTTAATAAATATAACCATGTGGTTTACTTGGCACCATTATGGGAATAGTTTGCCCATGACTTTTTCTGAATGCTACCCTATAGCCTTGGAGTTCTGAAATGGTTTCCCCATCTAATCCTGCTTAGTTTCTGAGATTAGCAAAGGTCAGCTAGATGCTGCCACCTATTGAATCAAAGGATTTTAAAAATGCTGGAAAAAAATGCTGAAAACCATGGTAAAGTTTCATTTTTATTTTACATCACTGATGGGAAACATGATGGAGCAGACATAGGAAGAAATATGTAAAAAATATATGGATCAGATGGATTTATCATACAAAGTGAACCCAAATAAAATTAGAATTTTGACAAAAAGCAAAGCTGTACTCCCTAAGCAGCGATTCTCAATTTTCCAATTCTGGAAGTTGCAGTCTACATATCTTAAAAGTTGCCAAGTTTGAGAAACACTGCCATAGAGCATGCTAATGCACTTCAAACCACTGAAGATCTACAGCTAGTTAAAGAATTCTGATTGGCAGGATTCAGGAAGAGAGTCTTCACTGCTGTTGTCCCACCCTGTGGATTATTCTTCCCCCAGAAGTGAGGCTGGCTTCCATTCTCCTAGCCTTCTGAAAAGGAGTCAAAATATGGCTCTGCAGACTAGCATGGGGAGCCCAGAATAGCACAGAGCCGTGTGGATGTCTGGTGCCTGAGTAAACCCCCCCCCCTTTGTTTTTTAACTAATTTTAACAGTGTTTAATCATCATCCTTTTCAATGGAGAGTCTCAGTCATCCAGGTCATGGTTGTCCCAAAGATGCCTTTTCAAGAAGCAACTAAACTTTGTTTTTCCTTGAAGACATTTCACTTCACATCCAAGAAGTCGAAGAAGCTTCTTGATGAGAAGCAAAACGTCTTCAAGGAAAAACAAGCCCAGTTGCCTCTTGAAAAAGCACCCATGGGACAATCATTACCCTGTCTCTTTATATAATTTTATTTTTTATATACTGTTTTTACATTTTAATATTTTATTGTACACCACCCTGAGCCTCTCTCTGAGAGAGGTTGGCAGTGCATGAATGTGGAAAATCAATAAGAACAATGAGGGGGAAAAGTATTTGATCCCCTGCTGATTTTGTATGTTTGCCCACTGACAAAGAAATGATCAGTCTATAATTTTAATGGAAGGTTTATTTTAACAATGAGAGACAGAATAACAACAAAAAAAATTGCACTTAAAAAAGTTATAAATTGATTTGCATTTTAATGAGTGAAATAAGTATTTAACCCCTACGCAAAACATGACTTAGTACTTGGTGGCAAAACGCTTGTTGGCAATCACATAGGTTAGACTTTTCTTGTAGTTGCCATCACGTTTGCACACATCGTAGGAGGGATTTTGTTCCACTCCTCTCTGCAGATCCTCTCCAAGTCATTAAAGTTTCAAGGCTAACATTTGGCAGCTCGAACCTTCAGCTCACTCGAGATTTTCTATGGGATTACAGTCTGGAGACTGGCTAGGCCACTCCAGGACCTTAATGTGCTTCTTCTTGAGCCACTCCTTTGTTGCCTTGGCCGTGCGTTTTGGGTCATTGTCATATTGGAATACCCATCCACGACTCATTTTCAATGCCCTGCCTGGAAGAAGCTTCTCACCCAATGTTTGATGATACATGGGCCCATCCATCGTCCCTTTGGTGCAGTGAAGCTGCCCTGTCCCCTTTGAAGAAAAATCTCCCCAAAGCATGTTTCCACCTCCATATTTGACGGTGGGGATGGTGTTCTTGGGGTCATAAGCAGCATTCCTCCTTCTGCTAACACGGCGAGCTAAGTTGATGCCAAAGAGCTTGATTTTGGTCTCATCTGACCACAACACTTTCACCCAGTTCTTCTTTAAATCATTCAGATGTTCATTGGCAAACTTCAGACGGGCCTGCACATGTGTTTTCTTGCGGGCGCTGCAGGAATTTAGTCCTTCAGAGCGTAATGTGTTACCAATTGTTTTCTTGGTGACTATGGTCCCAGCTGCCTTGAGATCATTGACAAGATCCTCCCGTGTAGTTCTGGGCTGATTCCTCTCTGTTCTCATGATAATTGAAACTCCATGAGGTGAGATCTTGTATGGAGCCCCAAACCAAGGGAGATTGACAGTTATTTTGTGTTTCTTCCATCTGCAAATAATTGCACCAACTGTTGTCACCTTCTCATCAAATTGGTTGGCGATAGTCTTGTAGCCTATTCTAGCCTTGTGTAGGTCTACAATCTTGTCCTTGAAATCCTTGGACAGCTCTTTGGTCTTGGCCATGATGGAGAGTTTGGAATCTGATTGACTGATTGCTTCTGTGGACAGGTGACATTTGGAGCACTCCCTTTAAGAGAGAGCTCCTAATCTCAGCTTGTTACCTGTATAAAAGATACCTGGGAGCCAGAAATCTTACTCGCTGACAGGGGATCAAATGCTTATTTCACTTATTAAAATGCAAATCAATTTATAACTTTTTTGAAATGCATTTTTCTGGATTTTTTGTTGTTATTCTGTCTCACTGTTAAAATAAACCTACCATTAAAATTATAGACTGACCATTTCTTGTCGGTGGCCTGACAAAACCAGCAGGGCATCAAATAATTTTCCTCCTTACTGTAAATAGATAAATAAATAAACAAATACTAAAAGATACCCAGCATTATTGAAAAAATATTAAAAAAACAAAGTTTGAATTGAAACCTGTTTTTCATATCAATATTTCTAGAATAAATAAGCATAACAATTTATTATTTATTTACATATATTTATTTATCACATAATTTATATACTGATCCATCTCACAGTCATGACTGTGGGCGGTGTACTGTAAAACAATACATTAGAAGAAATGTAAAACAACAAATAAAAACAATCTAAACACAAATATAAGTAAAACTGTGAGGGAATGGACTAACATCTACAGTGTAATCATCTCACCAATCTCCCTATCATTCTTGGATCTCCAAGCCTGTTGGAAGAACCATGTTTTGAGGAATTTCCTAAATGTCAATAGCATAACATATATGCTAAAGGCCATGAGGACAACTGTGGCCCCCAAAGAAAAAATATATTGACGTTATCAAACCTGGAAATCAAACTTTGAAACATGCAGCAATAGGAATATATACATACATACATACATACATATAAAAAAATAACCTTGAATGTGTACCGTCAGCCCAAATATGGGAGAAAGAAATCTTCTTTCTTTTCTTTTCTTTTGCCTGCATCAGCTCAATCCAGAGCCATCCACAAGCAGCAGTCGCCAACTGCGACATCATTTTTTGCATTTTTTTTTTTTTTAGGTTGCTAACAAAGAATAAAGAGAGAACTGGGATAGCTATTTCGAGTTTCTTAACTCTCTTCAGCCAGAATTACTCTTCTGAGATTCGAACCTGGGCTATATGCAGGCTCTTTCTCACTTTGTCAGCTGTATCAGGAGAGAGACAGGGGGAGGAGATTTTACCTTTAATATATATATTTATATATATATATATAATATATATATATATTACCTTTAATATATATATTAAAATTTGATCACCAGGAAAAGTTAAAACGTTAAAAGTTTTAATATAAAACAAAAGTTTTAAGTAAAAAACGTTAAAAGTTTTCAAAAATTAGCAACCTAGCTTTCGTTGGCTCCTGCCAACTTCATCAGGGCATACATTTTTCAATGGGGGCGCAATGAGTTGGCAAAAAAGGGGAGAACTGTTACGGAGTGTAACAAGACTGGAAAGGCTGGGAAAATAGTGCGTGGGGGAGAGCCATGCAGTGAGAGCACATGCAGAATATCTAGAGTGAGGCTCTGTAATAATAAACATCACAATGTTAAGGATAGACACCAGGATAGTGTAGGGGGTGAGGGCTCTGAACTCATGGAAAATCCCAAGGAAAAGAGAAGGGGGAAATGACTTGGTGGTGGGGATGACATCTCAAGTTGGAATAACATTGAGGATCCTCTTAGACCACAGATATGGATGAGTGGAGAGTCGGAAGCTTGTTTTAACTTTGATGAGGGACACGTGATACAAGTAGATGAGTCACTCAATTATGCAGCAATCACAACTAATGCTATGATTGGCCGACCTGGGCCCATTACGCGGTCCAGAAGCTGAGTGCAGGTGTTAACTTACATATAAATGTTTACTCCCATTGATTTATGTACGCCCTGATGAAGTTGGCAGGAGCCAACGAAAGCTAGGTTGCTAATTTTTGAAAACTTTTAACGTTTTATATTTAAAACTTTTGTTTTATATTAAAACTTTTAATGTTTTAACTTTTCCTGGTGATCAAATTTTATTCACAATATGCACACACCCAGGAATCATGCTTCTATTTTTAGTATTCATATATCTATCTATCTGTGTGTGTATGTGTATATGTATGTATGTGTATGTATGTATATATATATGTGTGTGTGTGTGTGTATGTGTGTGCGTGTGTGTGTGTGTGTGTGTTTTCTGAGGTTTTCGCGGGTGTTTGTATGTAGGTCTTTGGTTATTCGGGTTTTCTCTCACGTAAAATTGGAAGTGTCTTGGCGACGTTTCAACGAAGTCTCATTCGTCATCTTCAGGCTGGTGCTTTCGGCTTCGTGCTTCTAGGAGCAATGTGGCTGTGCTCTGATTGGCTGGGGGGTTGGCTGTGCTCTGATTGGCTGGGGGAGTGTTCCGTTTGGGTGGGGGCTTTGTTGTGCTCAGGTTAGTCTGAGTTGCAGAGGGGTTTTAAATGGTGAGCTGCATTGCTATTTTTTGGCTTCGCGTTCGTGGTCGTGCCTCATCTTCATTTAAACCCCTCCAATCCATACATGAAGCAAACTGACACCCACCATGAAGATGAGGCACGACCACGAACGCGAAGCCAAAAAATAGCAATGCAGCTCACCATTTTAAACCCCCCTGCAACTCAGACTAACCTGAGCACAACAAAGCCCCCAGAACACAATCAGAGCACAGCCAACCCCCCAGCCAATCAGAGCACAGCCAAGCTCCTAACCAATCAGAACACACCTCCATCCAATCAGAACACAGCCAAGCTTCTCATCCAATCAGTTCATACCCCCACTGGCAGTTAAAAGGAGGAAACAGCTACAATCACACATTGCTCCTAGAAGCACGAAGCCGAAAGCACCAGCCTGAAGATGACGAATGAGACTTCGTCGAAACGTCACCAAGAACTTCCAATTTTACGTGGGAGAAAACCCGAATAACCAAAGACGTATATGTGTGTGTGTGTGTGTGTGTGTGTGTGTGTGTGTGTGTGTGTGTAGAGAACAATAGTTTAACTAAATTTAAGCAAGAATGACTTCCTTCACTTGGCACATAACAAGTCAAACTTACTGAAAGTATGGTTTTAAGCAGGAAATATCTCATGTAAAGGTAATAACTAGAAGCATTTTAATATTTATAAATAAGTTGATGAAATCACCGATCAAAACAATGGGAGGAGATATAGGGTGAGGGATAAATCTATGTCTATTGTCATAAATGAACTGTAGCGATAAAGTAATGTAAATATGAAAAGAAGAAATCAAATTCAGTATACTTTGAGTAGTATATTAAGATACTTCATAGTAAATGAATCTTTATTTTAGTAAATGAATAAAAATTCCAGAGTTAAAAAAAATAACTTGGAAATCTGCATTAAATGCAACACAGTTCTTAAAATTTATTGACTTTTTTCACTCTTTTTACCTGTGTATCATACTACAAAAGCTTAAGTATTTTTTTCTCTAGAAAAATGGATGGTTATGTAATTATGATTGAAACCGTATCCTTGATTAACTGGGGATGCTGGGAACATGTTATTAGGTTAGCATACCGTACAACGATCAATGTAAATTTTAGCCAATATGATCAGTAGCAGAAAGCTGATGGGATTTCTTGTTATAATATCTTGCCTAACCAGACTGATATTAAATCTCTCAAAATATTAAAATTTAAATATACTGAGTAAGATACTCTGTTCTCATATTTTCTGCTAGCGGCAAAAGAGGAATATTTCTAGTTGCATTTTTTAATGTTTTGAGACCATGAGCCAATCTACAGAACTGTCTAACAATGCAGACCATCTTAAAAAGCTTATAAATCCTGAACTTGAAATAGAAAAGGATATTTCTACAAAGTGTTCAGGGGATTAAACATAAATGAGGTAGTTTCTTGGAATTAAATTCTATTCCTTATCAGAAAAGAACAGACAAAATAAAGCATGATTACCTGTCAGAATTCTGCATGATCTGCTTTAAAGACTTTCAGAGATAATTTAGGTACGCTACTTCATGGATTCTGCTGCTTTAACAGGCTGAAGGACATCAAATATTTTTGACATTTCTATAGCCCTTGATAGTTTCAGGAACATGATAAATGTGAAAATATTCCACATTACTTTTGATCTTTGAATTCATAACAAATTCCCTTAATGTGAACTAAGCAATGTATTTCAAAATGTCTATGATTCACTGACCAATGTATAAACATACAAATGCATATGTGCTTTTACATGTTAAAAATATCCTACTATGATTTGACATCACCTGACTATAAATATTCTTAATACAGAAATAATATATATCGAATTCAATAAGAGGAAATAATATGGATAAGGACAGTTTTATATTATTGCTAACATGTAGATGAAATATATTAATATTACATTGAAACTAATCCAAGATCTGTTTCAAATAAGAACTCCAGAAGGCAGACATATCGTCAAAACTTTTTATTGAAAATCCTTGTTTAATGTGTAGTTCTTTATGGAAATTCTGAAGAGACTCTCTACTGAATCATGTTAAAGTTCTAATATACCATCCCAATTATTATTATAGCTATAAACCCAAACCCTGGTAGTCTTCAAGTTACAACAGTAATTGAGACTGGAATTTCTATTGCTAAGCAATGTGACCCTTTGAGAGCTGTATGCAACAAAATTTCATTTTGATGTATGCAGATTGGGGTACTTTCAAAGTGACAATAAAGTTGTTGTTGTTGGTTGTTATTATTATTATTACTACTACTACTGACCTCCAGATCTTATCTGAACATTCTACAGACCAAAAAACAACAGAAGCGGAACCAATCAACATTAAAGAAGATTCTACTTCATTTTATACACAACCTAACAAGATTTCTGATGAACAAAAAATGGCTGTAATTAAATCACTTACAATCTTAAAACCAACAGAAATGGATATACAAATACAACTAATTGAGAACCATAATAACTTGGATAATCATCTACTAATTACAAAATTGGATATAATTGAGTGTTCTATTCAACAGATCCAAATGTCGAGATTTGAATCTTTAAAACAAGGGACTATCTACAAAGGAGTCAGGTCTCCAAAACAGAGGAGGGAACGCTCTTTCTTGACCCAAATGACACTATAAGGCACAAAGAGAGACTTATTTGTTGATATTGAGGCTCTGTTATGGAAACCTATTTGGCATAAAAAGAAAGCTAGAATAAGATTTAAGAGTATGATCCAAAACTCTACATAACGGGTTTAAAAGGCTTTCCAGATATGGATTGATTCATGATTTAAGATGGGTGAATAAGACATTAGATTGAATAAAGATTAACTAAATATTTGAATTTAGTAAGAAGATGTTTGTTTGTGTATTAACATGTCTGTTGTGGATATAACAATTTTGGGTGGGGGTTAAAGGAGTTTGATATAGATATTGATATATAGATTTAAAAATAGAGTAGAAATGTATTTTTTGGAATAATATTTTTGTTGTTAGAAAGGATAGTTATTTGGTAATGAAAGAATAAGAGGGATTTTTGAAAAAAGAAGAAATGATATTAATAAATGATAACTGACTATGTTAAGGAAAAAGGGAATGGAGAGACACCTGAAGTGTTAATAATAGTAAAGCTTAATACAGGATTTGGATTCATATAGATGAAATGTTATTGATGATTGTTTTGATTGACTTAACTGTATTGAAATACATTAATTTGAATATAATATATTATTTGAGGGAATAGAGAAGGAGTTTTTAATGATCTAATTTGAATTACATATGTATGATTTTGCTCTTGGATAATTGATTACCCTTTCATCATGTTGTTTCCTAAGCATTTGTTTGTAAAAAGAAAAAAACTTGTTGTAAAAAACAACAACAGAGGGATAGAATCAAGATCATGTGAAGTGTTAATACCACTTTATAATGCCTTGGTAATACCACACTTGGAATACTGCATCTAGTTTTGGTCACCACGATGTAAAAAATATGTTGAGACCCTAGAACAGTGGTTCTCAACCTGTGGGTTGGGACCCCATTTGGGGTCGAACGACCATTTCATGGGGGTCGCCAAACATAATCCACCATTTTTCCCCCTTTTTCTTAGCTGTGCTACTCCCTTTTATTCTATCGGCTTTTGAAAGCCAATAGAATAGACTCTCTTGAATAGAGTCTAATTCTATTGGCTTTCAAAAGCCAATAGGAATTGTCCAGGCTGCCTCTGCCCTGCTGAGCCCACCAAAAGTCCCATTCTGAAAACGGTGCTGCACTAGTTGAGTAGTCCTCAACTTACGACCGGTTGAGTAGTCCTCGACTTACGACTGATTGGGGGTCGCGGCATTAAAAAGGTTGAGAACCACTGCTCTAGAAAGAATACAGAGAAGAGCAACAAAGATGATTAGGGGGCTGGAGGCTAAAACATTTAAGGAACAGTTGCTGGAATTGGGTATGTCTAGTTCACAGGTCAGCAAACTGCAGCTCTGGAGCCTCATATGGCCCTTTGAGCCTTCTCCTGCGGCTCCCAGTCCCCCTCCGCCATTTGCAGAGAGAGACAGAGAGAAACACTTGCGCTTCCCCCCCCCCCGTGTGTGTAAAAAAGAGAATGGCCTCACGCTGTTCTCCAACAAGCTGACAAGCTTATTGGGCAGGGCTCCTGTTTTTGCTGCGTCTCCGCAGGAAGCAGAAAGCATCATCTCTCTCTCTCTCTCTCTCTCTCATACACACACACACACACACACACACACACTCACACACACTTAGTGGGGGAGGAGGATTGGCAGGCCAAGGGCAGGAGAGAGACATCCCAATAAGAGTGTGTGTCAGCTTGTTGGAGAACAGCGTCAGGCCAACTGGCCAGGTGAGCAGAAGATCAGAGGGGGGGGGAGAGAAAGAGAGGGGGAGAGAGAGAGGGAGGGAGGAAGAGAGAGAGCGAGAGAGAGAGAGAGAGAACTCATGCAAAGCAGCCTCTATTTCTTTTTAATTAAACTCTTTAATCAAGAGTTTTGCGGCTCCCAGTGTTTTCTTTTCTGTGGGAAACAGGTCCAAGTGGCTCTTTGAGTGTTTAAGGTTGCTGACCCCTGGTCTAGTTTAATGAAGAGAAAGACGAGGGGGGACATGATAGCAGTGTTCCAATATCTCAGGGGTTACCACAAAGAAGAGGAAGTCAAGCTATTCTCCAAAGTATCTGAAGGCAGGACAAAAAGCAATGGATGGAAACTAACCAAAGAGAGAAGCAACCTAGAACTAAGGAGAAATTTCCTGACAGTTAGAACAATTAATCAGTGGAACAACCTGCCTCCAGAAGCTGTGAATGCTCCAACACTGGAAGTTTTTAAGAAGAGATTGGACAGCCATTTGTTTGAAATGGTACCGGATTTCCTGCCTGAGCAGGGGTTGGACTAGATGACCTCCAAGATCCCTTCCAACTTTATTATTATTAAATATTCATCAACAATCAATATATCCGAAGTGACTCTAAACTTCACCGCTCATCAAATATCCTTACCACCAGTTGCTCCAATGCATTAAAATAACAGATCTTGCCCCAAATGCTTTAGTATATTTTAACATTGTTCTCTAAGAAAATTAGAGAATGCAACACTTCTTCATAGTTAGTTTTTTATGGACTTTAAAGGTATCCTTCTGACTTTTTAGTGGCAAAATGGAAATCAGATGGAAGTTGTAGTAACAACAGTCCAACTAGATGTGAAGGAAGAAAGGGGGTACTCTCATAAAAAAATAAAATGTGTATGTTGGCTAAGCCAGTATCTGCTTTCTTTTGATAAGTTCTGTCTAATAGTTTAGGCACCAGGTTTCCCTGCCATGAGTGGGAAGGCAAATGACAGTCTAGCAGAATATCTGGTTAGGTTTAGTTATCACTGTGGTTGAAGCAGAGAGAAAGCTTGAAAACTGGTACAGATTTTCTGAAGCTGGCATTATTTCCAGCCCTTTACACATGAGAGACAAGCAACTGAAGGCTGGAGTGTACAAAAACCCATCTTACTGAGAATTTGAATCTCTATCTTCTTGGTTTTTTAAATATAAGTTTACTATTTGAAAATAATTCTTAAGACAGAGTATTTCAAAGATCAGACTATACCAAGAGAAAGAAAAATGGAACATTCCAATATTAATTGAAACATAATGTATTGGGAAAAAGTTTGCAATTCCCTAACTGTGCATGCCCTATTATAAAGTATCTCTTTATTTTATAGCACAAGTTTGGTATGCAGCCTTATTTATTCACAAAATGGCTTCCATGGAGAGAATATCCTTTGTCAGAAAGTAATTATTCCCTAGGATGCTTTTGCTACTGCAGTGGATCTTATATTGGTATGAAAGTCATTGCTGAAGGTAGATATAACATTGGAGGTAGATGTTTTGCTTTACATCTTTCTATGTAATTTTCAGGGCAAGGACATCAAAGAGACTTTGGTTGCAAGTTGCTGCCTGGATTTTTACTTGTTTATTTATTCATCTATAGATTGCCTTGAGGATGGAAAAACAGAATATTAAACTAAGTAAGTCAATAAAATAAAATAGGCTTAAAACAGTTTCCAACAAAATTAAGTACACTAAAATTATTTCAAGTATTTAGGATAGAAAACATTGGCATATAGCAAGGTTTTGCTTTCATATTATCATTTTAAAAAGAAATCCAGAAAGTATTCCATCAGTGAAACAAAATTCAAGCTGAAGTCTTGAAAATATTAGTTACATATAAAATTTCAGAAGGAAATGAGCTTACCTTTGTCTGCTTGATTAAATCAACCAAATCTTTTACTTGATGCCTCAGTAAATTTTGACATTTCCACATTTCATTCAATGCCCTAATCATAAAAATAACAAAGCAAAAAATAAGTGATGTAACAATCATCTTTGCAACTGACTAGACCAAGGGTAGCAACCTTGGCTCCTTTATGACTCGTGGACTTCAACTCACAGAATTCCTGAGCCATGCTGGCTCAGGAATTCTGGAAGTTGAAGTCCACGAGTCATAAAAGAGTCAAGGTTGCCTACCCCTGGACTAGACCTTATAAATTCGGTAAGTGAGAAAGTCCTAAAAGGCAATATAGACAATTATGGAACCAAATCTTTCCTGTTGCATGGCTCTTTGTAAGAAATACAAATAATCCTCACTTAAGCATTAATTCAGTGACTGTTTGAAGTTACAGTGGTGTTAGACAAATGGTGCTTATGCCCAATCCCCAAAGTTATGGCTGTTGCAACAACTCCACAGTCCCATGATCAAAATTTAGGTGCTGTGGCACTCCTTGGTGGTGGCAGTAGGGCTGAAGAAGGGGCCCGGAGTTGGTGACAGCTGACTGAAACTTCTGAAGGTCATGGGCTTCTGCTTGAGCCCCAGTGCTGTCACCACCATGGAGTACCACTGAGCAGGCAGCCAAAGTGACAGAGATCACCTAATGATGATATTCAGTTAATGACAACAACAGAGACTGCCAGGATTGTTGTTGCTAAGCAATGTAGTCACATGACATCATGCTTTACAAATAGATTGTATAGCGATGGAAATTCCAGTCCAAGTTCTTAGCATAACTCGAGGACTACATGTATTACAGATACTAGTCTCTAATTCATTCACTATCAAACTCCTTTTAAAAGTTGTCTGGTAGGTTCAACATATGTTGAACTGATGCTCCCATAATAGTGTAGCTAGTGATACAAAACCATGTACGACAAGTATTATCAGGTCAGAGGATTCTACTGTCAAATAATAAATATTATCATCTTTTGGGGCTTATAAATTTAATTAGACAAGAAAAATAATTCATAGCTTTAGGTTTTTTTGTTTTTTTTTACTTATAGGCAAATATACCTAGAACCAACTGAAGGTTTTGGAACAATGTGGTGCCTAACTGAGGACTCTCTATAAGGCACTTGTGTGGATATATCTCCATCTTTAGAATTACAATCCATTAAAGAAAGCACACACAATATTCGAATTACAGATTAAAAAATAATGAATGGTTCCTGTTTTAATTACATAAGAGAATTAAGTTGAAATGAAGAAGTGGGCTATATGCAAATACATGTGTTCATTGTTGCAACATATCCCATTGGCAAAAACAGATTTTCTATCTATCACAGTTCTCTACCATCTGCCTCCTTACAAATCTATATATAAAACTAGTAAGGTTGAATAGAAAATTAAAGAGGTGGAAAGAGATGTTTTAAAACTGCAGAAAGGTAAGTGCAGGATGAGGCTATATCATACTTTTAACAAGGCATTTTATTTACTAATAAGAACTAAAAAATTAGTTCCAAATAGAAAATATTTGTTTTATGAAAAACAAAATAAGCACCTTTATAAAATTAATTGACTTTAACCTATATTCCTCTTAATCAAAATTATCAATTACATTTGCAATGAAAATATTCCATAGCTCCATATTTGTTATTGGATACATACTTTACAGCATTAGAATCAAGTGTTGCGTAAAGGTAGTATAAGCATTTCATTCTTTCATTTGTTTCCAAATTATGTGGAACCATATACTGAGCAAAGATGCGTTCTACCAGCAATCTAAAAAGAAATTACCAATAACAAGTTTCAGAAAAATATCAAAATTAATATTAAGGTCAAAACATAGGTCATGATCAACTATAGTGGGAGAACAGCACAATGGAGGTGGTTGATCAATAAAGATCCCACCTCTCCCCACTCAGCCCCTTCTTTCTGTATATGTAACTGTAAGCCACCCAGAATTACCCTATGGGCAGCCAATAAATTAATTAAATAAATAAAATCAATTTGATCAAGCATTTTCTTTATAGAAGAATGAATGTGATTCAATCAAGACTTAATTGAATTATATTCACTCTTCTATAAAGAAGATAATCAAAATTTACAAAACTGGAGCAGCTATATCTCACTAACTTATTTGCATGCAATAAATGAATGAATGAATTTTAATTTCCATAAGCTTTGTTATAAACACATATCATAGCTACAGTAATCCAGTATAGTTCGGTACCTAGTTCAGACATAAGGGAAATTGCATTAACTTATAGAATTTGCTTGTACAAGTTATAGTAATTATCAATTTGAATAGCATGAGAAAGGGATTGGATAAAAACAGAGGATACCAGTGACCAATGGTTATTATGTTCCTACAATAGGACTCTAGTCCTAATGCCTCATGAGCCTCATTTTTCCCCTACTTTCACTCAATAATTAAATCAAAAATTTACTTTTCTAAATTAGCTATACTTCTCAAAGATTTTAGGAGTGAATAAATTGCTTTTTTTAAAGCTATAGTTAAAAAGAACAAGTCATTGTCAAACAATGATTTTATTGAATTTCAAATTCTGACTTATTTCAAAATTATTTCAACAACAGTCAATAAATTATAGAGTTCCTTCAAACGCAATGGGGGGGGGAAGTTAATATAAGCTTATAACCCTGATATTATAGCACACAAGCTCAGAGGTTGGACAATCTACTTCATACAATTGGAAACCTTAAGAATTCCACAGTATAGTTCAGATTACTGATTTAAAAAAAAGATTGTACATAGATTTAAAACAGCATTATAATATCTAATAACATGTCATGAGTCCAGACATTTACTTCAATAAAGAGTTCTAAAATAGGCAATCATGCAATTTTCAGAATGTTGTTCAAAAATAAATGAAATCTGTATGAATTAAATGACCTGAACAATCTCACTAGTATATTTTTTCTTGCATTATGTCTCATTTTTTCCTTTTTTGTTGTTGTTGTCATTATTATTCCAAAAGTAAACTTTAGGACAGAAGTGTCTTTTTAATTTAAAAAAACTGAAGATAACTTACCGATCATCAATACTGTTCTGGTAATATATATGCAACAATTTGTCCTTAATCCAAGCAATTTGTTTAGCAGCTTCTTTTCCAGCTTCTGACTGTAAAGAATATTTCTTGTATATCTGTGCAAGTCCCATCATAGCTTCTTTTCTCACCCTCCACTAAAATAATAATACATAATGAGAGCCCCCGAACATTTTTAAGCAGGCTACTATAAACATCGAAAACCTACAGCAATATTTTTATCATATGCATAAAAAGAACCATGTAAAATGGCCAGTTTCAAAGTTCATTCACTCAGAATTGTTCACTTCAAGGTCAGAGCATCTGTTTTGAACTTTTTTGCACACCTTTGGTAAACAGTTACTTTCAAATTTACCATAGCAGGGGTTTCAGAAAAATTATTTAACACAGGGAATGCAACAGTATGGTAAGAGTAAAAAAAAAAAAGGTGATAACTTTTACTATTGATGCTCTAAGATAGGGGTGTCATGCAGAAGCCGCGCCCACCCCATTGCCGGCAATGGCAAAACTCTCCTGATATGCTGTGCGACGTCACGTGACGTCGCGAGTTTGACATGTCTGCTCTAATAGAATGTACAAATCACAACTTTAAAAGTGATACACAGTTAATAATACAACATAGTCAATGTCAATTCAAACAAGATTTATACATATAAAATAATATCTCGCTACTTGCTATATATGGTGAAGAATATAACTGTAAAGATTCATGAACAAAAAGCCCTTTTGAAGATACAATGTCACGGAAAAAAGTGACTTATTACTGTTTTTCATACATTCTAGTCATGTGATCAAAATCTGGATGCTTGACAACTGGCATTGATTTATGACAGTTCCAGTATTCCAGGGTCATGTGATTGCCTTTTGTGTCCTTCTGACAAGCAAAGTCAATGGGGAAGCCAGATTCACTTAACAACCATGTTATTAATTTAGCAACTGCAATGATTCACTTTCTATGACAAGAAAGGTGTAAAATGGAGCAAAACTCACAATTGTCTTGCTTATCAACAGAAATTTTGGGCTCAACTGTGGTCATAAGACGAGGACTGACTACAAAAAGTATCCATGCAGAGTAGATAATCAGAGTATATGAACATGCTATTGAAGGTGTTAACAATAAAGGATTTTTAAAAACCAAATTTAATGAACTGATTAGCAGTCTGTAATTAACCAACAAACTTACCCGTTTGTCAAGTGTTCGTTCTCTAACAAAATTAAGCAGATGATCATTCACAAGTAGGAGATCTTTCTTAGCAGCAGTAACTATTGATACAATAACATCATGCCTAATAGCTTCTTCAGGGTCATGAGATCTCACTTTAAGATATTCTGTACATAATACATAATATATATATTGTACATAAAATACACTTTAATTGAAATGTTATATCATTAAGTTGAATACTTGCAATATACACTTATGAAGATAATTATTCTAAAAACAGAGTCATATATTATAAAATATACCATCATAGCCATTTTCTTTTTCCTCTAAGTAAAATCAAACTTAGTTATTGCATTATTATGAATAACAATAAATAAATTAAGGCACTTGGAAGGAATTTTCATTCTCTCCCTAACAGTTTATAAGAACAAGGACCTATTAAAGGATTTGTGTTGCATGGTAATTTCCATCACAAAGAAAACTAATAAAGCAAAGCACTATATTAAACTTTTCTTTCTCCTCTCTCTGGTAAATGTTTAGATTTATAGCTCCATAATTTATAGCTTAAGCAAAGTTTTTTCATGGGATTTTAAAAAATGTATCATGGTGATATTATGATCTCTGTGTTTAATACAAGGAACACACACACACACACATTCCTCTTCTATTACATTTTTCAAACAGGAAAAACTCTGCTTATTATTAAGATTTAATTCTCCCACACCAGAAATTTGAAACATCTGTATTTGTATTTGCAGAACCTAAGATTTCAAAGTATAGGAGGATATTCATGATTATATATCTTAATGTAATATCAGCAGCTTATTTAGATATGACATTGACAAAGATAATTTATGCTAACAGATTATGTTTCTGTGATTCAAAGGAATATAGTATTCCATATATGTTTCTCTGTTAAACATTGTTAGGCAGAAACAATCTATTTCTGTCCTAAAGTATCATTTGAATATTACATTATTTTTCTTTCTTGCACAAAATAGTTTGTCTCAGCACTATTTATTTTGCTAAAATAATGCTTTTCAAGAGAATCGAAATATGAACTAAAACTGCATCCAATTAAACATCTGTTTGTGTCATTAACTGTATTTAAATTTAGTTCTACATTTTAATTGTTTTACAGCTAGTCCTTGGTTAATGACCACTCATCCAGCAACTGTCTGAAGTTATGACTGCTCTGGACACTTACAGCCTGTCCTCAAAGTCGCAGTTGCTGCAGCCTCTCCACAGTTACATGATCATGATTTGGGTGATTGGCAACAACTTGCAATTACAACAGTTACAGTATTCTGCAGTTGCATGACCACTATTTGAAGATCACAAGCAAAGTCAAAGGAGAATCTGGCAGGAGATAGTGATCATATGACATTGGGCTTAACGTCCACACAGGATTCACGTAGTGATTGCAATTGGAACTACCATTGTAAGTCAGCTGGTCACATAACATTGTTTTTTATAACTACATCACTTAGTGACCGTTGCCAGTCCCAATTACCATCGTTAACCAAGGACTATCTATATACACTTTCATTGTAATTTGACTGGATAAAATAACTGAACTGAAGACAGAGAATTAACTAGTTTATTTTTTAATGAAGAAATTTACAACAATTTTTTTGTTTGCAAATGCATGTATATTTATAAAGTAATGATGTCATATTCCCTAATACATATTAATTGGATTATTAGAAACATAGAAAACTGGCAGCAGAAAAAGACCTAGTGGCCCATCAAGTCTGCCTACTGAGTATGTTTTTTATTTAATTAATTAATTAATTTTATTGTATTAGGTTTTGTACTTAAAGAGCTAAAGTATATTATGTCATAAACTGACATGTTTTAATCTCAAAAAATAACAAATAATACTCTTAAACAACTGTGTAAGTTCTATGTAATAAAATTGTATTTCTATTGGATGGATGGATGGATGGATGGATGGATGGATGGATGTAGACAAACAAACAACAGACATTGACAGTGATGGAGAGATAATGTACTTACATGCTCATATTAAAACTGTATGTCAAACCTGAACATCTGACAGACTCGAAGGGAGCAATAAAACTTGCAGAGGTCACTAAATAGTATGACTTGAAGCACGCTTTTTACAAAGATACCGCTATATTTAAATATTTTTATATATTAAAAGTATAGTGTTTTGTCATATAATTAAAAATAGAAGAAAAAGGAAAAATTTCCTTTACTCTGAAATTAATTGATACCTGTTAGATCTTTCGCTAGATCCGGATGGTTCATAAGGCAGTGACTGGCAAATTTCACACATTCAAGACGGATAGGTACATGTATATCATTAAATCTGTTTTTAAAAAAAATGTAATAACCATGTTGTCTTAATTCAATTTTCACAAAAATATTGCATCCAAAGTGCAACCAAAAGATGATATATAGAGAATATTTGAGCAAAGATTAGGTATAATTTTGCAAAAAAAGGACCCAGAAAAAAACTTACCTCTTATATGCAAGAGAATACATAATTCACTATGATACTACTTTTGCTTAATTGAATTTTATTTTTTTTCATCTAAGGAATGGATAAAACACCAGACTACAGGCGTTTTAGAAGGCCTGATTCTTTATCCAAGCCTTCAGTTAGAGTGGTTGAAGCCTATTCGGGTTAATGTGAGTATGTTTTCTGTTGCGTAGTTTGTGCTCTCTAAACTTGGTTGTTTTCTTGCAAGAGTTTTATTATCAAACTAGGTAACATCATTGGTGCTAGAAGGCAGTGGGTTTTGTTCTTACTAGTAGTGGCCTACTCTATCAATGTTGATGGGAGTCATCTTGGTGGTTCTTTGATTAGGCTGTTGTTTACTATTAGCTTGTTTCTCTGCACTGATAGTTCTTTGACTGGGGTATTGTTTACTTCTTGATTGTTGTTCTAGTATAATCTTGATGTTAATATCTGCTTATCTGATGTTGAGTTTTTGCTATATTCTGTTCCTCTCTTATGCTTTTAATTAGTGAAACACTCAAAACTGCTGGGAGTTGGACAGTGTAAAAATAAAAAACAAAATAATAAAATCTGTGCTTTTTTTTAGCCTGGATTTCTTTAAAAATTGTGAATTACGGTATGAATCCAGTTGTCATTTTAACCAAAAGAAAAACATAATGGAAAAGACATATATATGTGTATTTCTTTGCATTATTTTTATTATGAAATGTATTTGTAATATATTTGCAATTCTACTAGTTAGTTTCTAATGTTATCTTGAAAGGATAGTAGTATTAATGAAGTGCAATATATCAACTGAATTATACAATGTTTTGATATTTAGAATAGAATAGAATAACTTTGTTGTCACTTTGAATGTACAATAATCAGCATACATTAAAATGAAATTTCGTTGCATAAAGCTCTCAAAGGGTCACAATAAATAAATAAATAAATAAATGCAGGATTATGCATCTACCCACATATATTGTATTTATTATTATTTAATTCTGTTGATAAAGAACCACATTATTCAACATAACTCAGTAACTTGAAAGACACTTGCTAGGTTTATATATTTTGCTGCGCTTCACCTTTGTACCAAACATAGTTGCCTGAACAGGCAGTAACAATGCGGAATCGGTAAATGAACTAAATAATCATTGTTTGTTTTGTCCATTTCTTGCTTTCTTTTCCTTTTTTCTGGCATTGTGCCTTGTAAGGAATGCTCAGTACCTCAAAGCATAAAAAAAAATTAGGAAACCACAATCCCACTAAGTCACAAATGCAAAATGAAAACAAATGATTTATGCTAAAATCAGTGATTTCTTCACTGATTCCATTAATTATTATATTATCTAAAACAAGCAAACCACATGATAGTTTAGTAAAATGTAGAAGCCCAAAGTTTACAGTCTAAAAACTAATATAAATAAGCTGATCATAATGGTCTGTGAAAATACAAATGAAGGTTAAAACCTTTCCTAGGATACTTAAAAGTAAGCAGCACAATAGGCAATACTTAAATTTACAGTTCATACTAATATTTAAAAATATATTAAATGTTGAATAATTATAATATGTTAAGATTAAATTACAATTTAATGAGAAACAAAGTAAAACAAAACATACCTTCCCAAGTAGCATTGCCAAAGGGGTTTGTTCTGAGCTGCCAGCTCTGAATCTTTTGCTCCAAACATTTTTGCAAGAAGTTTTACAACCTGAAGTCGTTCCTCGTTGTCATTGCTCTAGAAAATAATATTTTTTTAAGAAAGTATATAAACCTACACAAATAAGCTTTGGAAAACTGTTTCTTTATACAGTAAAAGAAAGAAAATAGCAAAGAACTAAACTAAAATCAGAGACATGCATGTAGAACAGAAATTGTCCTGTAAAATAAAACCAATGTCAGATGTACCATTAGATAAACATAGAATAAATCACTCCATGTGCAAATTAAATGTGATCAACAACAAATACAAATTTACAACAGCTTTCCTGTACTATTTTGTCCTTCTACTTTAGGGATCTTTGTGATGGAAATGCACCATTCTGTTGATTTATGTTAGAGCTACCAGATCTGGATTTTAAATAAATTTGTTTTTTATATCTGTTTGCTGGTAGTTCTGAGGAAGGACAGCTACTTACATTGGAAATTAGAGAATTAAAAATATATTATTTTTATTGTTATTCAGTGATAGTTGAAAAGAGAAGTGCATTAGCATGCACTGAGATATTAAAACATATTTGAAATTTATAGTGAAGGACGTTCATCAGAAAAAAGCCTGAAAAGAGAGGCATTCCCTAAAGCAGAATTAAAGTTCTTATTGAAAAATGGTGCATCATCCATGCCCACTACACATTAATCTTCAATTAATGGCAGTGATACAATAGACTTACCTTAAGTTTAAACTCAAGCTGTGGCAAAACTGAGAGTAAAAGATGGCTGTCAATATTATATAGCTCCAAAATTAAATCAAAAACATGCTCTGAGAGATCACTGATGGATGTTTTTCCTAGCATAAGCACTTGATTAAAGAACTGTGAAAAAAAAAATCAAAATATGAACAGCAGGATAGAAACCATAACCTTTTAACTTTTTTTAGAACACTTCTAATTTTCTAACAAAACCAAGATTCCCTATTAAAAATTGTTATTTTCACAATCACATTTAATCCCATAAAACTTCATTCATTAAATTGGAAGCTAACTTCTCATCTACTTCGTCTATGCAATTAAATTCATTACAGGAAAATTAAAATATTAATGGTAATAGATATACATGTTTAGAAAGCTCTATTCTGTATATACTAAATTCACAATTCACATCAAAGAATCTGACATTTAAATATCTAGAAATAACTCTATAAATGTATAAAGATTCCTAATGTGAGCTGTTAATAGATCATCAAAATTGAGATACAATTTGAAATAAAATGTAATAAATTCCTGTATGGATGGATTAAGAATATGAATATCAGTTATCTATGCTGAAAGTTTATATACATATTACATTTTGAAAATCAATCCTTAAAATGATTACTGATGTTATTAAAATAAGTACTTCCTTAGTTCAGAAGACATGTAAACCTTTGTAAATTTTAATGTCTGTTACGGTAAAAACTAGGTACTAGACAGTACTTCACTTAGCATAACACAGATCTATTCTATTATTATTTCAAAATACTTTAGTTTTCCTAGACCAGTTCCAATACAAACTGCATGAAGAAAGAGGAGAAAATTCTATCTCCAAAAATGCCTAACTCTTTTAAAAGATCATCTCCATATATACGTTTCACACCATGAGAATAAAATATGAAAAGTAATTGGTACTTTTTGTGACTGGAATTACTTGGAAAAGCTCAGCTGCAACTATAGAGATGACTGCTAGAAACATCTTTTATCATCCAGTAAGATCATATCTTCCAGCAGATGCTGGAAAATAACTTGCTTTATGGGGGAAAAAAAATTTTGTGGAAAAAATATACTGGATGAATATTTCTCATATATAATTTAAAACATTCAGTGGAGTTTATTCTCAAATAATCATGTACAGTATTGTAACTGTATGTACTAGTTTCAGATTCAAACAGATGACAATCAACTCAGTGATATTCTATTATTAACTTCTTAATTATTGCTATTATTTTACATTTAATCATGTGTCTTGCCAGCATGCCTTTCATTGGGCTGAGAAAGCACACTGGCTCAAAGTCATACAGCTGGCTTTCACTCCAAAGGGTGGCCTAGAACTCAGTCTCCTGGTTTGAAGGCCAGCACCTTAACCACTATAGCAAAATGGCTCTCAATACTAATTGAATATTGATTATCAAGAACTGAACACCTAATTTCATGCTTCAAAGCTATCAGTTATAGAAGGACAGTCAACAGAAACACAGCATAAAATACTCAATGCATCTAATAACTGATGTAATTAACTGCTGTTAACTTGATTTATGAATATTGCAAGTTCTAAATAAGAATACAGTCAACTATGATTTGATTGTAGGAAAGTCCTAAACTATTCAATGTGCAATATAAAGGTATATTAACACTAATGATATCTTATTCATTTTTGTCTGTATGGTCATTTTAAATTATCACTTACATTAGTGATGTATGGTTCAATAGCTTGGGCTGTTCTCTTCAGTAAAGCTTTTGCCAAGTCATATGCTTGTTTGTTTAAATTCTGAAAAGTATATTTGACATAAAATTATAGGTTTATTCTAAAAATTTTACACTCAATACAAATAAATAAATCAACATAATTGGCTTTTTTCAAAATTTTAAAGAACAGGATGAGAAACTTTGGTTAAATATATTACAACTACAAGCACTCCAATCTCTATAGTTTGAGTACATAAAAATAAATATGTACATTAAAGTTAATACTGTGTACAACTTTAAAAGACAGCAGCATTCAGGCTCCATATCTCACATGTCATCTACTACTTCAGCACACCCCAGAGGACAGCAGGATGTACATCAGATTAAGATGTACAGGATTCCACTATCAATCATGTAGTTTGATTTTTATCCCTCCTCCTCTTCCTCCTCCTCCTCCTCCTCTACTATAGTCTAGGACCAAATTTTTATCTTCCATCTCACAATCTAATAATTTGAATTCATTCATTTTAGAATTCATTATATCTAATGACAATATTCTACAAAATTATTTTCACACACACATAATACATATGGTATATTCAAAATTCAGCCTGTCATTTTTTTCTTATTTTAATTATAGTAAGCACCTTTAATTAACTTGGCTTAAAATAAAACCTACAATGCAAATTAATTAAAATGTTTTCAGATTCACTGTTTTCATGCCTCCTCATTCCTCTCCCACTTAATGCTATGGCAATGACAATATATTTCATATTTTAGTAGGGCAAAATTTAATAATAATAAAAATAATAACTATCTGATAGCAAAAGAAAAAGACTGCAAGTATGAATATAATTTACATAACGATCCTCTTCATTAAACTTAGACCAACATAACATTCTTTTATTTCATGCTTTAGAGCAGGCGTGTAAACTGCCGGCCCACAGGACGGTTGCATCATGCGGAGGCCATGCCCACCCCAGCTCCGGCAATACAAAAAAAGTTGATATGTTGCACATGTCACATGACACAGCAAGTTTGACACCCTTGCTTTAGAGAAGGGGTATCAAACTGCCGGCCTGCAGGCTGGATGCATCATAGTGAAGCCGCACCCACCCCATTGCCAGCAATGGCAAAAAAAAAAATCACGATACGTCGCAACACGTCACCTGACGTTGTGAGTTTGACACCCCTGCTTTAGAGACTCTCTAAGAAATAGAATAAAATATTGTCTAATTTCTCTGTTTCAAATAATGAATCTACTCTCTGTGTTATAAACTCATCAATAAAAAGTATATTTTGTCAAATATACTATGTATCAATTTGCAATATTTTTACATTAAAATGTTAATTCTTACCTTATGTGCAGGGACTAGATTAACTAAAACTGTATCCAAAAGTTCTTGAGATACTGTATCACCTTCACAAATGATAGAACTCATCAAATCTACCATATGCATATGAACCTTCTGGTTATGACCATTGCTAAAATGAGAACAGTGTCAGCTCAGCAACATAGTGTAAGTTATTATGGCCCATCTTAAATTAGAATTTGGATAATGAAGCGTTTCTTTCACAGTGCAAAACCATAATTCTTATCTGGCCCTCAAGAAGTTTCCTACTTGTCATTCTCCTCTTTTCATTGCTGTTTCCTCCATCTGCCATGGTGAAATAGGCGCATGTGCCATCTTTTCCCTTCTGACCAAACCTTCAATAATCTGTCCCAAGCATAATGAACATCAAGCTGACTGAGAACACAACATAACATAACCTCCTCCAAATCCATCAGTAATCCTAACAAGATTATTTCTACCTTGTTGCTAGTAATAGTCACTTCAACTGTATTTAAGTTAGTGGCCAGAAGAGGTCTTAACTTATACCTAGAAAACCCCACTTAGTCAAGATTGCAAGGAAAATATTTTGTGTAAAAATGTTACTCATCCAATGCAACTTTTTTCACCTCTTTGCTTACACAGTTTAAGCCTATTCCTAACAATTGAAACAATCTTTCAGTCCCACCACATAGCAAAATTGCTGTTAAATATATACTCACTTGATCACAGAAAATAATGTTCTGTACAGTTGCGTAAAAATTTCATTGCTATCTTCTAGTTCAAAGCATATGTTGTAAGATTTAACCCATGCAATATTCTATTTAGGAGAAAAAGATACAGTAACAATAATTTAATAAACAATTGGTAAAGTCACTACTGAATAACTTTGCACCTTAAATACAGATCTGTTTCAGATATACTTAAAATGTTATTGTATTTTATGCAGAATAGATATTTGACTAAAACTTTGATCAAACTAAGATGAATATGAATGAAAATTATTTACATTTACCTCTAATAAATAAAAATATCTGTTGAATTGTGGACTTTTTGTATCTTCTAATCCTTTCAGTTGTCTTGTGATGAACATAAATATATCCTGGGGAGAAAATATAGTATATATTTGTCATCTAAAGTAAATACTTTAGTAAGTATCTAAAATAAATATTTCCTGCATAATCATTTAGTTCATTTAGCTCAACTGGAAAAAATTGTCACTATACTAGTGAGCATTTAATATATTTTAATTAACCTTTTCCTTTTACAATCCAATGGTAGGAACATAATTCAGGATATTGCAGCATCAATTTCCACCCTCATTTGTTGATTTTATTTTAGAAGAATATTATCTTTTGAGTTTCCCAAATCTGTTACAGAAGCTATTGATAAAAGTAACTCCTGGCCATTCCTCTACCCCCACACACACACACATATTAATGTATTCCAAATAACAACCATATAAACATGAGGCATTTAATATGATCTTATGTTGGATATATTAAACATATAACATTGTTCATGGGTTTTATAAATAACCACAGTGGACATATAAGCACTGTTTGCAATATGTTTCAATACTACAACAAAAAGCACTGTTTGAGAGAATAGAAACTGCAAATCAACCAAAAAACTAGCTTAGAAAATGATTCAATGGTTACTTTGGAAAAGTTTCTTGAAATCGTTAAGACAGACTTTGGGAGCAAGCACCTCTTCTGAGTCCCATAGCTTTCATTTCTTCCCTCAACTATGGGGGGAGAGGGGGGAATATATGATTAAAACCAAATGAATCAATCTCAGGTCACTTAAATTAATTAGTTCATGTTTAAGATATCTGGAATTCTTCAAATAATTCCCCAAAATATCCAAATTACATTCAATGAAAGACATTTGTATTTGTTTCAACATATCTTGAGCTGATAAAGTAATCAGTAGCCAAGAAAATTCATAGCCAACTATCCTTAAGATTCATCCATTAATACGTTTGGTTTAATTTTGAAAAATTCAATTTGTTACCAACAGCTATATTCAGCTTTATTTATCTATATTATATTCTTAATAAATATTTGAATGCATATCAGTTAAGTATATAATTTTTGTTAATTTCTTTTATTTCATATTTTAATTTTGTTATTCATATTTCTCAGAAAATCAAAAGTATACTATAGTACAGGGCTTTTCAACCTTTTCACCCATTGTACCACTTTTAGGATATGGCAACATCCGAGTACCACCAGCAAGGTGTGAAAAACTTTATGACCAAAAAAAAAAGTGAATCAATTGCCAAGCATTTGAATGTAAATCACAAGACCCTGGAGATGCTGCAACATTCCAGCTGATCGGCGCTTCTTCTGGGCTCAGCAGAAGTGCCAGGATCAATGCTGCTTTCCAGCTGATTGGTGCTTCTTCAGAGCTCAACAGAAGCGCCAGGATCAGCGCCGAGCTCCAGCTGGAGACTGGTGCTGATCCTGGTGCTTCCACTGAGCCCTGACAGCCCTGCAGCTCCAGCCATCTGTCGCTGAGGCTTGTGCGATGCTGCCACCGGTTCAGCTCATTCCCCTCCCCTGCTACCACTTTTCTAGGATGGTCGCGTACCACCTGCCAGGTGCCAATGTACCACAGGTGGTACCCATACCACTGGTTGAAAAGCCCTGCTATAGTATACTGGTTACCATCTAACCAGTCCTATGCTCATTAATCATTTTTAGAATATACAGGTGTGTGACTTCTACCCCATCTTCATCAAATATTGCATAATGAACAGACAAAAATAGTTCTATAATAATAATGTATAACAAATATATATAACTGAAAAAGTATATGCAGACATTATTTCATTATAAAATGAAAATATTAATCATAAAAAGCAGCAATAATCAGGTGTTTACTTGAGGGTACTAACAAATAAAAAGGTAACCAAAATATAAATTCATTGTTTTTCTTTTGTGGAAAATATATAGGAATTCTAACCTTATTACTAATATAAATACTAATACTAATTTTATTCCTACAATTCCTATATATAAATACTAATTTACAGTGTCAACAAAAAAGAGTTAAAAAGATCAAAGTCACTGATCTGATAACCTGTTAGACAAATAAGACATTGTATCATATACCAAAAAATAATTGGAATAGTTTATGAAAAAATGCATAAAATACACTGTATTTATGAATCTACAGAAAACAAAATGATAATAAAATTTCCCATTATCACATTTCTTCAAAATTCACAAGGAAGATTTCTTAAATCAACATTTTCCAAACACTACCACTAGGCGGCTTTATTTCAAAACCCTTGTTCATCCAAGCATACCATACAAGTCAGTATTATAAATCAAGAGAAGAAAGCAAAAATTAAAGGAATAAGAAACAAGAAAGAACTAAGAAGGAAATGGAACAATAAATGAATATATGGATAAGAAATGAAAGACTCATCATACTATACGCATAGTATCATTCTACAAATTGTACACTATTTAGAGGAACATTATATGAAGCATTCTTTTGAAATCCTTTGTACATCAATTCTCTATTCCTCTTTTTCTAAATTAAAAAAAAGCTTCTGAGATCTCTAGCAATTCCAATAACCATACTTACAATTCTATAAATGTGCATGAATGTGCAGAAATCTTTTCTAATGAGAATCAAGGCTGAAGGGTGAAACAAAGTGTTTCAATCAAGCACACTTTCTTTGGACTCTTGGTAAGACCCTAACTGTTGTGGGAAAACAATAATTGCCTGAAAGTAATCACATTGTCTTAATGTAATGGCAAATCACTGTTTCCTTTACTAAATTACAATTTATTTGAATATCTGAACTTACTCATATTGATCAACCCCCCAAAATTTTAAAACAGGATAAAAAATATTTGCAAATTTAAATTAGTGCTATTTGCAATTAGTCACGTTTGTGTTTTTTACAGTTTCTTTCACCAATCCATTCTTCTTGCCCACCTGGTTAAGAGGCAAAAAGAAACAATGGCTTAAAAATGAAACTAAAGTTGCAGCTAAATAACTCTTATTAGTATACTTCCTTCTCCCTTCTTTTTCAATCTACCTCCCTATTAATAAATGTTCCCTCTCCAGTTCTGTTTCCTACTACTTTAGTGAAACTCTATAAAGAAAGGGAAATCAATTTAAAATAGGCTGTATTATCAGTCAGAACTAAAACTTTCGTTGGCTGCTTTCTCCTTTTTTGAAAAATCAAATGTTTCTCTTTGAGTGTGTCTCTCTCACACACACACATATGCACACAACCAGAAACACCGGAAAAATGAGACCTTAATTTAAAGCTTAATTTAATGGCAGAACTCTGCTTTTCATTTTTAATTTTATAGTTTCTCTGCTGAGGGAGGATTTGAACACCCATTATTTAAAATTAATATTAGGAATTTGGCATTCTATTTTGCTGTAAGTAGCATATAAATAAAATCAGATAATAAAGAAAGCAATATGTACAGGATTGAGTTACACTCCTTATAATATCAGATATGCTAAATACTATACAAAAATCTACCAAATTGAAAAGGGAAGACAGTTTATTATTTAATTCACATTAGTTGCAATGCACACCATAAAACATACAACAGAGTTTCATATGCAATTGAAAACTATGATCTACTAGACAATTGGCTTTTAGTTGTTTAGAAATAAATATAAAATAGCATTGTTGCAGACCCAGATTCCAAGAAGTTAAGGAAATCACACAACTTTACCTTAAGTTTATCAGGTGAAGTATATGGTGCTTCAGGAGCATATATTCTAAAAATATCAGCAAGACAACATGCAACAAGCAAGCGTACATCTTTGTCAGGATGCTTAAGAAAAAAATCAGACGCAAGATGTAAAGCAAGATTTAGATACAACTCTTTTTCCTCTTCAGAGTCCTGGTCCATATCCATAAAGGTTTTTACAACCATCTGCCAAAATAATGTTCAAAAGTTAGCAATAATTAAAAAGAAGACATTTTGTATACATACTTACATATATACATACTTACATAAATACATACATACATACATACATACATACATACATATTGTTGTTGTTTTAACCATTTAGTCATGTCCAATTCTTGGCAACTTTATAGGCAAGTACACTCCATGCTACCCTCTCAAACACATCTTCTTTCAGTTGTTGGATGTTTATCTTGTATCAGATTTGATATTATCAAGCCAGCAAATTCTTTGCTTGCCCCTTCTTGATCCACTAACCATTTCTAGCATCATTGACTTCTCCAATGAATTTGCATGCATGACATGGCCAAAGTAAATCAGACGTAATCTTGTGATTTTGGCTTCTAGTGACGTATCTGGTTTTATATGTTTTAACACTTCTGTTAGTTATTCTGTTCATGGTATATGCTAGTGGTGGCGAACCTATGGCATGGGTGCCAGAGGCGGCACTCAGAGCCCTCTCTGGGGGCACGCGCACCATTGTCCAAGTCCTAGGCCTTCAGCTGGGTTTTATAAAACCGTTTCGCTTTAGACCTCCGCTATGTGCAAAAAAAAAAAGGTTCAATCAATCAGTCAATTTCAACTTCTCATGGGAAAAAAAAAGATCTTGCAAAGTTGGAATTGATTGATTGAACTTTTTAGTCCCACCCAGTCTGCCATTACCACTGCAGCCACGCCCACCCAATGGGCCACGCCCACTTGGCACTCGACAATGCATAAGTGGGTTTTGGGTTGCAGTTTGGGCACTCAGTCTCTAAAAGGTTCGTCATCACTGGTAAATGCAATAATTTACACCAGCATCACAGTTCAAAGATGTCAATTCTTCAGTCAGAATATGTACTTCTTAATAAGGAACTATAAAATGATATATAACTAAAAAAGTATTGGAGGCATTGATGTATAAGTATTTTTGAGAGGTAACTGATATATGCATCTGCAATAAAAATATAGTTTATGACCTGAAAATAAAAATAAATGTGAATAGTGAAGTGCATTGGTGCTTTAAAAATCATGTTTGTTATTTTTTATGATGCTATAATGTCAGAAGTCCCTGCCACACCCCTGTCTCCAACAAGAAACAAGCCGTCGAGTTTACAGATGGTTGGTTTATTCACGGAAAGCGCTGGCATACGGTATCCAAAGAAACAGCAAACAATGCTGAAAGGCTGAAATCATTCTTTTTAACAAACAAAACTAAAATGCATCAGAAAATATTAATAAGATTTTGTTTTCAGAAGACAATTTGCTTTTTAATACCCATATTTATTATATTTCTTCTGAGCATAGTATGAAATATATTAATGTATTCCACTTTAGTCTAATAGCAACCATTATATTAAAAAACTCTAGGTTGGTCATCTTGCTACAACCCTGAAAGACAGCAGTGAGATTCAGTTTCAATCCAAATTTTAAAAAGCAGCCCAATTTGATGGAATCTAAACTTTCATGTCTATCAAACAAACTCAATAAAGGGTTTTAACATTTTGCTTTCCTTCTTTGTCAAATTTGGAGATTCTCTTAATTAATGGGATGGAGGAAGAATCCAAAATACTGTCACATTCAATTTCAGAAAAGTGATACTTTTATTTAAGATTTATATTCCTCCAGAAACTTAGCATGGCATAAACAGCACTCTCAGCATTGCAGAAATAGTACTTTCACTTCAGTTTTTCCTCATAATAAGCTGTATAATAGGGGTTGGACTGAGAATAGTGACTAGCCCAGTGGTGGGATTCAGCTGGTTTGCACCACTTTGGTAGCTAATTTTTTTGTTCCCCAGGCCCAGAATGGACTTCTGGAAGTGGCATCCAAACAGAAAACCGGTCTTTCACATATTTGAATCCCACCACTGGACTACCCCCCCCCCAGCCTTCCAGTCCTAGGCTAATATCTATAGTACTAAAGATATTGAAATCGAATGCTGTCCATAGTCAACATATCCAATATTGTCCTGATAATTCACAATGTCACTGACAAATCAATTTCTTTAGAATATTATGGTTATTATTTAAAAATATAATTACTGAACAAATCTTAACATTTATGCAAATATTCACTTTATTAAAAAAACAATTTATTATATCAAACAACTCCACAATAGAACAAAAATCATAGCCACACACATACTGCCCCATACAGAAATCCCTTAGTACAAATCCCTGATAGATGGCCCCTTCAGCCTTTGTTTAAATACTTCCTAAAACAGTGTTTCACTGCTGAACAGCTCTATCAAGTCTTTAAATCATAACTTTCCTAGTATCTACAATTATTGTTCTATTGTTTTCCTGGTTCCTTACCTAGAATTATATTTTATAATTGTCAAAATTGAATAACTGCCAGCCTCCCAAAAAAAAAAAAAAAAACCAGCCGAGAGATGGGAAGTCTACTATTCCTTCCTTCTCCAACAGAAGACTTCCCTTTCACAAGAACCACTGTAGCTATGACATTTTAGGATCTATATAATAATATAATTGATTTCTCCTCTCTTATCTAATTCATGAGCCAAGGTGGTGCAGCAGTTAGAGTGCAGTACTGCAGGCCACTTTAGCTGACTGTGTTCAGCAGGTCAGCGGTTCAAATCTCACCAGCTCAAGGTTGACTCAGCCTTCCATTCTTCCGGGGTAGGTAAAATGAGGACCCAGATTGTTGGGGGCAATGTAAATATATATATACATTGCTTACTGGTGTACACCGCTTAGAGAGTGCTTGCACTTAAAGCGGTATATAAGTCTCATAAATAAATAAATAAAATAAATAAATAAATTAAAAAAGCTCAAGGAATCAAACATATTTACTTAGAAATATTGAACAAAACAAACATTAAAATAGAGAGCATGAGGCAGCTTAAAAGTTGTCGGAAACGAAAAACATGCTCTGCTTATTTTAAGCAGAAAAATGATCATCACAATTCAATTTAACAAGCAACTAAAAAAGAGATTCTTATAAGGAATTTTGTTTCATTGAATTAATTCTACTCATCAGAAAAACTTCAACAACTTACTGTTATTTACATCATTAACCTTTTTGTTTGAAGATAAAACAATTTCACACACATCCAATTTTGAGCTGTCCAAATAAACTTCACAATATATAATATACTACCCACTCACTTTTAATCTTCGTACCATCTCTTCTTTTGAAATTTTGTCAGATATTTCTTTAACTCCTGGAGGATATGTAATTTTTCCATCATTGGCTCTTGTCTTTGAATGAGCCATAGTGCTATTTTAAACCTAGTAAAGAAAAAAATTAAGATATTGATCACAAAAATATCATTTTTTAAAAAAATATAGATCAAACAGCCAATAGGCTGTATAAATAGTTAGATATGTGTAGCATAGATTCATAGTTTGGTTTTAGCTCCAGGTAGAATCCATCTAGTCTAATAAGTTTGCATGCAGGCAAGTTTGCAGGTAGGCAATTTCAGTATCCCACATCTACATGAATGCAAGCGGACCCCATTCCTTAAGCAGTCTTTTTGTTATTGCCTCATATTATGAAACACTTTGAGCAAGAGAATAACCTGGCTCCTTCCTTATTAGCTTTTGGCAAGATGTTCAAGACTGTTTATTTATGCAAGTATTCTAGGATTAAATACTGGCAGCTGATTATGTAGGCATCTATCTCTTCCTACAACTGGAAGTATATTATGTTGATTTTATGTTGACTTTGCATTTTACATAAACCACCAGGACTGAGTTTAACCTGGGTATATAGAAATACCTTATATAAATAAATCCAATAATTATTTGCAAATTATTGTACAGGAATTTTGTAATCAACTGCATTGCTGAAATACAATTGTAACATATCCATTAGACAACTTTCTACTGAACAATTATCTGCTTAATAAGGTTATCTTAGAAAAGATGTAACCAAAGGTTTACATCTCAGCAAGAGTATCTATTTTTCCCCAAAGGAGATGCAGAAAAACTAAGATACATCATAATTATTCTAATGCTTGATTCATTCACTCACTTTGCTCGCAACAGCCTCCTACTCTCTCTTGCTCTTTCATCACCCACTTTGCTCGCAAAAGCCCCTCGCTCACTCTTGCTTTCACTCACACTTTGCTCACAAAAGCCTCACTTGCTCTTTCACTCACTCACTCATACTTTCCTCGCAAAAGCCTCACTTGCTTTCACTCACTCACTTTGCTTGCAAAAGCCTCTCCCTCTCTCTCGCTCTTTCACTCACTCACACTCTGCTCGCAAAAGCCCCCTGCTCGCTTTTACTCATTCACTTTACTCTCAAAAGCCCCTCACTCTCTCTCACAGCTTCACTAACAAAAGCCTCTTCTCTTCCATTTCTCCGTGTGTTTTTCTCTCTCCCTCTCCCGCCAAAACCTGTTCCTTTTATTGCTTCTCCTCTCTCAGCCCTCCTCCTCCTCTTCCGAGTGCACCAGAAGTTCCAATCAGCAGGCAGCTGCACGCACAGATCCTGGGGCTTCTGCCAAGCCCTGCAGCTCCAGCTGATCTCTTCCAGGTCTGCACAGCGCTGCTTTAGCTCATTCCTTCCCCCGTTACACTTGGCTAGGGGTCATGTACTACTGGCGGTACACGTACCACCGGTGGTAATTTGGCACCTGGCAGGTAGTGTGCGACCTTCCTAGAGAAGTGGTAGCAGGGGAAAGAGGAATGAGCTGAAACAGTGGCAGCGCCACACAAGCCTGAGGGAGAGACAGCTGGAGCTGCAGGGCTGTCGGGGCTTGGCAGAGGCCCCAGGATCAGTGCCAGGCTCCAGCTGATTGGCACTTCCAGAAGCTGGAGATGCCCTGAAGAGAAAAGGAGGGGTAGAGAGGAGAGGATATAAAAGGAGGTTTTGGTGGGAAAAGGCCAGCGAGGGGTTGCCCCTTAGGTCTTGCTCTCTTTACTTCCTCTCTCTGAAGGTTGCCTTTCTGGTAGCCATCACGTCAGCTAGACATATTTCGGAACTGTCCGCCCTCTCGGTCAGAAGTGATCTGTGTATGTTTCTGGAGGACAGAGTGGTCCTTAGATTGGACCCTTCCTTCATTCCGAAAGTCAATACATGGTTCCATAGGTCCCAGGATTTGATCCTTCCTGATTTTTGTCCCAACCTGTCACATCGTCTGGAGAGACAGTGGCATAAACTAGATGTGCGCAGGACTTTGCAGTATTACGTTAAGTGGACTGCCACTTTTCGAAAGTCGGAGGCCCTGTTCGTGTCCTTTCAGCCCTCTTCCATGGGTAAAAAGGTATCATATTCAACCATTGGGAGATGGATCAGGGCATGCGTTGCCCAGTCTTTACCAGTGCCGACAAACATCACTGCTCATTCAACACGTAGCGCCGTCACATCAGTGGCCTGGTCTACCCAGGCTTCTGTTGAAGAGATCTGTAGGGCAGCGACTTGGTCTTCTCCCTCTTCATTTATAAGGCATTACAAACTTGATAAGTTCGCTGCAGCGGATGCCTCATTTGGCAGAAGGTTCTTGCAGCAGGTTGTTTCCTCACAGGGGACACATGCCTAGACTGTCCCTTCCGGCAGGGACATGGGTGGCTTTGGTATGTCCCACCAGTGGATGCTACATCTATCATGCTGGAGAAGGGGCGTTGTCTTACCTCTCAGCCTTTTCTCAGCATGATGATGTAGAATCCACACCCACCCTTAACAGTCAGTCTAGGCAGGTGTAATTACAGGAGGAGCCACTGCGTCAGACTTCGTCATGGTTGCTTCACCTTGTCAAAACTGGGGAAAGGACTACCCAAGGAGGCGTGGCTGAAGTTTTTTTCTTAGTCTCAACTGAGCAGGAAGGCTGAGATTACCAGAATTGATTCGAGGGACTGCATTTTGAATCTCCTGTAGACTGGGAAGTAATTTAGTCCTTTTAGGTCTAGAATCGCCCTCCAACCTCCCGAGGCCTTGGGAACTACGAATAGGATGGAGTAGTACCCTTTTCCTATCTGGTCCCGTGGTACTGGTTCTATGGCCTCTATTTCTAGTAGGTGAGATATGGCTTTGGACACAAGCTCGGCCTTTTGAGCATTTCTTGAGGTGGGGCACTGAATGAAATGGTCTGACGGAATGAAAAGGAAATCTAAGGCAAGACCGTACCTTATGGTCTCCCTCACCCAGGTGTCGTTGGTGGTGACCTCCCAAGTGTCGCTGAACAACGCTAAGCGACCTCCTATGGGAGGGTCCGCTCTGGCGTCACTTGGCTTTCCTGAAGGGGCGACCCCCGCCCCTCGAAAGGGACGTTTGGACTGGAACTGACCCTTCATTCCAGAACCCTGGCGGTCCTGTTGTCGATCCTGCCTGGGGGAGAAGGAGCGAGAGCTTCTGGACCAATCCCAGGATTGTCTGCCCCAAAAGAGCTGCCTCCCTTCCCAAGGGCCCCTGGCCCGAAAGGCCTGTCTGCGAAAGTCCTGTTGAGGACTTCTGTCCACCTTCTTAGAGGGGTGCGCCAAGACCTTTCGCTTATCCTTCTCTTCTATCAGGAACGGTTCAAGAATCGGGCCAAAAAGCTGCTTCCCACTATAAGTATCTGTCGATAGGCGCCACTTTGATTTCAAGTCTGTCTTCCAGTGTTTGAGCCACAGGAGTCTGCGTGAAGACACCGTGGCCGCAATGGACCTGGCAGAGAACTTTGCAGACTGTAGGGAAGAGTCAGCCATGTATTCTGACGCCGCTACCAGTTTCCCTAACGTCTGGTGAGTATGCACCTGTTCAGGGGGAATCAGAGCCTATAACTCACGAAGCCACATAATAGATGTCCTTGCGAAAAAGAATGAAGCTGTTGCTGCCTTAATCACCCATGCCGAGGCTTGGTGAGCTCTGCGGAAGGAAAATTCAAACCTTTTATCCTCCGCCTTCAGATTCTCTGCCATATCTCCGGGAATTGTGGATGTGAAAAACAGAGAGGTGAGCGGAGTGTCCACTGTAGGCACCTCTAGAAGAGAGTCAAAGGAGGAAGAGACATTAAAAAGTTTCTTATCCGTGCTATTGGGGGAAGGCAAAGTGGCCAATGAGGTCCACTGCTTCTCCACGATAGTGCGGAATATGGCAGGACAAGGAATTGTTTGTCCTCCACTACCTTTTCCGCAAACAGAGGATTAGATTCCTGTGTAGCAAAGGTAGATGGTTTGGGTTCCTGTTCCGTGGCCAATTTGGCCGTGGTACAGGCCTTCAGAAGTAAAGATCTGAACAAGGATGGATCAAAAAGGCCCGTTGTAGGAGTTGGGTCCGGAGCCGCCTCCTCATCCTCTGACATGGGAATATCCACTGATTCCAGGTCCACCGATTCACCTTCCCCTAATTGAGATGATGCTTCAGATACACCTGATCCTGGTATCTGAACACGCCCTGCCTGTAAGGCAGGTGTGGGCGGAGGCGGTGGTGCCTGGGGAAACCCTTGACTCATTGAAGAAGCCATGAATTGGTTAAATGCCTGATGCATGTAGCTCTGGAACTGTTCTGCCCACATGACCTGCTCTGTGGAACGAGCACCAGCTGCTGTGGGAAAATGTGTGGTCACTGGAACTTGTTGTGTGATGGAAGCAGAAGAAACAGAAAGAGGAAGAAGTGGAGGAGGAGGAGGAAGATGGGAAGGAGAGGAAGAGGGACTAACCTGTTCAGTTTCCCCTTGAGGAGACCAAACCCTGGGGGCATCATAAGAAGGCACACTAGGAGGCTCAAATGGGGATCGGTCCAGTGAAACAGGGGGAACCACTTCAGCCTCACTTGAGCCTTTGAATTCTGGAAAATTCTTTTTCTAGTGCCTGATGTCTCCTCAAAGCCTCTCTCTCAGCAGCCTTGGAGGGTTCCTTGGTGGTTAAATGCTTGGTTTTAGCCTTCTTCTTCCCCCCACATTCAATTCAGAAGATCTGCGCTTTGGTTGTGTGGAAGGGACTCCAGAACCCTGCAATGTCTGAGGAGTTTCACTGTCTGCCATTGCTCACTGGATATTCTGAGTAGGAGATATCCAGGAATGGGGGAAAAATACGCAGATCTGGTTGTCAGAGAGGGAAGTTCCCACGCTCTGAGCAACAGCAATGGCAAACAGCCCGACAGTCCACTAGAACTGCCTGGTTAGGCCCTGCTGACAACAGCGCCTGCGAGCTACAAGGAACAGGAATTCAAATAGTCCCTTATTATAAACAAATTGTATAATGTGTAAATATTCCTAATACCACTCTTCCTTTATTCAGAAAAATAAGGTAGCCAACAAATACCGTGTAATTTTCCCCCTCAGGAGCTTAGCACAGTAGGCTGCAGTATGATAACTCAGGCCTGTGGAGAAAGGCCTACAAATGGCGACCTCGACCAAGGTGGAATCCAAAATTGCGGCCGCAAGCCTCATGCCTTGCAAAATGGCAACACCCCAGGGAGAACTTCCCCAACGTCTAAATTGACCGGATAAACAACAATACTGGGGATCCTGCAACACCTTACTGCTTCCCCCTCTTCATCTATAAGGTAAAAAACACTTGCGGTTGTTGCGCAGCCTCCGCTGCGATCCGGATCAAGGCTTGCACCTGCTGGATCCTCGTGGCCACAAGGGAAGAACGAAGCCTCCCAACTAAGTCATGCCCCAGGGTAAACGCCGAGAATCAATCTCCTCCTAATCGCCGAATGCAGGCTCCATTTTAGCGCTTAACAGCTCTTCAGCGCTATTCCAAACTCCGATGAAGTCGGAGTGATCAGCCCCAGAGGTCTACGAGCCTCTGCTGACTAAAGCTTTGCCTGCCTAACACTTCAAACTGCTAACTGCAAATAGTAATTATCAAAAACAAAAAAACAACAGAAACAGAAGTTTATCTATACAATCAAATACTTAAATTCTAGTCTAGCAGAGGAGCTACAAAAATTGTGTCTACTCTGAGCATAGACTAAGTTAAAACTGGGAAAGGACCGCCCCAAGGAGGCATGACAAAACTTTAAACTTAGTCTATCTGAGCAGGAAGGCTGAAATAACCCACCGATGGATGCTACATCTGCATGCTGGAGAATCTTTAGTTGCCTCCAAACAATGGAGCTTGCTCCCTTTTCCCCTGCAGGGATCTCCCAAAACCCAGAGTTAATTTCAGTCTCTCACCACGCTTGCAGTAAGAGTCCTTCAAGCAAGCTGGCTATTTTCCAATATGCACATGTTCAGAAGGCACTCCGACTCCCAGCGCCATAGGATCTGAGGAAAACTCCAGCAAGTTTACAAACCAGAGTCAGGAATTCCAAATAGAAGTGGCAGACTGTCAGGGAGACGAATAGTTGTCTGCCACGCCTATTCGTCTCCTCCCCTGCCTTTTATCCACAGCTGAAGGTGGGGCTCTGTTAGCAGCGGTGACTCTTCTGCTCTGAAGACCGGTGTATAGCCTCTCGCTATGCTCTTCTCAACCTCCGCCGTGTCCGCACATCCATTATTGACCCCGTGTGATCCTCCTCTCCTGAATCACTTGCCTTTTGGTTACAAAGCTGGGTCTTCTCACATGGAGAGGGAGTGGACCTCCCTTTGATCCACACATTTTGCCCTCCTGTACACACCATGAGCAACCTGGCCAAGGAGAGCGAGCCAAGCAATAGCAGCCTCAAGGAGAAGGTAAGCTCAGCCAGGCACCCCCTTGGGGAAGGCTAGGCTGAGCTGGGCACTTGCCCTCCATTGCCCAGAGTTCTGGACAGCAAAGGAACCGCCACCTAAGAAATTAAAACTTTTTTCCTTTTTTTTACAATTTGTAACATTTTATTACATTATGGAATAAAATACAAAAATACAAAAGCAAATAGTAGGACACAGTGGGGAGGAAGAAGGGAAAAATGAGGGGGAGAAGGACAAAAGAAAAGGCATTGACTTCCAACTTCCTCTGTTGCAGTAGAATGAAGCATTAACATTGAACCTCAACTTTTTACTTTTCCATAATAGTATAAACTAGCCATTTCTATAACAACAAATGAATCTAACCAGTAAAATCTCGCCCCCCTTTTTTTAGTTATCAAGTTTTTGACACCTTGCTAAGCACTGGCAGTACTCAAATATCATTTTGTCCTAAAAGTGGAACAATCTGTGAAAAGATTGAAAAGCCCTATACTAGAGCATACATACTACAATAAATTATAGACTACACATGAAAAGACATTCCTACTATTGCATCTCCCAAAATTTCAACAGCCATTAAAGTCTTCCATAACTTAACAAATCAAGTTTATTATCCTTTCTGGGGTGTTGTGAGAAGGGGCGTTGGTCTTACCTGAACGCCTTTTCTCAGTACGGAGATGGATAATCCACGGATGGGTTTTCTCTGTCTGCCTGCTCTTGAGACCAAGTAGCCAAAGCTTGACACGCCCCCACTTCCTGTGGAGTCCATTCTTAACGAGGGCGAATTGGCTGATGATTGACGAGGTATTGGCTCTCAGCTCCCTACTAGCGGCCTGCTGGCCTTGGGGTGGGTGTGGATTATCCATCTCCGTACTGAGAAAAGGCGTTCAGGTAAGACCAACGCCCCTTCTCCAGTACAGGAGATGGATAATCCACGGATGGGACGTACCAAAGCCTCACTGTCCCAAGGGGTGGGAAACAGATAAGGCCGGTAGATTGATCTCTGAGACAACTTGCTGGAGGACCCTCCTACCAAAGGAGGCGTCCGCCGATGCAAGGCGGTCTATCTTGTAGTGTCGTATAAACGGGGAAGGCGAGGACCATGTCGCGGCCCTGCAAACTTCCTCGATTGACGCCTGGGTAGCCCATGCCGCCGAAGTTGCAGCGCTTCGGGTGGAATGGGGTGTGAGATGACTTGGGGGCGGCAGAGATGATACATTGTAAGCTTCTGCGATACAGCTTCGGATCCACCTTCCAATGGTGCCCGCGGAAACTTTCCGCCCCAAGGTGCCCGCTTGGAAGGACACAAATAGGGCCTCCGATTTGCGGAAGGGTTCTGTACGCTTTATATAACGCCGCAAGGCTCTGCGGACGTCCAATGTATGCCACTGCCGCTCCCGGTCATGTGTTGGATTTGGACAGAAGTTTGGGAGAATTACTTCCTGTGTCCTGTGAAAGAGTGAATTCACCTTCGGTATGAAGGCAGGATCTAACCTAAGGACCACCCTGTCCTTGTGGAAAATGCATAGGTCGTTTCTGACTGACAGTGCGGCCAGTTCCGAAATTCGTCTGGCCGATGTGATGGCAATCAGGAACGCCACCTTTAGCGACAGGTGTCGCAAGGAAACGGTCGCCAATGGTTCAAATGGTGACCGAGTGAGTGCGTGAAGGACTCGCGGTAGTTCCCAGGACGGGTACCTGTGAATTACTGGAGGTCTGGTGTTATAGGCGCCCTTGATAAAGGCGCGGATCCTGGGGTGGTGAGCTAAGGGAACCGAATCCGTGCAGGTGAGGAGGGTGGACAAGGCCGCCACTTGCCTGCGGATGGTCGCGGGGGCGAGGCCTCTGTCTAGTCCCTCCAAGAGGTAATCTACTATCTGAGGGATGTAGAGTTTGTGTAAGTCAAACTGCCGTTCCCTGCACCAAAGGCAAAAATTTTTCCAAGTGGAGTCATAAATGCGGTTTGTTGCCGGACGGCGTGAAGCTTGAATTATGGTAATGGCCCCGGGAGAGAATAGTTCCTGTGCCATTATCTGGCGCTCAAGTGCCAGGCGGTCAGTTGTAACCATTGGGGTTCCGGGTGACTGATGGTTCCCTGGTGTAGGGACACTTGATGAGGGGGAATGTTCCATGGGGGCGACTGAGACAGGTTCATCAGGTCGGCGAACCACAGTCTCTGTGGCCAATATGGTGCTACTAGGATCACTTCTGCCCGCTCCTGAATCAGCTTTCGGATGACCGCCGGTATGAGTGGTAGTGGGGGAAAGGCATAAAGCAGACCCTGAGGCCACTGAGTTCTCAGAGCGTCCGTCCCCTCTGCTCGCGGCTTGAAGTAATGAGAGTAAAATCTGGGGAGCTGGGCATTGTCTGATGATGCGAACAGATCGAGGATCGGGTACCCGAACTTGCGGGAGATGTCTAGGAACAAGTTCGGGTGTAGCCCCCACTCCGAAGGGTCCACTGTGGTGCGGCTTAGGAAGTCCGCTTGCTGGTTGTTGACCCCCGATATGTGTTCCGCTTTTAGTGACTTCAGATTGGGCTCTACCCAGCTGAATAGGAGTCGTGACTCTGTCATCAGGGTTTTTGATCTGGTCCCCCCCTGCCGATTGATGTGCGCCTTGGCTGCTACGTTGTCTGTTAGGACTAGAACGTGGTGGCCTCTGATTCTGTCTTTGAATTGTTGCAAGGCTAGGTGGATAGCCCTGAGTTCTAGCCAGTTGATGTTGTTTCTCAGATCCGTGGCGGACCAACGTCCCTGTACAAACTGGGAGTCCAGATGGGCTCCCCAACCATACAGACTGGCGTCTGTAGTGATGGTAACTCTGACTGGTTCCTTGAAGGGTGACCCCTTGGTCACGGCCCGAGAGCACCACCAGCGTAGCGCCCTGCGGATTTGTGCCGTGACCCTGACTAGGTGGTTGGATGCGCTGGTGTTCTGCCGTTGGTAAGGGAGCAGAAACCATTGTAGTTCCCGTAGGTGGAGCCTGGCCCAGGGTACAATGGCTATGGCCGATACCATCTTGCCCAATAATTGGGAAAGTGTTAGTATCGGAACTGAACGTTGCCTGTGAACCCAGCGAGCCAGTTCCCTGATGCCGGCCACCCGGTCTTGGGAGAGATAGACCATACAGTTGGTTGTGTCTATCATGGCCCCAGATGCAGCAGCCTGGACGAGGGAACTGTCTGGCTCTTCTGAAAGTTTACTGAGAATCCGTGTAATTGGAGGACGCGAATGACGGTCCTTACGTCCGCCTGAGCTGTCTGTAGGGATGTTGCTTGGATTAGTATGTCGTCTAGGTAACATTGGACGCGTATTGGGATTTTTCTCAGTTTGGCGGCTACCGCTGCTAGTATCTTGGTAAATACCCTGGGTGCCGAAGATAGACCGAAGGGGAGAGCTCTGTATTGGAAGTGTTTTCCCCCGTAACAGAAACGTAGGAACCGGCGGTGGTTTGGGTGGATGGGGATGTGAAGGTAGGCTTCCGTGAGGTCTATCGATGCCAGGAAGTCTCCTTCTCTGATGCTTCCCAGGATGGACTGAAGGGATTGCATCTTGAATTTTTTGTATGTGATGTAGCGGTTGAGGTTTTTTAGGTCCAGGATTGCCCTCCATCCTCCTGAAGTCTTTGGAACCACGAAGAGGATGGAGTAAAATCCTCTGCCTCTGTATTCCGCTGGGACCGGTTCTATGGCTTGAATGTCCAACAGGTGTTGGATGGCCTCCTGCATGAGTTTGCGTTTGGTGGGGTTCCTGGAGACCGAGCAGTTGATGAGTCGGTCTGGGGGTGTGACCAGGAACTCCAGGGACAGCCCGGACTGGATGGTTTGTAGTACCCAGTTGTCCGTGGAGGTCTGCTCCCACTGGTGGAAGAAGTGAGCTAGTCTTCCTCCAATGGGTAGGTCTATGTAGGAGTCATTTTGTCTTCCGGTACGGACGACCCGTTCCACGAAAGGGTCGTCTCGACTGGTTTTGTTGTCTGGGCTGGAACCCCGGTCTGTCGTAGGGGCGGCCGTACGGTTTGTTCTGCCTGGGAGTGAATGGCTTGGGTGCCTGACTGATAGGCGTGGTTGTCGGTTGGCGAAAGGACTGCCTACGAAAGTAAGGTGTGGTACGTTTGTCTGACCTTTTGTTCAAGTGTGCCATGACCTTCCGCTTGTCTTTGTTCTCTACAAGATAGGGGTCCAAGGCCTCCCCAAACAGACCGTTGCTTGAGTAAGGGGCGGTCGCTAGCCGCCACTTAGCCTTGGTGTCAGCTTGCCAGTGTTTTAGCCATAGCATTCTCCTGGCAATTATGTTGGATGCTATGGATCTGGATGAAAAAATGGCCGATTGGAACGTTGCGTCTGCAGCGTATTCCGTGGCTGCTACCATCTTAGCCAGGTCCTGGTGTGTTCGTATGTCCTCCATAGGAACTATGGTTTGTAGTTGTTGCAACCAGATGAGGGTGGCCCGGACAAAAAAGGAGGCCGAGGTGGCTGCTTTGATGGCCCATGCCGCTGTCTGGTGGGTTTTGCGAAAGGCTTGTTCCCACTTTTTGTCATCTGCCTTAAGGGCCTCCACTAGGTCCCCAGCCATGGCTGTCTGGGAGACCAAGGGGGTCCAGGCTTCATCTACTTTAGGAATTTCTAAGGCCTCATTGAGGTCTGTGGCAGTGCTGTATAATTTTTTGTCCGTACCACTCACTGATGGGAAGGAAGCGGGAGAGTCCCATGGCTTCTTGATCCCTTTCAGGAAAATGGCGGGGCAAGGTATATGGTGTTGTGTTGTCACCTTTTCTACGAATACGGGTCTGGATGTGGTGGCCGGTGTCGCTTGCGGCTGAGAAAACTGATCCGTCCCCATGTCCGCAATGGCTGTGGCCTTGCGTAGTATCGTGAGGAAGCGGTTGGGATTAAATAATCCCCCTGAGGGGGGCTCAGGGGGAAGTTCCTCATCCTCTGACATAGAGATCCCAGGTTGATCCTCCTCTTGTGGTGAAGAATAACCACTCATGGAGGACTGGGCCGGGGAGACGGGTTCCTGAATGCCTGAGGACTCTGAGGGGAGTTCCGAGTGTGGCATGGCTGAGATGGAGGGCCCCTGGTCGTGGTGGGCGGAGCGCTGTGCTAGGGCTC
The DNA here is from genome assembly GCF_016545835.1 of Crotalus tigris. Classification (NCBI taxonomy): domain Eukaryota; kingdom Metazoa; phylum Chordata; class Lepidosauria; order Squamata; family Viperidae; genus Crotalus; species Crotalus tigris. The sequence goes on from NW_024100452.1 coordinate 413,583, forward strand.
GGTCCACCACTTTGGTTAATAGGGCCTCTAGCCGTCCATCTGCCCAGATGTCCCCTATGTCATTACCTTTGGGTGTGGTGACCGCAGGTGGAGAGTTGGACTCAGTGGTTGTGCCTGCCGCCGTGGTTGTTTGTTGGGCTGATGTAGATGGCGGATCCAGTGGTTGCGGTGTTCCTGGAATGGACCACGCGCTCTGGGTTGATGTGGATGGACCCAATGGTAATTCCATCTCGGTGGCCGCTATTTGAACCAATTCCAATTGGGCCTGCCTCTGCGCTCTGGAGAACTCCTTCTCCAGGGCCTGGTGCCTACGGCTGGCTTGCTTTTCCGCCAACTTGGAGGGCCTCTTGAGCGAGTGTTTTGTCTTCGCTTTGCACTTGCCTGCCACCTTCTGGTCAGAAGGTGTGTTGCAGCCGTAATTGGGAGATGGAGGGGTCGTGCTCATGGATTGAGGCAACGAGGGTCCCTCCATTCCGCTTGAGCAGTCCCAGAAAAACTGAGAAGACGCTCAGGCAGGCAAGTATTGGCGGGAGCGAAATTGGAACAAGTACCAGGACTGTTCCCCTGATCACCCGACCACAACAAAAATATTCTCTCTGGGCTAAGGTCACGGTAGCTGAGGGAGGTACCGAAGGCACGTTTGGAACCACTCTTTGGGTTCCGCCCGGAGGCCTTAGGTGACCAGGCAACGTGCACCAGTAGAAAAAGGAAAAGGGAGGCAAAAAATATCAGTGGCGACCTCAAAAGGGTCTGTAGGCCTGACTTAATACACAGCAGGTATCAAATGGCGGTCACCTAGAGCGGAATTTATTCTTATTAATACTATTACTATTATACTAATAATAGGAACAACAACAATAATAAAATAATAATAATAATAACAACAACAACAATAATGGTGATGATGATAATATTGTGTGTTCTGTCTTTAGGCCTGTTGGCCCTGCAGTCGCTTAATTTTTAGCTTTAAAAAAAATTTTTTTTTAATTATTATTATTATTATTTTTAAAATTTATGTATCTATTTTTATTATTATTATATTTTGTCCTATTATTATATGTGTGTATCGGGGGTGGAGCGCTGGTTGTGTGCTCCTATTCCGCCTCTATCAGTGATTCCAGATATGATGTAGAGCTTCCTTAAGCTCGTTTGCCTTTCTCTGGCAAGAGATGGCAGCCACAGCTTGTTTCTCCCTGAAAAAGGGCTTTGCGGATCCCAGGAGGGTTCTCTAGCCTCCGTTTCTTGGTTGGGGCTTACTCCCTTCCTGTGCTTCGTTTCCCTCTGAAAATAAGCTCCGCAGCCTCCCAGAAGCTGCTTGTGCCCGGGGATTTAAATTTGGCGCGCTGGTGACGTTTTAAGGGAATCCCAGTCAGGGATTGCCTTTGTTGTCTGAAAACGGCAACTAAAATGGCGCCCGCGGTTGCCCTGGGCTGCTAGGGAATCTCCGATGATCCGAATTCAAGTTTGAATCCGGACCTGGAGATTGTTATTTTTTCCCCCAATTTGAGGAAAAAATCCCTTGGAAGGTTGGGGAGAAAAGCTCAGCAAGTGGTCTCTGCTGATGCCTTTTTCCCCCCCCTTTTCCACCTCCAGAGCCCTGGGGCTGACTGGGATCCGTGGGGAGTTTCCCCCCCCCACACCCCCTTTTTCAATTTTAATATAGGATCAGGGATGATCCCAAGGAAAACTTAGTGTTTGGGGAAAAGGTTCAGCAAGTAGTCTCTGCTGATGCCTTCTTCCCCCCCCTTTTCACCCCCCAGAGCCCTGGGGCTGGCTGATATCTGTGGGGAAATTTCCCTCCCCACCAATCCCCTTTTTAATTTTAGGTTTGAGATCAGGACTGATCCCCAGAAAATTTTGTGGTTAAATTCCTATAGGTGGCAATTTTTTTTTTTTTTTGGAAGGGGAAGCCAATTATCAAGGGATAATCAATCAATGGATTTCTTGTCTAACCTGATAAGCTGAGAGCCACGCCAAAACGAGTCTTCTTCGAGCAGAGACCAAGTTAAGAATGGACTCCACAGGAAGTGGGGGCGTGTCAAGCTTTGGCTACTTGGTCTCAAGAGCAGGCAGACAGAGAAAACCCATCCGTGGATTATCCATCTCCTGTACTGGAGAATCAATACTCTCCCTGCTCTATTTAACATCTACATGAAGCTACTAGGTAAGGTAATTTGACAGCTCAGGATGAGATATAATCAGCATTCAGATGATACTCAGCTGTACATCTCCACATTGGGCTAACCAAATGATACTATGGAGGCCTGTGCCTGATGCCTGAAAACTATGGAGAACTAGCTGGAGAGGAACAGTCTTCAGTCTTCAATCCTAGCAAGACTGACTGTCTATGGGTTTGGGGGCCATTCAAATCTTTTAAGATTCCACCTTTAGTTCAAGATATACTGTAGTTGCACCACTCCTGATCAAATCAGTATTTATTTAATTTGTATCCTACCTTTATTATTTTTATAAATAACTCAAGGCAGCGAACATATCCAACACACCTTCTTCTTCTCCCATCTGTGAGGTGGCTTGGGTTGAAAGAAAGTGATTGATCCAAAGTCACTTAGCTGACTTATATGCTAATATACATAATATCAGTATACAATCTGGGAGCTCCTCCTGGATTCATAGTTCCTATTTGAAGAGTAGGTAAAAGCTGTGGCTGGGAGACTTTTGCAGGGTTGCATTTTGTTCACCATTCATCCAATCATCATTCTGTATTCTAGGAAAGTATGTCCTTTCCTAGAACACAAGGCACTACATATGACCATTCATCTTTGGTTAATTCTTCAATGAACTACTGCAATGTGCTGTACATGAGGCTGCCACTGATAATTATGGATATTTCTCAATTCTCAATTTTACATTTTTTATAAACAAGCTTCACTCATTTCCTATAGGTTTTCAGATGCTATTCAAAGTGCTGGTTGTTACCTATGAAGGCCTTCATGACATCAGGTTGGGATACTTGAAGAACTTGATGATACTTGAAAAAGAGACTACTTTATTCAGTAGTCTCTATCCATCCTATTTGTTTCAGAGGCATATTTTGGATCTTATCAACTGAAGAATGGCATCTTGCTATCTAACCCTTTTGAGTCATGGTGTGTTTTTGGAACACCTCATTGAGATTACATTCGGACCTCACCCTGCTGGCCTGCCAGAAAGTGCTGAAGATGTGGATATTTGCCAACTCATGGAGATCAAAAAAAGTGAAGCTCAAGTGGTTTGATATAGGCAGGCCTTGAGTTATGACCACTCATTTAGCAACTGTTCAAAATTACAATGGAGCTGAATAAGGAGGACTTACAACTGCTCTGTGAAGCTGTGGCTATCACTATGTCCCCACAATCACCTGAGTAGAGAACTCAGTAATATTCTACTCCATAGCACCTTCTGCCTATCTGCACTCCATAACAAGCGCGCAGGCACCCAGAGCAATTCCTGCTCATGCTCCTCAGCATCCATCAAAGGCCCTCACCTAGGTTTCCGGTGACGTCGCTGCAAGATGGACACTGGGGAATGAAGCTCCATTCCCCAAGCCCGATTTCTACCAGCTGGGGAGTCCAATAGGATTGAAAGTCACCCCATACAGGCAACTGCCCAAAGGTGAAACTTTGCAGATCACTGGCCTACTTGATCCAAAGGAACCCTCGGGACTGGCAGGAAGAAAGGTGGACCACACCTATGTGATCAGCCAGAAGCAGCTGATTGTCGAAGACAACGAATTCTAAAAGAAGAAAGCAAAACAGCTGATCCAGGTGAGACTACTTTCCTTATCTCTCTACAAGTGAAAATACCGGTTCTGGGAAAAAGCATTCAAAAGCAAAAAATCCCCAAGCTCCAGAGAAGTGGGGCTTTTTTCCTTACCCCTCCCTCCTGAACTATAAGCGGTGGTTTAACTTTGGGGAAATTAAAACTGACCTATAACAATATTGTGAAGATAACTGAGGCATAAAAAAGGATAATTTGGAAAACTTTTGGATTTATAAATCTTTTTTCTTTATTCCTTGTTTGGAAACTATCGGGATTTAACTTCTTAAACTTTTTTTTAAAGTATGGTGGGAATGGACATCTAATGACATTTAGTGGCAAAACAGAACTACATTTAATCTTGCTTTTTTCTCTCTTTTCTTTATCTTACTGAGTTGCTCTGATTGGAGTTTTAAAACTTGGCTGTATGCCCAGCCACAGCTTATAATTTAAACATTTTGGTGTCCTTGGCATACAATAACAATAAGAAGAAGAGGAGGAGGAAAAGGAAGAAGAAGAAGAAGTAGTAGTAGTAGTAATAGTAGTAGTTGGAAGGGAACTTGGAGGTCATTTAGTCCAGCCCCCTGCTCAGGCAGGAAACCCTATACCATGGCTGGCTGTCCAGTCTCTTCTTAAAAACTTCCAGTGTTGGAGCATTTACCACTTCTGGAGGCAGGTTGTTCCACTGATTAATTGTTCTGTCAGGAAGTTTCTCCTTAGTTCTAGGTTGCTTCTCTCCTTGATTAGTTTCCATCTGTTGCTTCTTGTCCTGCCTTCAGGTGCTTTGAAGAATAGCTTGACTCCCTCTTCTTTGTGGCAACCCCTGAGATATTGGAACACTGCTATCATATCCCCCCTTGTTCTTCTCTTTATTTAACTAGACATACCCAATTCCAGCAACGTTCCTTATATGTTTTAGCCTCCAATCCCCTAACCATTTGTTGCTCTTCTCTGTACTCTTTCTAGCATCTCAACATCTTATTTACATCGTGGTGACCAAAACTGGATGCAGTATTCCAAGTGTGGCCTTACCAAGGCATTGTAAAGTGGTATTAATACTTCATGTGATCTGGTTTCTATCCCTCTGTTAATGTAGCCCAGCACTGTGTTGGCTTTTTGGGCAGCTGCAGCACACTGCTGGCTCATATTTAAGTGATTGTCCACTAGGACTCCAAGATCCCTCTCACAGCTGTTACTATTGAGCAAGGTACCCCCTATACTATATCTGTGCATTTGGTTTTTCTTGCCTAAATGTAGAACCTTACTTTTTTCACCACTGAATTTCATGTTTTTAGATAGCGCCCAGTGTTCAAGTCTGTCTAGATCAGCGGTTCTCAACCTGTGGGTCGCGACCCCATTTGGGGTCAAACGACCATTTCACAGGGGTCGCCAAACAACGCATTCCGCCATTTTCCCCCTTTTCTTTAGCTGTGCTACTCCCTCTTATTCTATTGGCTTTTGAAAGCCAATAGAATAGACTCTATTCAAGAGACTCTATTCTATTGGCGTTCAAAAGCCAATAGAATCTATTGGCTTTTGAAAGCCAATAGAATAGACTCTCTTGAATAGAGTCTAATTCTATTGGCTTTCAAAAGCCAATAGGAATTGTCCAGGCTGTCTCTGCCCTGCTGAGCCCGCCAAAAGCCCCACTCTGCAAATGGTGCTGCAAGGCGAACTTTCTGGAAAGCTTCCCTCCCTGCTGAGCAACTACTAAAAGTAAGTAAAAGAGGGCCAAGGGTGGGAGGTGGGAGGCTGGCGAGCGCAGGGAGGGTTGCGTGGGGCCCGGCGGGTGCCTTACCTGCCTTGGGCTGGGACAGCTGGTGGCCCAGCCGGTGGTCGGCCTGCGCCGTCGCTGCCGCTTGCCGTGGCCGCCCAGGAGCGCCTGGGCCTGCCCCGAACAGGCGGTGGCCAAGGTAAGGCTAGCGGAGCAGCGGCGGGTGCAGGGAGGGCTGCTGGTGCGCGTGGGGCCCGGCGGGTGCCTTACCTGCCTTGGGCTGGGCCACCTGGTGGCCCAGCCAGTGGTCAGCCTGTGCCGTCGCTGCCGCTTGCCGTGGCTGCCCAGGAGCGCCTGGGCCTGCCTGCCGCCGCCCCAAACAGGCGGTGGCCAAGGTAAGGCTAGCGGGGCAGTGGTGGGCGCAGGGAGGGTTGCTGGTGCGCGTGGGGCCCAGTGGGTGCCTTACCTGCCTTGGGCAGGGCCAGCTGGTGGCCCAGCCGGTGGTAGGCCTGCATCGTCTCTGCCACTTGCCAGCTACGCCTTGGCTGGTGCAGGGGGCGGCACCACGCATGCGCGGCGCTCCCGGGCAGGGAAATACAGGTAGTCCTCGACTTACGACCGGTCGCCGCGTCGCGGCATTAGGAAGGTTGAGAACCACTGGTCTAGATCCTCCTGTATCTTAAGCCTGTCTTCTGGAGTGTTGGCTATTCCTGCCAGCTTGGTGTCATCTGCAAATTTGATGAGTTCCCCATCTATCCCCTCATCCAAATTGTTGATGAAGATGTTGAAGAGCACTAGACCTAGAACAGAGCCCTGGGGCACCACACTACACACTTCCCTCCATGTAGATGCAGTTCCATTGAGGACCACACACTGAGTACGGCCAGTCAACAAGCTACAAATCCATCTGGTGGTGATGCTGTTTAACCCACATTTTTCTATCTTATCAAGTAGTAGGATGTGATCTACTTTATCAAATGTCTTACTGAAGTCCAAGTAAATTATATCCACAGCATTCCTCTGATCCACTAATTTTGTCACTTGGTTAAAGAATGCAATAAGATTTGTCTGGCATGATTTGTTTTTGACAAACCCATGTTGGCTTTTAGTAATGACTTTGTTTGCCTCTAGGTGTTTGCTGATTCGTTGTTTATTTTTTCCAGAATCTTTCCAGATATTGAGGTCAGGCTGATAGGTCTGTAATTTCCTGGATCCATTTTTTTCCCCTTTTTTGAAGATGGGAACTACATCAGCTCTTTTCCAGTCCTCTGGTAGTTCCCCAGTGCTTCAGGATCTTTGAAAAATATACCTCAGTGGTTCTGAGATCACATCTGCCAGTTCCTTGAGAACCTTGGGGTATAATACATCTGGTCCTGGTAATTTGAACTGATCTAGGCTGGACAGGTGCTCACCCTACCATTTTCTTGCCTATCTTAATTTATGTTTCTATTCTGTTTTTTATGGCACTATTTTTGATAGGTTGGTCTGTTTTTTTCCCTTTGTGTAAAGACAGATGCAAGAAACGAGTTAAATAGTTCTGCTTTCTCCCTGTTGCTTGTCACCTTCTTGCCACTTTCCCCCACTAATGGACCAATCATTTCCTTCACTTTTTTCTTGTTTTTTACATGTTGAAAGAAGCTTTTTTTATTATTTTTGACTTTGGTCGCAAGCCTTAGTTCATTTTGATCCTTAGCTTTCCTCACTTTACCTTTGCAGGCTCAGGCTATTTGCTGATATTCTGCCTTAGTTATATGCCCCTCTTTCCACTTTTTATACTTGTCTTTTTTATCTTTCAATTTATCAGAGAGTTCTTTATTCAGCTATGCTGGTTTCTTTTGAGAGCTGTTATTTTTCTTCTTTGTTGGTATTGTGCTAGACTGGGCTTTTATTATCTCATTTTTCAAAATTTCCCAAGCTTCTTGAGTTGTTTTCCCCTTGAGGATTCTCATTCATGGAATCCTTCCCAAGCCCTCTCTAAGTTTACTGAAATTAGCTCTCTTAAAGTCCAAGACTCTAGTTTGACTGTGTTCTATTGCTTGTGCTTCTATAATGTTGAATTCCAATATTGCATGATCACTTCCTCCCAAGGTTCCTATGGTTTCACACCTTCTATCATTTCATCTCTGTTAGTGAGAATTAGATCCAATATGGCTAATCCCCTAGTTCCCTTCTCTACTTTTTGAGAGACAAAGTTGTCTGCTAAGTTTGTCAGGAATCTGTTTGATCTTCCACTTGGTACAGTTGATGTCAGGGTAATTAAAGTCCCCCATTACTATTGTGATGTGCTTCCTACATACCTTAGTTAGCCGACTAGCAAAAAGTTCATCTATTTCATCTGTTTGGTTGGGTTCCAACCAAACAGATGAAACACAGGCTCTGTGTTCCATTTGTGGGTTTCATCCCATGTTTCCGTAATGGCAACAATATCATATCTGCCCTCATTAACCTGAATTTCTAGTTCACCCTGTTTATTGTTCATACTCTGTGCATTGGTGTATAGACATTTGAGTCCTTTATGACTGACCCTATGTTTACTTTCTACATAACCTGTGTGGTGTCTAAGTTCCCCTATTTTATTACCATCTGTTTGGTTAGTGCACTTTGTGTGGCACTCGCTATTAAAAGCTTGATTTTGCTTGACAGTAAAGTTGTTATTCTTGTCCACACACACATCTATGTTACATGGACTGATAGCCCTATAATTTTTAGATTGCTGAGGACAGGGATGTTTTGTATCAATTAACTCACTGTCCTCGTTTAGTTTAAATATTCCTACAGAAAATCTGTGAATTTATTGTCGAGTAACTCAGTCCCTTTCTTTGATGGATGCAAACCATCTCTTTTGTACATTTTTTCATTGGACCAGCTACAGACATCGTAACTAATATAACCAAAGCCTTCCCCTTTACACCACTCCTTTAGCCACATATTGAATTATGCTATACGCTGACCTTTTCCATTTTGCTCCTTATACACTGGTAAAACCTCTGAAAAAGTAAGCCTACAGCCTATCCTGCTAAGTTCCTGCCCCAAGCTCTGGAAATCATTCTCCAGAGAGTACATCTTTTTGAAACAGATCGTTAGTGCCAAGATATACAATAGCCTCCACATCACAGCCCTTGCTGGCATTCTTGACTATTTTAAAAATACGCTTCTTGTCCCTACTGACAGCACCTGGAAGACACCTGACCTCTTTCGAAACCTCTGTGTCCTTTCCTAAATTTACATCCCTTATAACTGAATCACCAACCAGAAGATGGCTTCTCTTTTTGGATGTCTTTTTGTTCTTGCATGACTGATGTAATACCTGATTTGCACTTCTCCCTGTCGAAAGCAAGTTCTTCATCTAGGACCACGATCCCCTGCTTATTTGAGTTATCATCACAAATATCTTTACCTGTCTCCTTGATGTCCCTATTAAGGTCAGCAAGGGCGTTGTATCTGTTGTGCAGAGACACAGCAAAAGCTTTGTATTTATGGTTCACAGCTCTCGCCCTGCCAGATCTCAGTTGTCCACATTGCCCTTCTCCTGCAGGATCTTTGTGGTAGAGGGGGTTGATAGCACGGAGACTCAATAGAGTAGAAGGGCTGAACTGGATACCTAATTTCTGCCTGAAGAGCATAGATTACAGACCCTAGATAAATAATCTGTCCTTGTAGATTAGTGATTTCTTTACAGATAGGACAGTTTCCAAGTTTGAAAAGAGTACTGCAAAAGACAGCTGCAAAACAAGTGTTGCACTGAACTAAGCCAGACATTCTGAGATACAAGGAATCTCAGACACACTTGCCCTGAATGTACCGCTGCTGTTTTTTATTTTTAGTTAGTAGTTTAAGTAGTTTAGCTACTTTCCTCCTCCACCCTCCACCTTTTTAACTCACAGATTGTAGCTCTTCCCAGCAAGCTCTGGCAGTTTAAATGCAATGGAGATCCAATCAGCAGGGCCTCAGCTACTTTCTTCCTCCACCCTTCTCCTTTTTAACTCACAGATTTATAGTACTAAAGATTGTTGCTGAAACTGAAAACTCTTTTTGGATTTCCCTTTTCTATTTTAACATGGCTTAAAGAATGGATAATGCTTAGAGATAAAAGACTATTATACCAAGAACGGCATGACTTACAAATTGGTTGGCATGCCTTTCTGTGGTATGGGAAGAATAAAGCACGTAGACACTTTCAAAACCACTTTATTAGAAATGCACTTCTTTTAGAATGGGAAAAAATAAAAGCAAAAATTTATATTAAGATACCTGGATGGCTTTCAACAATGGAAGTTTTCGCTTAGCCAAATTTAATTAATTACAACAAAGTTTGTGACTTATAAAGATATTTTGGACAATGAAGGAAAATTGAAAGACAGACAAGACCTACAAGAACAAAGTATTGATCTACCATGGTGGCCATATCTGCAAATTCAAATGAGATATGAAAAAGATATTAAAACAATGGGATTCTATAAGGAACAGACAGAATTTGATCAGATACTGTTAAAAACAGATGAAAAGCTGATTAAGAAACTCTATAAATTTCTGTTAAATTTAAGGATGGAGGAAGAACAAGTTAAATGATGATAATATGAGCAAAGAACTTTGGATATAATATAGAATTAGAAGACTGGCAAAGTTATGGGAAAGAAATGTAAAATTAACTAAAGCAGTGACATATAAAGAAAGCATATATAAAATGTTTTACAGATGGCATATGACACCAGTGAGATTAGCAAAAATGTTTAAAAATGCTTTAAACAAGTGTTGGAAATGCAAACAAAGACCAGGTACTTACTATCATATCTGGTGGACATGCCCAAAAGCAAAAGGATTTTGGGTAAAAATACATTTATGGTTGGAGAAAATGACTAAAAAACAAATAGACTTTTAACCAGAATTATTTTTGTTAGGAATAATAGGAGCAAATTATGAGAAAGATTGTATATATTTAATTTTACGTACTAACTGTAGCAAGAATTGTAGAGATGGGGCGTTGTCTTACCTGAACGCCTTTTCTCAGCATGAAGAATGGAGAATCCACCAATGGGTTAAAGAAGTCTCTAGCCCAATCAGACCAAATCAATCAAGTTGCCACGCCCCCTGCTGGACTGGACCTTGCCCCAGTTTCGAAAAGGGTGAAGCTAAAGACTGTGTGACGTGTTGGCTCCCAGTTCCTGACACTGACCTGACTGTGAACTTCAAAAGGGAGAGGGGGTGGATTCTCCATTCTTCATGCTAAGAAAAGGCATTCAGGTAAGACAACGGCCCTTCTCCAGCATGGAAAAGAATGGAGAATCCACGAATGGGACATACCAAAGCCCATGTGACCCTACGGGTGGGAAACAGGCTGGTCAAGTGTCAACGCTGACTGAACCCCCTGCTGTAAAACACGGCGGCCGAAGGAGGCCTCTGCAGAGGCAAATTTATCAAGCCTGTAAAGATGGATAAAGGGGGAAGGCGAAGACCACGTCGCCGCCCTACAAATGACAACGATAGAAGCCTGAGTGTGCCACGCAGCTGATGTAGAGGGACTGCATGTGGAGTGTGCTGTCAGACAGATGGGCACAGGTAGGGAGCGTACCCGGTACGACTCTGCGATGCAGGCCTTGATCCACCTGGCAATAGTAGAGGAAGAGACCTTCTGATCTTTAGAAGCCGGATGGAAAGATACAAAAAGTGTCTCCGATCTACGAAAGACAGCTGTCCGTTTAATGTAATATTGCAGGGCCCTGCGGACATCTAGAACATGCCATTGCCTCTAAGTCGTGTGATAGGTTAGGACAAAAGTCCGACAATACAACCTCTTGTGCCCTATGGAATAAGGTGTTAACCTTAGGAATGAACGAGGAGTCCAACCGCAGGACCACTCTGTCCTGTTGAAAGGTGCATATGATGATACCTCCCGCCTACCAGCCATTTGGAAACCCGCCCTTATTGACAAACGACTCCCTAACACAAAAAATGACACCAGACCCACACTCACTAAAACCACACAGGATGTCACCACCACACGTCCACGCAAAAAGCAAACCCAAAGCCACACCTATGATGAGGCACGACCACAAACCAGAAGCCAGACCACAGCTGCATCATTAGCCACTTTAAACCCCTCCAATCCATACATGAAGCAAACTGACACCCTCCATGAAGAGGAGACACAACCACGAATGAGAAGCCAAAAAATAGCAAGGCATCCCAAAATCTTAAACCCCTCTGCAACTCAGACTAACCTGAGCACAACCAAACAGAACACTCCCCCAGCCAATCAGAGCACAACCAACCCCCCAGCCAATCAGAGCACAGCCAACCCCCCAGCCAATCAGAGCACAGCCAAGCCCCTAGCCAATCAGAACACACCTCCACCCAATCAGAACACAGCCAAGCTCCCACCCAATCAGTTCATACCCCCACTGGCAGTTAAAAGGAAGAAACAGCTAAGACCACACCTTGCTGCTCGAAGCATGAAGCTGAAAACACCAGCCTGAAGATGACGAATGGGACTTCGTCGAAACGTCGCCAAGACACTTCCAATTTTACGCGGGAGAAAACCCAAACAACCAAAGACCTACATACAAATACCCGCGAAAACCTCAGAAAACGTATATATATATACGATTAAAAAGGTTAAAAATATGAACCCTGGGAGTATACATGGTGAAGAAATAAAATGAACACCAGGGTAATAAAAACTGTAAAAGTTGAATCATAGTAATGGCGCCAGGAGAGAATAGTTCCTGCGTCATTATCCGGCGCTCAGGTGCCAGACGGTCAACTGTAACCATTGGGGTTCCGGATGACGGATGGTTCCCTGGTGTAGGGACACTCGACGAGGAGGAATGTTCCACAGGGGCGACAGACAGGTTCATCAGGTCGGCAAACCACGGTCTCTGTGGCCAGTATGGTGCCACTAGGATCACTTCTGCCCGCTCGTGTATCAGCTTGCGGATAACCGCCGGTATGAGTGGGAGTGGGGGGAAGGTGTAAAGTAGGCCTTGGGGCCACTGAGTTCTTAAGGCGTCCGTCCCCTCCGCCCGTGGATTGAAATAGCGGGAGTAAAATCTGGGGAGCTGGGCATTGTCTGATGATGCGAACAGATCGAGGATCGGATGCCCAAACCTGTGGGAGATGTCTAGGAACAGGTCTGGGTGTAGCCCCCACTCCGAAGGGTCCACTGTGGCGCGGCTTAGGAAGTCCGCTTGTTGGTTGTTGACCCCCGATATGTGTTCCGCTCTTAGCGACTCTGGACTCTACCCAGTTGAATAGGAGTCGCGCCTCTGTCATGAGGGTTTTTGATCTGGTCCCTCCCTGACGGTTGATGTGTACCTTGGCTGCTACGTTGTCTGTTAGGACTAGAACATGGCGGCCTCTGATTCTGTATCTGAACTGTTGCAGAGCTAGATGGATTGCTCTGAGTTCTAGCCAGTTGAAGTTGTTCCTCAGGTCTGCGACGGACCAACGTCCCTGCGCGAACTGAGAGTCCAGATGGGCTCCCCAACCGTACAGACTGGCGTCTGTCATGATGGTAACCCTGTCTGGTTCCTTGAAGGGTGACCCCTTGGTCACGGCCCGAGAGCACCACCAGCGTAGCGCCCTGCGGATTTGTGCCACAACCCTGACTAGGTGATTGGATGCACTGGTGTTCTGCCGTTGGTATGGGAGCAGCAACCACTGTAGGTCCTACAGATGAAACCTGGCCCAGGGCATTATGGCTATGCAAGATACCATCTTGCCTAATAATTGGGAGAGAGTTACTAGCGGAGCTGAGCGCTGTCTCTATACCCGGCGAGCCAGTTCTCTGATGCTGGCCACCAGCTCCTGGGAGAGATAGACCATGCAGTTGGTTGTGTCTATCGTGGCCCCCAGGTGCAGCAGCCTGGACGAGGGAAGTGTCTGGCTCTTTTGGAAGTTTACTGAGAAGCCATGTAGTTGGAGAACGCGAATGATGGTCCTTACGTCCGCCTGAGCTGCCTGCAGGGATGTTGCTTGGATTAAGATATCGTCTAGGTAACATTGGACGCATATCAGAATTTTTCTCAGTTTGGCAGCTATCACTGCTAGTATTTTCGTAAATACCCTGGGTGCAGAGGACAGGCCGAAAGGGAGAGCCCTGTATTGGAAATGTTTTCCTCCGTAACAGAAGCGTAGGAACTGACGGTGATTTGGGTGAATGGGAATGTGAAGGTAGGCTTCCGTGAGGTCTATCGATGCCAAGAAGTCTCCTTGTCTGATGCTTCCCAGGATGGACTGAAGGGATTGCATCTTGAATTTTTTGTACGTTATGTAGCGGTTGAGATTTTTGAGGTCCAGGATTGCCCTCCATCCTCCTGAGGTCTTGGGAACCATGAAAAGGATAGAGTAAAATCCTCTGATTCTGTATTCCGCTAGGACCGGTTCTATGGCGTGAATATCCAACAGGTGTTGGATGGCCTCCTGCATGAGTCTGCGTTTGATAGGATCCCTGGAGACCGAGCAGGTGGTGAGCCGGTCTGGGGGTGTGACCAGGAACTCCAGGGACAACCCAGACTGGATGGTTGGTAGTACCCAGTTGTCCGTGGAGGTCTGTTCCCACTGGTAGAAGAAGTGGGCTAGTCTTCCCCCAATGGGTAGGTCGGTGTAGGAGTCATTTGGTCTTCCGGTACGGACAACCCATTCCACGAAATGGTCATTTCGACTGGTTTTGTTGCCTGGGCCGGAAGCTCGGTCTGTCGTAGGGGCGGTCGTACGGCCTGTCCTGCCTGGGAGTGAATGGCTTGGGGGTCTGGCTGATACACGTGGTTGTCGGTTGCCGAAAGGACTGCCTACGAAAATAAGGTGTGGGACATTTGTCAGACCTTTTGTTTAAGTGTGCTTGTCCTTGTTCTCTACAAGATAAGGGGCCAGGGCCTCCCCAAACAGGCTGCTGCCTGAGTAAGGGGCGGTCGCTAGGCGCCACTTAGCCTTGGTGTCGGCCTGCCAGTGTTTTAGCCATAGCATTCTCCTGGCAATTATGTTGGATGCTATGGATCTGGATGAAAAAATGGCCGATTGGAGTGTTGCGTCTGCAGCGTATTCCGTGGCTGCCACCATCTTAGCCAGGTCCTGGTGAGTCCGCATGTCCTCCATAGGAATTATGGCTTGTAGTTGTAACCACATGAGGGTGGTCCGGACAAAAAAGGAGGCCGAGGTAGCTGCTTTTATGGCCCATGCCGCTGTCTGGTGGGTTTTGCGAAAGGCTTGTTCCCACTTTTTGTCATCTGCCTTAAGGGCCTCCACTAGGTCCCCAGCCATGGCTGTCTGGAAGACCAAGGTGGTCCAGGCTTCATCTACCTTAGGAATTTCTAAGGCGTTGTTGAGATCTGTGGCTGTGCTGTACAATTTTTTGTCCATACCACTCACTGATGGGAAGGAAGCGGGAGAGTCCCATTGCTTCTTGATCCCTTTCAGGAAAATGGCGGGGCAAGGCACGTGGTGTTGCGTTGTCACCTTTTCAACAAATATAGGTCTGGACGTGGTGGCCGGTATCGCCTGCAGCTGAGGGAACTGGTCTGTCCCTATGTCCGCAGTGACTGTGGCCTTGCAGAGTATCGTGAGGAAGAGGTTGGGATTAAATAACCCCCCTGAGGGGGGCTCAGGGGGGAGTTCCTCATCCTCTGACATGGTAATCTCTGGTTGCTCCTCCTCTTGTGGTGAAGAGTAACCACTCATGAAGGACTGGACCGGGGAGTGATGAATGCCTGAGGACTCTGTGGGAGTTCAAAGGGTGGCATGGCCGAGGTGGAGGCCCCCTGATCGTGTTGGGCGGAGCGCTGTGTTAGAGCTCAGTCCACCACTTTGGTTAAAAAGGCCTCTAGCCGTCCGTCTGCCCAGATGTCCCCTATGTTGTTACCTCTGAGTATGGTGACCGCAGGTGGTGAAGTGGACTCAATGGTTGTGCCCGCAGTCGTGGTTGTTTGTTCGGTCGAGTGGATGGCGAGCCCAGTGGTGGCGGTGTTCCCGGAATGGACCACATACCCTGGGTTGATGTTGATGGACCCAATGATAATTCCATCTCGATGGCCGCCATTTGAACCAAATCCAATTGGGCCTGCCTCTGCGCTCTGGAGAACTCCAGGGCCTGGTGCCTATGGCTGGCTTGCTTTTCCGCCAACTTGGAGGGCCACTTGAGCGAATGTTTTGTCTTCACTTTGCAATTGCCTGCCGCCTTCTGTCCACAAGGTGTGTTGCAGCCGTAATTGGGAGGTGGAGAGGTCGTGCTCATGGACTGAGGTAATGAGGATCCCTCCATCACATTTGAGCAGTCCCAGAAACAACTGAGAAGGAGCTCAGGCAGGCAAGTGGTTGGCGGGCGCGAGATTGGAATAAGTACCAAGACTGTTCCCCTGATCACTCGACCAATAAAAAAAATTCTCTTTGGGCTACGGTCACGGTAGCTGAGGAAGGGACCAAAGGCACGTTTGGAGCCACTCTCTGGGCTCCGCCTGGAGGCCTTAGGTGACCAGGCAATGTGCACCAGTAAAAGAAAAAGGACAAAAATTTCAGTGGCGCCCTCGAGAAGGCCTGTAGGCCTGACTTAACTAATAGAAAGGGCACCAAATGGCGGCCACCCAGAGCGAAAAGCAGAAAAGGGATACTGATTTCCCTCCCCCTGGGCTGCTATGATCTAGTTGTTGTTGTTGTTGTTGTTAAATATATGTATATATATCCTGCCCTTAGGCCTTGTTGGGCCTTGCAGCAAGATTAGGTATAGGTTTAGGTATAGGTTTCGTTAGGCCTATATAGCCGGGGTTCTTGTTTTAAAATTTTGTATTTCCTGCTGCCCGGGGGGGATCGTAGATGGAGCGCTGGCTGTGCGCTCCTATTCTGCCACTTTCACGAGCCTCCGATTTAACTGTGGAGCTTCTTTGAGCTCCGTTAATTTTTGCGATGTTAAAATGGTGGCCACGGCCCATTTTCCTCCGAAAACGGGCTCCGCGGCCTCCAGGAATGTTCAAGAACCTCCGATTTGACTGTGGAGCTTGTTTGCGCTACGTTTATTTCTGCGGTTTTAAAATGGCGGCCACGGCCCGTTTTCCTCCGAAAATGGGCTCCGCGGCCTCCCAGACAGTCCTGGCACCTGGGGAATTCGAAATTGAAGCGCTGGCTATGCGCTCCTATTTCGTTGTATTCGGGGAATTCCATCCGAGGATTGCCTCTGTTGCCTGAAAAGGCAACTAAAATGGCGCCCGCAGTTGCCCTAGGCTGCTGGGGCAAGCTCCGACGATCCGAATTCAAGTTTGAATCCGGACCTGGAGCTTGTTATTTTCTCCCCAAATTTGGGAGAAAATTCCTTGGAGGTTGGGGAGAAAGGCTCAGCAAGTGGTCTCTGCTGATGCCTTCTTTCCCCCCTCCCACCCCCAGAGCCCTGGGGATGGCTGGGATCTGTGGGGAAGTTACCCCCCCCCACACCATTTTAAAATTAGTTTGAGATCTGGAATGATTTCAAAAAAACGTGTGGGTAAATTCTTATAAGGGACAAAAAATTTTAGAAGGGAAAGCCAATCATTAAAGGATAATCCATCAATGGGTTGCTTTGTCTAACCTGATAAGCTGAGAACCACACCAAAACAAGTCTTCCAGAGCAGAGACCAAGTTAAGAATGGATCCTACAGGAAGAGGGGGCATGTCAAGTTTTGGCTACTTGGTCTCAAGAGCAGGCAGACAGAGAAAACCCATTGGTGGATTATCCATCTCCTGTATTGGAGAATGGACAGATTGATAAAAGAGAAAAGAGAAAAGAGAAAGAAGACTCAGTGTATTTTAGAGCAGTGGTTCTTAACCTGGGCGATATTGCCCCCCAGGGGGCGATTTTGTTTTTTAGGGGGGCGATAGAACGAAAAGGGGCGACACGGGGACAAAGGAACGAAAAGGGGGCAATATGGGGGCAATGGAGTGAGACGTTTGGGGAATACTTTTGAGACTTTTTCGTACAATGAATCACTGTATATCTGATGGAAGGGGGAGCGCTTCTTTCGAAACATCGCATGCTAAGTGGCTCTGTAAAACATTTTGTATTGTACTTTTTTAGCGTGCACTCCAGTTCAATATTATATTTTCTTTGTGTCTTTTTAATCCTTTTTACAGTGTGTGTGACTATATATACTTTCCTCGAATCTTAATTTAGTTTCAGAGTTTTCGTCTTGAAATTCTTAGTTCCTGCACTGCGGTTTGTTCTTATGCCTATTTATATTTCTTTTTCGTCTTAAATTTCACTTGTAATTAATCATTAAATGTCAATGTTTTTCTTTTTGGGCATTTCACTTTCTTGCAATTGAATTTTGTTTTCAGTGGTCATTACATTTAAGTGTCTTGAATGAATAAGATAATAATGAAATACATGTATCACGAAGTTTGGGAATAAAGTGACGGGTGGCACCAAAATTTTTCACTCTGTTGAGATATGGGAAAAAAACTGGAAATAAATTATTTGCATCGATATATCCTGATGACAATTTTAAAGAAAACCAAAGAAGTGTTTGGATAAATTGAAGAATTATTTCCTATGTTGTGATTGAGAGGTTATGTTGGGGGAGGGGGGCGATTACAACCTCCTCATTGGCTCAAGGGGGCGATTCATTCAAAAAGGTTAAGAACCATTGTTTTAGAGCATGGGATAATTTCTATCAATGGCTAGAAACATGAGTTAGAGAGAAAGGAATGTGATATGTAATCTTGACTATATCAGTAAGAAGAATATTGTTTATGATAATTAACTATTATCTATTATTTCTTGTAAAATACATGAACCCAGACATTATGCTGTTTGCTAAATATTGAGAATGTTATTTGGAAAAACCCTAACCCCAACCCTAATCCTAACCTGAACCCAAATCCCAATCCCGATCCCACCTCATCCCACCTATAAAAACTAATAAAACTTATACCCAAAAAAGGTCCTCACCTAGACTTACTGTATTATCATCTGTTTTTTTAAAAAAATATTCTTTCTACAGATTTGTTGTGGTGAGATAGGATCAATATACAAAAATAATTATTCTGCAGTTGCAGAACCATCTAGAAACCTGAGTTAGAATATCCTTAGAAGGGACCACTGAGTGTTTGTACTTTGCTTATCTTTTATAGTTTTTCACAATCACCTGTAAACAGTGATTAACAGCAAATTAAAGAAAATGACTCAAAATGGTTGTAAGTATCATAACAATCATAAAACTATTATGAACACTTCTTTAATCTCTCTAAAAGTAGAAATAGCTATGGAGAAAAGCAAATTATTAATGAGTTTAGGATTATTTATTTATATTAAATTTAAGGTGGAAAATAAGTAAAGAAGAAAACTAGTTTTTATCTTTTTCTGATTCAAATATAGTCACTCAACCATATATTTGTAAATCCTATGGAATTTTCAATATTTCTACATAAATATGACCTAAAACCTGATCTCTCTACACATTAGCCCAAAAGCTAGAAGAGGAAAAACCAATTAAATTGTCAAAAACTTTACACTTGTTCATTTTTTAGAGAAATGATCCAAAGCTATATATGTGGCAAAAGTATATGAACCCCTGAAGGGGAAATTATATCAAATGTTTCGATAAATGGGATGATAATCAAAAGTAAATGTGGGAGATCCTCTTTTATTTAAAAAAACAGAATTCTGGGTGTGTACTATCAAAGTCTGATCTTCACACAGAGACATGTGGAAGTGTATCATGGCTTAAACAAAAATGATTTCCGAGGATTTCCAAAAGTTGTTATGTTCACCAGGCTGGAAAAAGTTATAAAACTATTTTCAAAGAGCCTAGACTCCTTGAGTCTACTGTCAAGCAGATAGTGTACAAATAGATGCAATTCAACATCACCGAACCTCCCAGCAATAGTCAATCAACCAATATCACATCTAGAGCACGATGTATAATATTTCAAGAGATCTCAAAGAAGTCCAGGGTAATGTCAAACAAACCAAAGGTATCTCTTACAGTGGTAAACATCAGAGTTCACAAAATCACTATCAGAAGTGTGCATGCCAGGGTTGCAAGGAAAAAGCCATACTATCAAAAAAAAAGACCACCACTGCCCATCTACAATTTACAAAAAAAATATATCAATAAATCAGATTATTGGAAGAATGTTCTGTGTATGGACTAGACCACAGGTCGGCAACCTGCGGCTCCGGAGCCGCATGCGGCTCTTTGAGCCTTCCCCTGTGGCTCCCAGCCTCCTCTGCCTTTGCAGAGAGAGACAGAGACAGAGAGAGGCAATTGCGCTTCCCTGTCCCCCCTCTCTCTCTCTCTCTTTCTCTGTGTGTGTGTGTGTGTGTGTTTGTGTTTTTGTGTGTGTGTATGTGTAAAAAAGAGTGCACTCACAATGTTCTCTGAAGAGCTGAAAACCGTACTGGGCAGAGCTCCTCCCTTTGCCGCATCTCTGCAGGAAGCAGGAAGGGCAGGAGAGAGCTAGCTAGCCCAGCTAGGCTGACTCAGGAATTCTGGGAGACGAAGTCCATGAGTCATAAAAGAGACGAGGTTGCCTACTCCTGAGCTTGTTGGACAACAGCTTGAAGCTTGCCAGGTGAGCAGCATATAGGAGAGGGGGGGAAGAGGGGGGGAGAGAAAGAGAGAGAGATTGAGGGAGGGAGAGAGAGAGAGGAAAGAGAGAGAGAGAAAGGAAGAGACTGGGGGAAGAGGAGTGGCAAACCAAGGGCAGATAGAGAGGGAGGGAGAGAGAGAGACCCTTTTGACATCTAAAATGAAGATAACACTGCATATATCCTTTTTTTTACCTGTGTGTGTGTGTGTGTGTGTGTGTGTGCGTGCGTGCGTGCGTGTATGTATGTGTGTGTGTATATATACACACACACACATACACATATATATACACACACACATATACACACACACACACACACATACATACACACACACAAACACACACACACCTATAATAAATGTAAAAAAGGATATATGCAGTATATATCTTCATTATCTTCATTTTAGATATCAAAAAGGTTTTGCGGCTCCCGGTGTTTTGTTTTTGGTGGGAAACAGGCCCAAGTGGCTCTTTGAGTGTTTTGGGTTGCATATCCCTGGACTAGACCAAAAACAAACATTTTGGCTTGAAAGAAAAGCATTATGTTTGGCAAAAGGCAAACACTGAATTGTTATAATTCCTTGTTCATGTCACAATACTCAACCATACTGGTGGAAACTAGAACATTACTAGTATGGGAAAAACCACATTATTGAAACGATGACAGAAGCAGCCACAATACAGTGCTTTTTATTCAAGTTACAAGTAGGTCTTGATCACTGCAGAATGAATCCCATGAAAAGGTAACATAATCCAAATTCATACTATTCAAAGTTATATGAAAAATAAGGAATTGGTTCCAACTTCATTGAAATAGGCAATGAAAAAATTAAACATGATTTTATATGTATAATAATGAAATATAAAAGTAAAGAATAAAAATATTTTAATTTAAATTTATGATTAAGAAAGTCACAAAGTAGTATAAAAAGCAAAACATAAAAATCTACTGTAGATTCAGGCATTGCAACAACTCATCTTATTTTACCATTGTTATGATCATGTTCACATTCAATTACATCAAATTTTTCCTCCCATGTAATGATGACTTCTTTTTTAAATTTGTACTATTTCCCTTTGATAGAATCTTTCTTGCCTTCATTTGCACACATGGAGATTAGTAGCATCTAAAATCCTAACCACAATTGTGCATGCACTAGTCTCAGTTGTATATACATTACTCTTTTATTAACTGAATTTTGGATCACATTAAATATGAGCTGGTACCAATTTACAATTTGCATTAAACTGAATATTGCATTATGCAAATTCACACAATTTGCAACCTACCTATATAACATACAATGGGCACATATAGTTTTTTAACAGACCATAGAAGCCATGTTAGCACTATGTCCTGTCCCATTTATCCTTCTTTAGAGAGTACTTAATTGTGCAATACTTTATTATAAAACATTTATATAGTTTTGTTTCTGTAAATTTATCTTTTGCAACCTAAACCTCTCAAAAAATCTAGAATTAATCTTATCTTTCAAATATTTCTAAATTCCTTAGAATCAATTCAATTCAATTCAATTAATTTCTCAAACTAGAACCTTAATATCAAATTCCAAATTTGTTTTACAAAAATCTGTTACGTAGTTTTATGCTTACAGGTCAAAACTAAGATAAACACTTGTGCTGAGTATATGTTCTGAATTTTAAAGAAATTATTTTTATTTCATTGGTTAATGCTCCCTTGCATTACAGGGAAAATTGTGAAGTATTCTCATTAGCAATTGCACTGGCTGCAAAAGTGGTGGCTGCCTTAAGGGAAAAAACCTGTAAAAGACTGATATAAAATGTAGTTCAGAGTAATGTTGATGATTAACAGATACATTAAAATGTTTTATAAGGCATTCCCTTTTCCCCTAACAAGGTACACGGGGGAGATCCAAGAAATTATAGGTTAGTCAGCTTAACATCTGTTCTAAGCAGAAATGGTAATCAAAGAAAAAATAATGGGATATACAGAACAGGCCTCACTTTAAAAAAAAATCAGCATGGATTCTCACCAACCTCCTAAAAAACTTTGTTAAGGGTCAACAGGAGCACAAAGGTAATCTCCTACTGACATTGTATATTTGGATTTTAAAAAATAATACTGATTCAATTCCTCCTGAATATACTTGACAGTCATGGAATAAGAGATCCTTCCTTTTATGGATTACTAAATTCAATTTAAAAAACAGGAAGCAAATAGGACTAAATGAGCAGTTTCAGCTCTTCTCAAAGGAAGGAAGGAATAGAGCTCCTCAAGGTTTTGCACTGAGACTAGTGGTTTTAAACTTGTTCTTTCATGATCTTGATTCAGAGCAAGCTCACAAATGTATTTCAGTATCAGGGCCATCCCACATTCTTCTCCTTCTCTACTTCACAGCTGGGTCTTGCCAACTCCAGACAGGGGAATTTGTTGATCCACCCCACCAAGGCAGTTAGTAGAACTGTCACAAAAAAGGCAACCTGAAGATGCAATAAGCACTCTTGAGCAGCAAAAGAAATGGCAGCTATGTCCCTTTCTTTCACTGACCAGGTGGATATATTTTTTATGGGCTGGATGAATTTGGGTGGTGGCCCAGGTATGGCCCACACACCACAGATTGCCAGCCTTTCTACTAAACTGGCAAAGATTGCAAATCCTATAAATTATTCAAGGTGATGAAAACCACAGAAGAATCCCAATTAACTGGAAAGAAATAGCCAAAGAAATAGAAAATGCAGTTAAATTTAAATTTAAAGTGATGCACTTTGGAGGGAAATCCTAATTTTACACACACACACACACACATCCTTGTAAGGGTTATAACTTATTAAAAAAATATATTTGATTTGCAGAAGTAGGTCAATAAAAATTCCAAGTAGGTGTGCAAATTCTATACACACGTTCATTAAAAATTTAAGCCTTTTATATAAATAAAAATGCATCCATATCTGAATATTGTATATAGTTATATTTAGTAATTGAAAAAGTATGTAACAGAATTTGGAAAAGTACTAAAGAATGCAGCCAAAATGATGAGGAACTTGAGCACCTTCCATGCAAGAAAACACTGCAAAATACAAGCATTTTTAGCTTGGGGGAAAAAAATCAACACAGAGAGGACACAATGAAGGTGTATACAATAATGCATATCATGAAATTAGGCAGATGCAATTTTTCCCTGCCTCAAAACCCTAGAACCAGGAGTCATCCAAGCTGAATAGTAGATTCAGAACAATCAAAGGATTTCTTCCATGAAATTTATTATTATAAAGTATGGAAATGGACACTAAGGTGGACTGAATAAATACAAGGAGCACCACAAGATAATTTTGTGTCTGGGGAGCAAAATGCTGCCAAACACTGATTATAGAACAACTGCAGTAGGTGGAGGTACAGTATGTGTCTACATCCTGCTTGTGAGCAGAGTAAAGACATTTAGCTGGCCAATGAGAGAAACAAAATGGTGGATTAATATAAATTTTCTATAATCAAAGAGGGCTATTCTAATATTCTTACATCTCCAGGAAATAGCTGTCCTCTAACAGTGCTAGTCTGTAGCATCTGGCACACTGGTATGCTGCTGTCAAAAAGAGGACATCAATTTAACTATTACTGCTGAGGAATAAGCTAAATGAACATGGAAACAAGAAACCAGAATTATTTTGCATCTTAATCTGTTGGAAATGAGCTGCAGTAACATATATTCTATTTCTCCCTGCTAGTCTGCCTACTAATCACTGCCACTAGTTCTACCAGCCAAGATGTTTTTAAGTTAGCAATTTGCTCTTCAAAATTTGGCTTTGCTATATAGTTAACCAGCATATGTCTTGCTAGTTTCTGCTCATTTTATCGTTGTCACTTGGTAGTGCTTTATTTGAAGAGCCTTTAAGCAAGACATAATATCTTTTCCAGCCTACTTGACTTCTTTATTGATCATTTTAGGAAAACATCTGCTCTAACTATAAATAAACTTTCTTGATAATTTTCCAGTCAATTAAATGTTCACTGGTGTTATGGTCACTGTTTCTAAGCAGTCTGATTTTATCTTACATCAAATCCTGGACATAATTTAGGATTAAATAATGTCTCTTGTTAGATCTAATCTACCTATATTTATTGTGTCTCTGTAAAATTTTATGACTATATTGCCATTACATTTCTCAGGCAATTTTATAGGGTCAGTTTCTTTTCTAATTTCACTCATCTCCTTTAGCACTTCTATTTTACTAAATTGTATTTGTATCATAGAGATAATGATAACATGAACACAACCCTGTTCAATTCTTAAGAGTTTATTGTTTGTATAATTCCAATAGACAACCTATGATCCATTGGGTCATCTTTTGAGAGAAAGGTAGTACATCTGATGTGACTAGAATGAACATTAAATTTTCCCATACAATTCTTGTTCTCTCTTCTCCTGTTTTCCCCACAATATTTGGTGACATCCCCCTTATCTTTCCACATGACATAATTAGACTGATCATATTTTTACCCCAATGCTGGACATTCCTGTCATCATTGCAGAAGAGTAACTATAGTATACAACTAGTCCAGTGGTTCTCAACCTTCCTAATGCCATGAACCCCAACCATGTGGTCGTAAGTCGAGGACTACCTGTATTTCCCTGAGGGCGGGGCAGGAGGAGGCAGAGCTCCTACGGCTGGAGCGCATGCTGGGCAGGCCGAGGGTACACGCAGGCCATCACCCAGCAACCGCCTTGGCCCAGGAGCGCCACGCATGTGTGGTGCCGCCCCCTGCATCAGCCGTGGCGTACTTGGCAAGCGGTAGCGCAGGCCAACCACCGGCTGGGCCACCAGCTGGCCCAGCCCAAGGGAGGTAAGCCACCCGCCGGGCCCCACACACACCAGCAACCCTCCCTGTGCCCGCCACTGCCCCGCTAGCCTTACCTTGGCCACCGCACATTCGGTGCGGCAGCAGGCAGGCCCAGGCACTCCTGGGCAGCCACAGCCCACGGCAGCGAGGGCGCAGGCCGACCACCGGCTGGGCCATCAGCTGGCCCAGCCCAAGGGAGGTAAGCCACCCGCCAGGCCCCACGTGTGCCAGCAACCCTCCCTGCGCCTGCCAGCCTCCCACCTCCCACCCCTGGCCCTCTTTTACTTACATTTAGTAGTTGCTCAGCAGGGAGGGGTGGAAACGTCCAGAAAGCTCGCCTTAGCTGCAGACAACTTGCAGCACCGTTTGTAGACTGGGACTTTTGGTGGGCTCAGCAGGGCAGAGACAGCCTGGACAATTCCTATTGGCTTTTGAAAGCCAATAGAATTAGACTCTATTCAAGAGAGTCTATTCTATTGGCTTTCGAAAGCCAATAGATTCTATTGGCTTTTGAACGCCAATAGAATAGAGTCTCTTGAATAGAGTCTATTCTATTGGCTTTCAAAAGCCAACAGAATAAGAGGGAGTAGCACAGCTAAGGAAAAGGGGGAAAAATGGCGGAATGCGTTGTTTGGCGACCCCTGTGAAATGGTCGTTTGACCCCAAATGGGGTCGCGACCCACAGGTTGAGAACCGCTGAACTAGACAGATGCCACAGTGGGAAGGTGGAATAAAACTGATTTGAACATGGTGGAAATTTCTATTTAACAAGAGTAATGGTTCCCAAATTTTTTCCTCATTCTTTAAATTAGTACATCAGACAGAAGAGTTTTAATAGTATATACTATATAATGTGTTATTTCAGCTTCAGGAGTCCCTATTTTCCTATTCTGACTTTTACCACCCAGGATTTAGAAACCTATTCCTTTCTCAACATAAGCATCCCTGTAATTTTCATTTCAAACCATAATACCTATATATACTTATATGAGATTAAGTCCAAATGAAGTTAATGGGACTAACTTAGAGTAGATATGAATAGAATCCTAAATTCACTGTGCTTCTCAATCTTAGATTTGCTATCAGTTTCTTAGAACTGCTACTTCTATTTATCTAGCCTTATTCAAAGCAAATTTAATGTCCTTCAAATATATATTTTCTTTCTGGATGCTTTTCAACTCTAATAATTTGCACCAAGTTAAGTTACAAGTTACTTTATAATTTTTTTTATTTCAAGTCGAAGGTAGCATTATAATAGTTGATACTTTATAAAACATTTTGATTTCTTAATCAATACCATTTTTTTTCTCTCATTACTTTCCGACAAATGCACCATAAAGGATCCAATACATTATTTGTGTGTGTCTATGCATGCATGCTTACCTTCAGCCTTTTTTTTTTTTAGTACTGTAATAATGTTTTTCTAAACATCACAAAGACCAATTCCACTGTAATAAGACTGGGGAATCTGCAATTCTTCAGATGTTGCTGAATCCCATGTCACAGTGTTAGTGGGGAACAGCAACATCTAGAAAACTACAGATTTCCCAATCATAACTATTGACTTTCTTTAACCAAATTCAGTAGCATATACATCTCATAATGCTGCTATACACCTTCATAGATAGTCTATAATTAATGCAATCTATAATTAATCTTAATATAATTAAATGGATCTTCCACTTTGAGGCTCATTACCAGTCATTACAAGGACTCACTAATTATCACAAACATTATAGTCAGTCAAATCTAACCTTTGTTATATTTTTTCTATTCTTTATAATTAGATAAATTTAAAACAAACAAACACAAGGCTATACTGTATAATTTTAAATTTCAGCAAGCAACAGTTGTCAAAAGAAAAATCCATAAGCTGACAGCAATATAGGTGGTCCTTGACTTCATTTAATGACCTTTTGAAGTTACAATGGTACTTTAAAAAGTGATTTATGACCATTTTTCACTTATGACCATTGCAGCATCCCCATGGTCACATGACTAAGATTCAGATGCTTAGCAACTGACTCAAGTGTATGATTATTGCAGTCTCAGGGTCATGTGATCATCTTTTGTGACCTTCTGGCAAGCAAAGTCAATGGGAAGCCAGATTTACTTAACTTTGTTATTAACTTCATAACTGCAGTGATTCACTTAACCATGGTGGCAAGAAAGGTAAAATGGGGTAAAACTCACTTAACAACTGTTTTGTTTAGCAACAGAAATTTTGGGCTAATTGTGATCATAAGTTGAGGACTACCTGTATAGAGGAAGTACAATGAAAATGAGAAAAGCAAGAATTTGGTACTGTATAGTAAAAGGTGTTTTCAAATATAGATTTTTTAAAAAAAAAAAACAATTCTCTTTGCATATGTTTAAATTTGGAAATGTTCTTTTATCTGTGACTGCCATGAAAGTCAATACAGCTGTTGGCTGTGGCAAAGATTATATTGCACTATTAAATAGAGTATACTAGCTGTATCTCTTCCTGAGTTGCTTGGATTTGGCAACAGTTATCCACGTTTAAGTTGCAATCTGTCTCAACTACTGGAACTTGTTACATTTGGAGCTATCCTTAAAAAAAATTTGGACCTTGCTGTTAGTACAAAATTTGACAGCTAGTCCACTAATTAGTGATGATACTAAGGACATAGTTTTCTGGTTATGTTGACACTAATACATTATAATATCTCATGGCTGCTACTTGTATGCAATTTCTTTTTTGCATGGTTTTAATTGTTAATTATTGTTACGATTACGATTGTTCACTGCCCAGAGTCATTCAGATGGGCAGCTATACAAACTGAATAAAAATAAATATGTACTGATAATGTATTGATCAAATGGACAGGCTGGTGATACTTTACTAGACCCAATTTAAGTTACTGGAATTAATCATTTTCACTCTAAACTGTTTAGAGATTATTTAACACAGTGTTTCCCAAACTTGACAATTTTAAGGCATGAGGACTTCAACTCCCAGAATTCCACAGCCAGCAACGCTGGCTGTGGAATTCTGGGAGTTGAAGTCCACATGCCTTAAAATTGTCAAGTTTGGGAAACACTGATTTAATAGAACACTTCCTTTGTTACAAAGCTGTCCGCTTATTAAGATCTCCAGGAGAGTTCCTTTGGTAACACCTCCATTGCCAAGTGTCTATTTTTCTGACATGCATTGCTCCTACTCTCAGATTTGGTCTTCATTCTTTCAGAATTTGGTAGATATAAATATGCATCTCTTTTACCAGGTTTTCAATTATTATATTACTTTAGTGTTTATTTTTAAAATTAGTGCTAATTATGTTTTTATTTTTTACATTATGTCTTTAAATTATTTTAGCTGCCTGGAATGCTTGCAAAAGCAGGAAGGAATGGCATAACAAATACATCTCACCAGAAAAAAAAGTATCATCTTAAAGTTGATATCTGTTTAATAGAATATCATAATAAAATGCACTATGAGTAAATTCTCTACAACACTATACACTTACAAATTTAAGTACTTGCATACAGTCACATTTTGTTTTCACATGTAACAACATTTCAACCAATATCACTCGATATTTTTACCCAACATATGAAAATGTCAAATTATTCTATTCTTATTAGATACTAACGGAAAAAGAAACTTTTGTGTTTTCTCTGCCAAGCAGATATAACAATCCTTACTATAATCATATTTGCTCACATATGTATCAACTAATAGAAAGGAAGAAAAGCATAAGAAGCAATATTCCCCTTCAAGGAAATGCAGTATGCATGCATGTACAGTCCATTCTGTAAAGATTTCTATACAACTTAAAGATTACAAAATATTTTGGAAGCTTTCCAAATAAATAATAATAATTATCCTAACTTCTAAGGCAGTGGTGGCAAACCTATGGCACAGGTGCCAGAGGCGGCACTCGGAGCCCTCTCTGTGGGCACGCGCGCCATTGCCCCAGTCCTAGGCCTTCAGCTGGGTTTTATAAAACCTTTTCACTTTAGGCCTCTGCCGCCATGTACAAAAAAAAGGTTCAATCAATCAATTTCAACTTCTCAGGGAAAAATAAGATCTTGCAAAGTTGGAATTGATTGATTGAACTTTTTAGTCCCAACCAGTCTGCTGTTACTACCACAGCCATGCCCACCCAATGGGCCACACCCATCCAATGGGCTACACCCACCCGGCACCCGACGATGCATAAGTGGGTTTGGGGTTGCAGTTTGGGCACTCAGTCTCTAAAAGGTTCGCCATCACTGTTCTAAGGAGTTTTGAAATCATACATTAATTTATAGTTTTCACTATAAATTATTAGTATGTAATTAGCATAAAAGACTACACTGAGCACAGGGAGATTAAATTCCCAAAGATCACATTTCTTCTTCAAAGACTGCAGATACATAACATACAGGCAGTCTTTGACTTATAACTACAACTGAACCCAAAATTTCTGTTATTAAGCAAGACATTTGTTAAGTGAGCTTTGCCCCATTTTATAACCTTTTGCCATAATTGTTAAGCGAATCACTGCAGTTAAGTTAGTAACACAGTTGTTAAGTGAACCTGGTGTCTCCATTGATTTTGCTTGTCAGAAGATCACAAAAGGTGATCATATGATTCCAGGACACGGCAGCTGTCATAAATATAAGTTAGTTGCCAGCGCCTGTATTTTGATCACATGGCCACAGGGATGCTCCAACAGTTTAAGTACAAAATAGTCATAAGTCACTTTTTAAAGTGCCATTGTAATTTCAAACAATCACTAAATGAACTGAGGTAAGTTGACACCACCTGCATAGGTCCAATAACATGTACGCAGGTTACACACATACTATAGACAGAGAGAAAATCCACACCACAATCTTAACTTCCATTCAATTGTTCACGTAGATAACTACCCTCATGCGTTCATAATGAAACTGTAAATATAATGAACATATGGTTTCAACAATTATGGGAACTATCTAAACACAATAGAACAGCAAAGTACACAGTAAAATGCACTAACTTTGCGTTAATAACTTGTAACTCTATATTATACTTCACTGAATTCTTCTAGATCCCCACAAGCTCCAAATTCTTCAAACTGTGAATTGCATTCGTTTTAACAGCAGATCCACAGCCTACATCGGCACCACTAATTTTACATTGGAAGCTTAGTAAGCCACCAATTTGCTTCTCTCCATAAACAATGAAAAGGGATCCTGAAAGGCTCAGGTTAAAAAAAAAATCTTCCTCTTTCAAAGAAAAGCCCGCTAGAAGGCTTTTGTCCTAATGTTTAAGGCTTTTGTCCTAATGTTTAAAATGCCCCCCCCAAAAAAGTGTGGAGACCTTGTTTAATAATTGAGCCAACTCCCAAACTGCTACATTAAATCCAGGAGAAAGATTGGGGTGTGTTATGTTCCAGGCGGTCGGCAACCACTTTCCCCGCCCCCCCCCACCTCCGCCCCGTCGCTGCTGCCTCCTCCGCGAGTAGAAAGAGATGCCTCCAATGCTTTGGCAAGTTGAGAGTATAAAACGGGGACGGGGGAGCGGCTAAGTTGAGAGCCCCCTTTTCCTCCCTCATCTCCAACAGGCCCCAGCCAATGGCAGCGGGCAAGGGGTTGAGCTGGGGCAGGGTCTCTGGGCGAGGAACTAGGCCAACTGGGACGGGCAAGGCTCCAGGGCTCTCCGAGCCATTCAAGTCTTTGCAGAAAAAGCGGCTCCGAGGGCGGGAGGGCAGGCTGGCAGGCGGGTGGAACGAAGGGAGGTAGATTGCAGTAGCGCCACATTTGAGGGAAGGAAGCGTCTGCCGCCTCCTGTCGCGGCCACTGCTCCACCTCCTCCTCCGCCTGTCTTCCCTTAGGAGGCTTCAAACGGAGACCCCGAGCACCAACATACAGCGCCCGCGGGCAGAGAGGGACCCCTGCGTTTTCTGAAGCAAAAGAAGGCGCTTCAGACAAGGTCACCCCCGTTACTTCTCGTCCGCCGCCGCTCAGAACAACCCGCACACAAATACCCAAAATCTCACCGCGTAGGAAAGGGCGGCAAGTTCAACACGCTCATTACGGTTGAGCTAGGCAGGGATGGCGGCATAGAAAGAAACGGGCGTGAGGGAAAATCGGGAGGTGAAGAGGAAAAGCACTCGGGCCACAATCCGCCTCGCTTCCCGGATGCCTGAACAACCGAGAAGCAAAGAGGGAGGCGGAGACGTGCAGGGGCTCCTGTCCAAAGCAGCTCTTCGCCCCTCCACCCTTACCTTTCCGTGGCTGACTGCCGCCGCCGCCGTTTCTCCTTCTTCCACCAGCAAACACAAGGCAGAGCGAGACCGTACGCTCCTCTCCGGCCCGCCGCGTTAGGCTAGGCTGGAGCAGCAGCCGCTACCGCCGTCGCTCGCCAACGCAGCCAATCGCCTTCCGCAGCTCACCGCGGTCCCCCCCTTTCCGTCAGCTTCAAAATGGCGGCAACGAGTCCTCGGTTCCGCGAGACCCCGCCACAGAGCGGCGGGGAGAGGCCATCCTCAAAGTAAGGCAGCAGCGACCTCTGCAGGATCCGAGGAAAAATTAAAAGGCGCAAAAGAGCGGGAAGATGAAAGGATGCACCCGATCCGCTCGCCACAAGCCGCCTCAGCAGCCGCCATAAAATAGCGGGAGACCGTTTTTCTTTCCTCCTTCCGAGTGAGAGTAAATAGTGCTGCAAAGTAGTATTACACAATACCGGTAGTAGTTTGTAGTACATGGAAAACTTTGGGGCTGCGATTGTTGCCCCGCAGAATAGGGTCAAAGTTAATAGGTAGTGGACAAGGAAGAAGAAACCGGGGTATCAAACTTTTAGAACGTTCCGTATCGTCATCCGGTTTTCAGTAATCTGACTTGGAAACTAATCTTGCTCCTTATAATGCAGATTACTGCTAGAGGCATAAGACTGCAGTTCTATAGGTGTGTTTTCTTAGGAATAAAAATGTTTAATATAATATGTTTAACATAATACCTGAATAGATATCATTCGGAGGAAGGAAAAGACCTGTTCTCTACTCCGAAAATTTAAGTTAATTTATCAGTGGAACCAACTTTCTAGGAAGGTGGAAGTTCAGATGGAGGCTAGACAGGTACCTGTCAAAGATGTTTTAATCTGAATTCTTGCAGGAGTAGAAGATTAGACAAAAGGCTTCATGGTGTCTTTTGACTGTTACCATTCAAGTATTAAATACTTGTTGAATAATCACAGTAACTATGTTTAAATTAATTTCAATTAAATTTATTATAAATGAAATATTTGTAAACCATGCAGAGTTGTTGATAATTGGGAGGCATATAAATTTAATAATGACAACAACCTGCAAATACAAGTGGAAGGTGGTACCAATAGTAACAGGAGCCTTGGGTGCAATCCCAAAACATCTGGAGCGCCACTTGAATACCATCTGCATTGATAAAATCACATTCAGTCAATTGCAAAAAATACCTTTATTAGGAACAGCTTCCAATACCTTTATCAAACAGCAACATTAGTCTATCACAGAGGTTTCTTAAAAAACACCATACATCGATCACAGCAAGTGCTTAAAGACCACATGTGACTTGGAAAAAGATTAGATAGAGGGTATTTATTTAAAATACTTGTATGGCTGCACATCTAAAAACACAACTCTCAGTAGTTCACAAAAACAATAAAATCCAGAACTACTAAAACTATACAAAACCCAGCATCTCAGTCATCTTGGGATGCCAGCAACCAATATCAAATATCTGCAAACATGGCAAAAGCCCAATTGACATGTACACAATGTTAATTCATAGCCAATTTTTAGTGTTCTGGAAATTGATGTCAGAATGGCTTGTGTAAGGTTTCTGGAATGTTTTATAATAGAACATTTTAAACATCACTAGAGCTCAAAAAGTATAAGTGTACCCGGTATACTGACAAAACTTGAGAGTACAGGCCAACCTAAAGGAGAAGAGTAACTTGAGTTCTTGATAGTTTGTCTTATAAAAGACTAGGGAAATAAGTGCAGGCTTGTGACATTCTATTACAATGGTGGCGAACCTATGGCATGGGTGCCAGAGGCGGCACTCAGAGCCCTCTCTGTGGGCACGCGTGCCATCGCCCCAGTCCTAGGCCTTCAGCTGGGTTTTATAAAACCTTTTTGCTTTAGGTCTCTGATGCCGTGTGCAAAACAAAAAGGGGGGTTCAATGAGTCAATTTCAACTTCTCACGGGAAAAAAAAAGATCTTGCAAAGTTGGAATTGATTAATCTAACTTTTTAGTCCCACCCAGTCTGCCATTACCACTGCAGCCACGCCCATCCAATGTGCCACACCCAGCCAATGGGCCACACCAACCCGGCACCCGACAATGCATAAGTGGGTTTGGGGTTGCAGTTTGGGCACTCGGTCTCTAAAAGGTTCGCCATCACTGTTCTATTATTACCTACACTATAGGTATGTATGATAAATTTCTAGCTAGAATATGTAGTGATTAGGGTGAAAACAGGTAACAGAAATATATAAAAAGAAGGATGCTAGGTTAGGCTAATTGTGCATCATGAGTTTGCCTGGATATCCCATAAACAAGCTCAACTACTTCAATTTACTTCTCAGAAATTAATGACAGGAGAGAAACTTTTTGTTCTCATACAGGTATGATTACAAGAACTGTGCAGCACTTCAGATTTGACATACCCAAGCTGCTTTCGAGCATGCTCAAGAAGAAATATCACACCTGTTGGCAACATATTAAAGTTGCAATTACCAAATCTGGAAAAAGAGGCCACTGCTTTTAAGAGATTGGCCTCAGGGTGGTTGCTGGTAGTCCTTGATTTATAAACAGTTGTTTAACAACTGTTCAAAGTTACAATGGCCTCAGAAAGTGCCTTATGGGCCATAAAGCACGTCTAGCCATTGTAAAATGTTGTGCTCCCCCCCCCGTCATATGCTAGCATTGTGGATACTTGGCAACCATCTTCTATTTTTGTTGTAGTATCCAGATCACATGACTGATATTCACGGCGTTTTGACTAAATGCCCATTCAAGGGAACTGATTTGGTTAACAACCATGTGATTCCTTTAATGACTGCCATAAAAACACTAAAAATATTGGATCCGGCTAGGTTGACCTTTGATGACAATTCTGGTCCCAATCTCATAACTCTGAACTAACTGTTCTCATATTTGCATTTGAAATACTGAATCTGAAGCACTGGTCAGTCCTAACAAGTGTATCAGAGTACAGGTAGACTCATTTAGTGGCCACCCATTTAGCAAATATTCGATGTAGGAGGACAGCACCCCCCCAAAGAAATATTTTGGGGGATATTAAAAAGAAGAATATTATATTTCCCAAAGGAATACAGTAATGGGGAAAGAAAATCTTAAAAGACAGAAACCAGCCCCAGCCCCTCTTCCCCAGGCAGAGGCCAGGTCTGTAGAAATGCAGATTTGATAATCCTATTCAGAAAGGTTGGAGCCAGGAAGCTAGAAACTGATGAGATTAGAAAGACAAAAGACCCCTAAAATCTACATACCCCACCCAAACTCAAGACATGACCTTTAGGACATAATAGGATTAACCCACTACCTTCAAAATACAAAAGGACGTACTCAAAAGCTCAGGTCAAAATTCATGCCACAGGAACTGGGGGGGGGGAACCTCAAACACAAAAGCTCAAGAAGGTATAAAAACACACCACTCCCAGCCACATGTGGTCAGCTTTCCCAGAGCCACATTTCTGTCTGGCTCTGCTCTTCAATAAACTACAACCTTCTTTCTAAAGCAGTCTCCATTTTGTTCATTCCATTTAGTTTATTCCTGGCTTGGACTGGACATAGATGAAGATTTTTCTTTCAACAATTTTATGGCAGCACTGAACAAGGACTATCAGTCCTCAAAGTTCTGGCCATCCCAGCAGCTCTGCGGTCATGAAATTGCAATTGGAGCATTTGGTAACTGGCTCATGTTTACAATAGTTGCAGCATCACATACTCAGATGTTCATTATTTTTAATCAGAAAAAAAGTATTTCATGATTGTACAAGATTTTTACATTGGTAGTACTAGAAACCTTCAATTTATAAGTGCCTTACTCTAGGCACACTTCTCCAGGCAAACAGGCATGATGGAAATGAGAATTCAATGTATGTAGTCATGTTTAAATCTGCAGAGGGTCAGACTGGGAAGAATTCAGTTATATATATATAAAAAAATCCTAC
Source organism: Crotalus tigris (assembly GCF_016545835.1). NCBI lineage: Eukaryota > Metazoa > Chordata > Lepidosauria > Squamata > Viperidae > Crotalus > Crotalus tigris. The sequence goes on from NW_024100452.1 coordinate 448,586, forward strand.
ACACTAAGCTTTAAAAAAAATGATAAATGAGGAAAAGACATAATAAAAATAGGGAAATGTGTACTTTGAAATTAAAGAACTATTATGTTTAATACCATACAGTTCATATTTCAAAATGGCTTAGTATATATGATGATAGTTTGCTATCTTTTAAAAACATTTTGGATCAAAGTAAAAATAAATTGCTTATATCCATCTAAAACTACATGTCTCACATTTTTGATAAAGTTACTTATTTGGGAAAAGCTTGACCTCCAATATTTTTATATAACAATTTGTGAAAATGTATTTTACCAATTTCTGTTCTGAAATTTTGGTCAGTGAGTTTTCTAAGCTTCACAAGTGAGTAACTCATATAGGTCCTACATGTTCCTTGTTTATTTAAACTCTTTAATTGTATATATTGGTAAGACCAACATGTAACCTGGAAAACATTCCATGCCAAAAATATGTGGAATTTATAAAATCCAAATTAAGTTGAATGCATATTTTAAGTAATTGCATAAATCTGATTTGGATATATCTTCTGCTAGACAAATTGTATTATTGCATTTCTTTAGGATGAGGATATCTAACTTTATTGTACGTTTTATTCTACATATATATTTGTAATGTAATTCTTTATGATTGCAAGCATCTTGCCATTTCATTCTAATTTACACCCTAAACGTTAATTTATTTTCTTGGGAGCAAAAAGCCTTTAGTTTGGGGATGTTTGCTCCCAAGAAAGATGATATGCATAAAGTACTATAGTTTGATTTAGGACATCTTACAAGAGCACTTGTTGTTTTTAATGCCTGAAAATAATGTTGTTTGTTTCCAAGTGAGTTAAATCCAAATAAAATATATTGAGTTTAATGGCACATTCCGCAATAAATGTACACAAAATAATGAGGGGCTGATATTCCCTTCTGAAAGTGCCACCTTTTACAGATGATAGAACTGTAATTCATGGGGATTCATGGAATTACAGACCCAGCACATTTGGAGGATACCAAGTTGGAGAAAGCTACTGTAATGACATTAAAAGATTATTAAAAGAACTGGTATAAAAATGAGAAAGCAATGGGCATCAGTGGAATAATATGACATTCAGTGAATGTTTCTGTATAGTAGTTGTGATACTATTTACAATATGCCTTTCCTTCCGTACTTAGCAAACAGGCATTCATCCTGTTCTGTGAAAAATTAACCTCTAAGAAATGAAAATAAATCAAATTTCACTAGTACAGTTTAGTCCTCCTAATTAAAGGAAGTCACTAATTAAAGCTTTTTGAATTGGATAAGAATGTTACTCTATAGGAGACCGTGCCTGATTATCAGCAACCATTCTACTTTAGGTTTTGATATTTTGAAAAGAAATTAATTTCTGCTGTAAAAGAAGTGTCTCCATAGTCTTTCTCTTGTTTTTATATTATATTAGGCCTTTCTATTTTAGAGCTGAGAATTCAGTCACATACTGGCCTATTGGTTTAAATCCTACATTTTCCCAGTGAAGCAGAATGACAGTGCTTGTACCTACTGTATGTGTGGAAATAGCCAGGAGCAGCTGCTGAAGCAGCCACCAGTTTGGAAAAGGACATGCTTCATATTTTTTCCTATAGTTCCAAAGCCCTTATTTGAAAGAATATTTATAGCCCTATTGCAGATTAGTAACATCTGGCTAATAATTGAATAAAATGGTGCCACTGAAATAATATTTTGATTTTTACTAATAAGAGAACTAAATTCTCATACAGTTACATGGGAGAGCTTATCTAAAGACTGAAATGTCTACAAATAAATGACTGGCAAGAGATTATTGATGAACTTGGTGTCCATCTCTTGCAGTGTTAGAATTCTGGATCGGGGTCCCTAACCTCCAGTCCGTGGACTGGTACCAGGCCGCGGCATGCCAGCAATCGGTCTGCACAAACAAGCAAAGCCCCATCTGTGGGATGCAGGCTGCACACAAAACCATGCTCCCTCCGGTCCACGGAAAAACCTCTCTCCATGGAACCGGTCCCTGGTGCCCAAAAGGTTGGGGACCTCTGTTTTAGACAATCCTATGAAATTAAAAATTGATTGATTTGGGCAAGGGAATGTACAGCAAACTTCAATAATTCCATAATAATAATAATAATATGCAAATGTCATCATTATTTACATCCCAACATTTTACATGGTATTTTTCATGATATCATCTTACATATATTGTCGTTTCCCCCTTCCCATGCATATCCATGTATATTTTGATTCTAAACATAATTAAAGGAAAAAGCAAATTCAACCTCCATGAACCATTAGTGAGCAACAGTAGAAGACTGTTCACCATCACACTGCTTGTGAATTTGCTGAATACATGCTAGACTAGGGAGGCTTTTGGCCTATGATAAATTTATGTTACAGGTAGTCCTTGACTTACAGGGAATGTTGCAAATGGCAATGGGATGCTGCAACCATCATAAGTGCAAGCCAGTTGCCAAGTGCCTGAATCATGATCAACAGAGGTGGTGTAACGTCCAGAATGTCAAGGGCTGGTATAAGTACTACTTGTTTAGCACCGTCACAATTTCAAATGGTTGTTGAACAAGTGGTCAATAAGTGAGAAATTCCTGTATGTTCTTATGATATAAAACAATACAATACAATACAAGAACGATACAAAGCATATTTTCCCAATTAATTTATTTGGGACTTGTTTTAATTAGATTCTAAATGATTATGTAATGCTACCCCTGAAAGGGCCGCTGGAGTCCAGGTTCTCCTGGCCCTCTTGGGCTGCCTGCCGGTCCACAGTGGTCCCTGACTTAGGCACTTCTGCTTGGCTGGAACACGTGATGGGCTGGTGTTCAGTCTCTCTCGGCAGACAGGTCATGTGATGATGTGATGGTCAGTCTCTCTTAGCAGGCAGGTCATGTGCAGGGAAAGTGTTCAGGTGGCTGGTCATCTCTTCTTCTTCTTCTTCTTCTTCTTCTTTTCTCTCTCTCTCTCTCTCTCTCTCTCTCTCTCTCTCTCTCTCTCTCTCTCTCAGGTTTGCCCCACAGAAGCCTCTCCTATCCCCTTCTCTCCCTCAAGCTTGCCCCACAGAAGCCTCTCCTATCCTATCCTCTTCTCTCTCTCAGGTTTGCCCCACAGAAGCTTCTCCTATCCTATCCTCTTTTCTCTCTCAGGCTTGCCCCACAGAAGCCTCTCCTCTCCTATCCCCTTCGCTCCCTCAGGCTTGCCCCACAGAAGCCTCCCATATTCTATATCCCTTTCTCTCCCTCAGGCATGCCCCATAGAAGCCTCTCATATCTTATCCCCTTTTCTCTCTCAGGCTTGCCCCACAGAAGCCTCTCCTCTCCTATCCCCTTCGCTCCCTCAGGCTTCCCCCACAGAAGCCTCCCATATTCTATATCCCTTTCTCTCCCTCAGGCTTGCCCCATAGAAGCCTCTCATATCTTATCCCCTTCTCTCCCTCAGGCTTGCCCCACAGCAGCCTCTCCTATCCTATTCCCTTCTCCCTCAGGCTTACCTCCTACAAGCCTCTCCCATTCTCCCCTATTGTCTACTCTCCCAGGCTTATCTTCTCCAAACTAGGCCTTAGCAGACGCAACTCCTCCCTGCCCTCTCCTGACTCCTCCCCTGGGCATCTCCCCATACTGCTTCTTCAGCTCACCCTACCCAAGCTACAATTATTTATATTTATATAAATATAACAAAGATTGCAACTACTGCCATCGTAAATTGGTACAATCGTGTTACCACACCTTACGACCATATTGTTTAGCCCTGAAGCTTCCAGTCCCAATCACCATTGGTGAGAAATATTGTAAATACATAGTCAGCAGCCAAAATGAAAGTATAAACAAACATCCAAAATCCAACACCAACATAACTATCTCATAGACTCTGGCCAACATTTTGATCCCTATACCCAATGACACAGCCACATCATTAAAGTCTTATAAAAGGCCAGCAGGGCTGGGGGTACTCTCATCTCTGGGGAAATGATGCTTCAAAAGGAAGATATAAACAGAAAAGGCTGGGCCCCACCAGAGGGCACTCTGCAATGGAGAAGGCCCATAGCCTGCATCTCCTGTGTCTGATGGGATGACTACCGGTATATAAAATAGGGCAGAAACTATCCCTCAGATAACCCAGTCCCATGTCATGAAGGGCTTTTTACATTTTTTAAAACTTGTAGCTAACAAAGTAAAGAGTAGCTTACATTTGACTGCCAATTTTGATTCCAGTTGCTATTTTTTTTCAAATCCTCTTAGTATATGTGCTATATAAATTATAGATATGGTGAAAATATTTGTCTTGTAGGATAGTCCAGTCCTTAGTCTGCGGTATTTGATTGATTTCATTGCAGCAAATAGAGATGATCCTAAAAGGAAAGTAAATATCCTTCATAACCAAAATGATCACAACTTATAGAATATGATAAGTTTCCTTTCTAATCATTTCAACAATGTTTAGAATTATTATACTGAGTAATTATATATAAATTTTCAGTATACCGATTGAATTGCATGTCACTTCCAACAGAGGAAATTTGAATACAGTACTCTAGAAGTTATTTTTTGATATAACAGCAAGGTTTTTATTTTCAGGGGGGCTGTCTTACCACAGCAATTAATTTAAACAATGGAGTCACTGGATAATGTATATTTGAATGTATATGTAATAAATTAAAAGACTGCTTATTTTTCAAGCACAAGACAGCTTTCAATTATGCCTATTGTGGAAATGCAACAATGGAAAAAGAATTTCTACTTGCTGCATATGGAAGGAATTGTAGGTAAAAAGGCTGGAGTAGAAATAACAACGGCACATTTAGAAACACAGTAACAAATGTGTAAAATAAACGAATTCACATGGGACACAGCGAACGCCCCATACTGTATAGAGCAGGGCTTTTCAACCAGTGGTACGGGTACCACCTGTGGTACATTGGCACCTGGCAGGTGGTATGCGACCATCCTAGAAAAGTGGTAGCGGGGGAGGGGAATGAGCTGAACCGGTGGCAGCACCACACAAGCCTGAACGAGAGACAGCTGGAGCTGCAGGGCTGTGAGGGCTCAGCGGAAGCACCATGATCAATACCGCTTTCCAGCTGATTGGCACTTCTTCGGGACTGTCAGGGCTCAGCGGAAGCGCCAGGATCAGCGCCAGGCTCCAGCTGGAAAGCAGCACTGATTCTGGCGCTTCTGCTGAGCCCAGAAGAAGCGCCAATCAGCTGGAATGTTGCAGCATCTCCAGGGTCTTGTGATTTACATTCAAATGCTTGGCAACTGATTCATATTTATGACGGTCACAGTGTCCCAGGGTCATGTGAAGTGACCAAAACCTGCTGCAATCACCCAGCAGACGGGGGGGGGAATAAAAACCAAACACCTCCCACTCCAACCCCGCTGCCAATCCCCAACAGAAATGCTCACAACAATGAAAACCTCGGACAGAAGGCAGAGTGCAGCCGGGCAGGCGGGCAGGTGTCTTGCTCGGCTGTAGCTTGGGGGGCACTTTTTTCAGTGCTATTGTAACTTCGAACAGTCTTTAAGCGAACTGTTGTTAGTCAAGGACTACCTGTACTTTATCACTTTTTTCCTTTTTGGGGGGGAGGGGTCATCAAATTTTTGACACCTTGCTAGGCGACTGGTGGTACTCGGATGTTGCCATATCCTAAAAGTGGTACAATGGGTGAAAAGGTTGAAAAGCCCTGGTATAGAGCACCCTATTAGGAATAAGTTCATTGAGTTCTATAGCATTTACTTCTATGTGACCTCCTGCCTATGTGGAACCTTCTAAAGTGGGTTAGGAAGCTGCTTGGGAATTAAGCCGTTTGTAATGGAGCTTTGTGCCTCGTTGCTGCCAATTAGTTACCATCCGAATTTTTGTAAGCAATAAATGGTAGGTAGCACTACTAGGTAGTATGGTAACATATGCGACGGACTCTCCGGGAACGGCTTTATTTACTACGTCCTGGATAGCAATCAGATTTATTTTAAAGATCTTTCGAACTTATGGCCGTTATACCTGCTACACGGTACGATAAAATTCGAGAAATTCTTTTATTGTTTCACTTATTTTAATAAATTTGCCCCACTACAATAGCTTTTTAGCATTTTCATGAACCGCACTCCCACAGGATCCGCTCTTCGCTTTTCTTCTTCTATGATGTCATACTAACGCTCTAGGAATGTCGGGAAATGTATTTTGTCCTTGTGTAGATCGTGAGAACTACAAAAACGCATGCGCGAAGCTAAGGAAACCACCATTTTGGAAGGAAGCGGTTAGAAGTTGTATTGGGTTAGGATTTGTTTTAGTCGTGGAGCGTGGCCGTCCCTGCTTGAGCTCCGGAATGCTTGGCGAGCGAGTAGCCGACTTGTTTTGAGGTTAGTCTACAGATGCGGGTAGAAAGTTTCTTTTGGGAGAGCGATGCGAAGTAGTAGTGCTGAGGAAGCCTCTGAATTGCGCAACTTGAGGGCGAACGAGTGGGCAGATGCTGTTTTCTGTGTGACGTGTGTTTACGGAGAATAAATCCGCCGGCCTTGGCCTGTCTGGTCCTCTTGGACTACAGCTCTCATTGCTCTCATTCGCTTTGCCGTGGGTGATGAAACTTGTAGTCCAGAATCTATGGGAGAAAGTGGATGCAAGCCCTACAGAGGGGCTCTGCTTTTCTATCTGAGTTGTCACTCGTTGAATAAGGCTGTTGAGATGCAGGTTGACATGCCCAATGATGTTGGGGCACTTGATGCATAAAAACAAGGGGAAGCATAGATAGCATGCCCACTGCTATCATATGGGCAGAGCCTTTGTGGGGGCTGCCATCCCAAAATCCGGATCATGAGTCTTAGGTAGCACATGGGACCTTTAAGAAAAGGGCAAGGCTAAAGTGATATGACTTGGGATCTTAAATCTGAAGTGGCAAGGGCTTACTTTATTTTGAAGATTGCTGTTGTGTGTTATCAAAATAAGCTTGAACCATTTTGTTGTTGTTTGACCTCAATTTATTCACAGTTTTGTTTTTTCCAAAGCAAGTGAAACTTAAAATAGGTAGTAAATGTGTAATAGTGTATGCTGTCACTGAAATATAAAAATACCTTGATGCCAAAAACATTTTGTAAACTGAAGAATGTTTTACCCTTAGGCTCCTTTTCACAATCTCTCACTAATTTTACCATAACATTTTATTATTTAGAAAGCATATTAGAAAAAATAGGTTGGTTTCAGTGGGTATATCCTCAGTTCAGCATGCTTAGCTTCAATCATTGCATGAGTAATATGTGGTAAAAACATGAAACATATTTGATATAATACTTTAAATATATTTTATTGTTTTCAAGATGATTCATGCTGTGTGTAAGCCAAGATACTTTGAAAATCTGGATATCTCAGTAGCCGAGCCCTCTTCTAAAAGGATGAAATCTACAGAAGAGCCTTATGGTAAATCCTATGATGGATTACAAACACTTCATGAGGAAATACATATTAAAAAAACCCATTCTGGCTTTATTCCATTGTCGCTATCTGACGATGATGAAGAAGAGGAGGAAAAAGAGAGAGAGAGAAAGGAAGAAGTGTTAAACTCATTTAACCAAGTACCTTCTGGTCAAACACCAAGTTCCACAGAATGTTCAAGTTTAATAAACAAAACTGAAATTAAAGGAAATGATTATTCTTTTGTTACTGACAACAGCAATGTAACTCATAATGGAGATAACAATTTCATTAATGAACATAAGAATAAAGGGGAGATGGAATTGTACAGCACAAGCAAAGAATTTATTGGGCCCATTTATAAAAATGAAAGTAATTATGAACATAAACAAAAGCAAAAGTGTATTGAAAACAACTGCTCGAAGAGATCAAATACTTTTACTAGTAGAAATTCTCAGAAAGAAATAGTGCAAGCTATCTTCTGTGATATGCCAAAAATAGAAGATGAATTGTCACAGTTCTACAGGGAAATTGATCAGCTTGAAAGTAATGAAAGTTGTCTGGATACACATTTACAGGGGACAGAAGCAAATCCACCTCATCCACCTCTGGACTGTAGTAAATCAAATCAAGTCATTTATTTAAAGTCTCAAGAATTATCTCATAAGACATTACTTAAGAGTAATGAGGGACATTGTTTTTATAATGAATCAAATGGTTATAAAACTGGCAAAGACCAATACATTTGTAATGATACAACTGGTCACAGAATTGGCATGGAACAAAGTGAACATGGAAGAAATGCATGGGAAACCAAACAACCGTGTAATAAACAAGGTTCTAGATTCTGGAATGATTTTGTACCTCAGTTTAGGCATAGTGGGCCACAGACCCATCCATTTGTAATACCTTACAACCCACCACATCAATTTACTGCTCACTTTAATTTTCATGACTCTAATTCTTCATCACTTTGTTCAGATGGTTTCAATTCTTCAAATACAGAATTTAAAAAAATTAACATGAACAGTTCAGACTTTGATCAAAGTAATCCATACAGTAATCACTCCAATATTCATAGTATGCATACAATCAGAAATGAATGTAATGTACCTGATGGATATATGTTTAATGGTTTCTGTGAAACTCAAGCAAATTGGAAAAACACTAAAGCTCCCAATTTTGAGGACTCAAACAATGTTCCCCAACAGCATTCTCAGGACAAATATGTGTTTAAAAAGCGACTTTTAATATTAAGAGGACTTCCAGGCTCCGGAAAGACAACCTTATCTCAGTAAGTGAAACATGAATTTATTTTAAGAATAAAATACAAGTAATTTATATGATATAATTCCTTTTCTATAATGCTGCTTCCTATTAATCTCTTCCCCATCTACATATTCCCTCTATCTCCAGATCTTTGGTGTTAGTATTAGGTTTACATAACTTTTAACTTCTAGCTAAGAAAATGGGCCTTTGGACATACAATGACTGGATTCCACAAAAGGTGTTTCTGAATCTTATCTGTAAATCATGATTTCTTATGATTAGACTAATTTTAATGATTATTTCTTTCATTAACTAGAATATTCTGTGAAATTTGGGAATAATTTGAATTGAGATAGCTATAAATATTTATATTTTAATGTAATTAGTATACATTCTTTTAATGGTATGTTGAGGGAAACAGGTCAAAGCATTTTGGCTTAAATACAAGTAACTGAGCAAGTTGGTTTCTAAACGTGTTTTAGAAATAAGACCATTTTTGAGGGCTTGTTAGAAATGTTTATATTAATAATTTTTAATATCACAGTATTTTAGCTTATTCTGCATGAGACATGTATTTACCTGAATTTAAACTATTAATGTATGTACATTGGCTGTTTATTGGTTATCTTTATGCAGCCTAAATTAAAAAAAAAAAGTGGATAAAAGGATCCTTCTGAATAATGCTGATTGGTACATTTTAAAGTAATTTTGCTCTTAAAATCAACATAAATGATACCTGTTAGTTTAGCAACAGTAGAAAATAATTATTAGTATTATAGCTTTTTTCCATTACATAAACCCGAAAGATAGATAAGACAGCATAAATATATAATCAATTAAGTTATCTGATATGGGAGTGAATAGATTCTCCTTGTGAAATATCATTTATGAATGGCTTATTTTTCAGGAAAAAAAAATTGGAAAGGTAGTAAAAATTAGATTTGGGAACTGTCATAGTCTTAAGGTATCTACCAAAAATGTATTGGAAATGTTTTACTAAAATTTTAGTATAAGGTTTTCTGTTTTTCAAAAGCAATATTTGGCTATGTAGTAATAGACTTCCTTTTTATTCCTTTGACAGCATTCTCCTCGGTCAGCTTTGTAATGGCACTGTATTCAGTACTGATGATTACTTCCATCAGATCAATGGATGTTGGACCTATAATGTTTCTCAGCTTGGTGCTGCTCATGAGTGGAATCAAAATCGAGGTGTGAAAATATTTTAATGTGGAAACATTTACAGTGAAATATGCACTTAAATTGATAATATAAATCCATGAGAGTTTGTGACAGATTCATTGGTATATGCAATAATATCCCCATAAATAGTAGGGAATTTGAATTTTTAGCATGGTTCCTTACTATTTTTCTCTTTTATGGGAAGTTTTGGTAAATGGAAACTGCCTTGTGCCTGTCTTCTCTATAAGTACAGACAAATCTAGGATGTTAAGAGTAAAGGCAAACCAAGTTAAACTTACTACTTTTTCTTGCAGATTGTACTTTCTGAACATGATCTATAATTTTCTATATGAACAATCACTTGACCATTCATATATAAATGCAGATTTGGGGCATCTTTCGATATTAATGGGAACAATGAGACAATGTAGATGATAACATTATACAGAAAATGTAATGGCTATCAAAATATTTTGCTAGATCTTATGAAATTAGAAAATGTTTGTGATACTAATTATAGTCTTCAGAACTTAAGACGAGCTAAATTAAGCCAGTGACTAGTCTAGTCTAGCATTCTGTGCCAGTGCATAATGAACAGATATTCAAACAAGAACAGAGAGATGATAGGCCTCTTCAACTTTTATTCTCTTAGGAGGTTTTCAAAATATTATGTGCAATTTATTTAATTAAATTCTTTATATTGCAGCAAAAGAAGCAATGGATCTAGGAAGATCCCCAATTATTATAGACAACACAAATACACAAGCCTGGGAAATGAAGCCTTATGTAAAAGCGGTAAATAAAGCAGCCACTTTTAATGGAGATTCACTTTTCTGTCTTAATATATAAATCTAATTTCTGTAAATGTATTAAACTTTTTTGTCATACATTTCATCATGTGTTACCTATGTCTTATTATGATCTATATAAATGTCAATAAAACTTAAAACTTTTACTGTTAAATGTGCTGACATTGAAGTACAATCTTATACATGTCTTCTTAAAATAAATCCCATTATACATAATAGAACTTATTTCCAAGTTAGTATATAGAGGATTGCAGATAAGATCATGAAAAGCTATTATTTCATGTTCCTTTTGTAACCGTAGTTCTTGTTTGCTTAGGCTCTAGAAAAAGGCTACCATGTGGAATTCCATGAACCAGATACATGGTGGAAGTTTAATCCCGAAGAACTAGAAAAGTAAGACTTAAATTATATTTCACTCATTTGAAAAAAAAATGTATGAGACTTCCATCTAATACAGTGGTTCTCAACCTTTTTAATGCCACGACCCCCCAACCGGTCGTAAGTCGAGGACTACTCAACTGGTGCAGCACCGTTTGCAGAATGGGACTTTTGGTGGGCTCAGCAGGGCAGAGACAGCCTGGACAATTCCTAGTGGCTTTTGAAAGCCAATAGAATTAGACTCTATTCAAGAGAGTCTATTCTATTGGCTTTCAAAAGCCAATAGAATAAAAGGGAGTAGCACAGCTAAGGAAAAGGGGGAAAAAATGACAGACTGCGTTGTTTGGCGACCCCCGTGAAATGGTCGTTGGACCCCAAATGGGGTCCCGACCCACAGGTTGAGAACCACTGATCTAATACTTCACTCATTTCCATTATTGTCCTTAAATATGCAACTTGAAACTTTTGAAGTTTTTTGTATAAACTTAAAATTATCTTTGTCCCTGCTCCAAGACTAATTTCTTTTCTAAGCTTTGTGAAATAGAACCACATACTGTGTTTTCACTTGGATATTTTATTAATTTTTAATTATTCTGATGCTTGTAATTAAGTAAGGTGGATGAGTTCGATTACAATGATAATGGGTGCATCTTTGAAACTTAGGATCAGATCATGGTAGAGAAAATTTGTCTATGTTGTCTCTAAGAGACAACTCCCAACTTCTTGGTATACAATCACTCTTATAATTACAGTTTCCTTTTACACTTACAGAGTTTCATTCACAATCTCTTTTTGTTATTCAGTTATCTTGATCCACAAATTCTCTAGGATACAGGTCGGCAACCTGCGGCTCCGGAGCATGCGGCTCTTTGAGCCTTCCCCTGTGGCTCCCAGCCTCCTCTGCCTTTGCAGAGAGAGACAGAGACAGAGAGAGGCAATTGCACTTCCCTACTTCTGTGTGTGTGTGTGTGTGTGTGTGTGTGTGTGTGTGTGTGTGTGTTTGTGTGTCTGTGTGTATGTGTAAAAGAGAGTGCACTCACAGTATTCTCCGAGGAGCTGAAAAGCTTACTGGGCGGAGCTCCTCCCTTTGCTGCATCTCTGCAGGAAGCAGGAAGCAGGAAGGGCAGGAGAGAGCTAGCTGGCCCAGCTAGGCTGACTCAGGAATTCTGGGAGTTGAAGTCCATGAGTCATAAAAGAGACGAGGTTGCTTGTTGGACAACAGCTTGAAGCTTGCCAGGTGAGCAGCAGATAGGAGGGGGGGGAGAGAGAGAGAAAGAGAGAGAGAGGGAGGGAGGGAGAGAGAGAGAGAGAGAAGAGAGAGAGAGAGGGGGGGGGGGAAGAGGAGTGGCAGACCAAGGGCAGATAGAGAGGAAGGGAGAGAGAGACAGAGAGAGAGAGAGAGAGAGAGACCCTTTTGACATCTAAAATGAAGATAACACTGCATATATCCTTTTTTTACCTGTATGTGTATGTGTGTGTGTGTGTGTGTGTATATATATATACACATATATACATATACATATATACACACACACATACATACACACACAAACACACACACACCTATAATAAAAGTAAAAAAGGATATATGCAGTGTTATCTTCATTTTAGATATCAAAAGGGTTTTGCGGCTCCCAGTGTTTTGTTTTTGGTGGGAAACGGGTCCAAGTGGCTCTTTAAGTGTTTTGGGTTGCCTACCCCTGCTCTAGGACTTGCAGGCTACATACAGGTCTTGTCAGTAATTTCCTCCAAAGGTTTATTCAAGTACTATAAATCCAATATATCAGTGGTACCCTGTGCCAGGATACTTGGTAGCAGTTAAACAAAGGAAATGAAGAAATATATCAGTGAGGAAGGAAGGAAGGAAGGAGAAAAGAAAGAAAAGAATCAAACTGTTCAAGAAACTATGAAGCAGCAGCCTCCAACAAAAAGTACTAATTTATGCCCCTCTTGATCTCTTCATTTTGTCTACTTAAAAAAAATCCTTGTTGGTACCTGCCTATTTGTTAGGATATTTATAAATACATAGGAAATTGGGAGGTTTTAATACATTTGTTTTATATGAAAAACATTCACAATTCATATTTGAGGCAGACAAAATGCTACTTTTTTGAACATCTTTTATGTTAAAAAATCACTGCTCAATTGCTATTTTTCCACTTCCTTGCAATCTTTTTTGAAGAACACAGACTGAAGGCATTCTAATAGGTACTCCAAGATTATCAGATTTTTATCTGTTTAATTTTTTTTGTTTGTTTTATAGGAGGAATAAACATGGGGTTAGTCGTGAGAAGATTGTGCAAATGCTGGAAAGATATGAATATCAAATCTCAATACCCATTGTCATGAATTCAGTGCTTCCTTTTCATAAAACTTCACAAAGACCATATTTACAAAGAAGACAGAGGTGGGGAGACAGTTTAGTCTCTTGGAATACTTTTAATGTATCACATAAACAAGGATATATTTAAGGTCAATTTTCTTTATCAATATTAGGTTGCAATATACACAGAGTTAAATCTATTGAAAAAACTTAATTCCTTGTTGATCTGTTTTAAATAATCAGTTAATTTCTTTTGTGACTAAAATAGGTTTAATGTAGATTAAATATCTTGGAATTATTTATAAAAATGTAAATGTTTAATATTAAAATGTTAAATACTTTCACATTTTATATTTGTACTAATCTTGATTTTACTGAAACTTGCGATAATGCAGATACATTAATCACTGATTTTTAGTGCAACATTTTACTTATACCACAAACTGCTGAGCAGTTTCTTTTTCTCAATAGAATATCATGAATTTTTAATAAACAAATAACAGTAGGGTAACTTTTAATATAGGAATTATATTTGAACTATTTTTTTTTCTGCTTTTAGTAGCATCTCAAGTTCTGCATATCTATTGATAACAGATATAATTATGAAGCTTATTCATCAAACATTGACATTCAGCTGAAGTTCTTATGTTTCCATTTTCTGATCTGTACAGAATTTTATCTGCAAGTTGTAAGTTGCAAAAGTGGTAGCAAAACTGCAGTTAAAATCTGTGACTTTGAATATCAGCATGCAGCATGCGGTTTGTATTCTTACAAATCGGTTTTCACGTAGAATTATCAAATTCTAAATCCACATTATTATGGTATGTTAAATGTGCCTTTTGATATGGGTGCATAATTTCCTTACAAAAGAATGAATACATTCAAATATGTTGAAAATGTGAAACTGACATTACTTACACCATATTACATTTGGCTAGGATTATAATATATACAATATCCAGTTCATGATAGGTTTGTGGCAGAATTCACGAAAGGTCTTTATGCCAATGCCATATAATAAATTGGATGCCTCTTTTTGCATGGTTTTATATTACTGCTTCAGCAATCCGGTCTCAGTGAAATTGAGTATTACATCAGGCTCCATTTCTTCATGGGAATCTTTGAGAGTTAAAGAGTAGCATGCCCTGTAAAGTTCCTATAAGTTATTAAGAACTATTGGTAGAAATAATTTGGCCTTCATGACTAAATTTTTTTAAAAAAATAAACTTATGCAGTGCCTAATAGCCAAGCTCAGTGATGAAATCTGAAAAAGTAAAAACATTTATTAAAGCAGCACCCCGAAATACAATTTAAAAACACGCTTCCATACTATTTCTAGATAATCAGATTATTAATAGAAACATTCACTTCGTCTCTCATGTCTAGGCCGACATGTTGTTTATGAATCTACTGAATTGTATAGAAAACTTTACTTATATTGTATGATTTTTTGTGAAACCTTCAGCATTCCACCACATGGAATTATACTTTGCTCTTTTAACAGTGAATTCAAATGTAGGGTAGGTAGATCATTCTACACCAGGAGTGTCAAACTGCTGGCCAACGGGCTGGACGTGTCATCCGGAAGCCACGCCCACTCCATTGCCGGCAATGGCAAAACCATCCCAATAGGTTGCACAACATCACACGACGTGAGTTTGACATGTCTGTTCTACACCTACAGAACTCTTATGACAACTTCACCCTCAGGTCACCCTCACCCTCAATTTCCAAATGTTCACCAAAGACCATGTTAGCTGGGAAGGGAAATGAAATCAACACATCTGTAGGGCTCCCAGATTGAGGAAAGGTACCTCATAATGTGGATGGAATATTATATTTATTAGTTAATACTATAGCTAAATGATTTTTTTTTTCAACCGTCACATTCGAGAACCCCAAATCTCTTTAACTACATGGTAATATCTGGCAATATTATCTACTGATGTGCAGTTTTGAGTATCTTTTTTTTCTACAACTCTACTTTTTTTACTTTTTTATTATTTATTATAAGTTTATACAAACATAGTTTTCTGTGTCGTGTGTTTCTTTTTCTTTTAAAAAATAAACACATAGAGGATTGACGCATCATGCAAATGAGACTCAAAATCCAGATTGAATTCTGGATATTTATTAATTTGTGTGTGTCCTAATCATTAATGTATTGCAAAATATGCATGTTAAAAACTACTAAATAGAAATAATTAAAAGATATTTTGGATAATTTACTGTTTAATTTCCTTTTTTTAAGTAGAAGAGGTTCTTATAAAAATTAAGTTCAGTAAGTTTAATATATTAAATTTTGCATTTAACAATGTGTGCTTATAACTATTAATTGGTATTTTGTAAGTTAATAATACATATTTGTCATTAGTAATATGAGACTATTGCCTTTGTTCATCTCAGCATAATTATGTTGTTAATCATGATATACAGAAACCTAGGGCAGGGGTAGGCAACCTTGGCTCTTTTATGACTCATGGACTTCAACTCCCAGAATTCCTGAGCCAACTATGCTCAGGAATTCTGGGAGTTGAAGTCCATGAGTCATAAAAAAGCCAAGGTTGCCTACCCCTGACCTAGGGAGATAACTTTGAGGCAAAGATTCTGGAACCTTACCTAAACAAAAAGGGCAAAAGCATTCCTTACGGCTAAAAAGGTATACTAAGAAGAAACTCAGGTTGGCTCCTTCCCCACTTACTGGGGAGGAAGGAGAGGAGACACACTATCAAATTTGCAAGATTCTGTTCTATGCTTGTCTCTTAATAAAATATAGCTCTAGTATTACGTACTGTGTTTTCTGTTCTGGTCTACCCCAAATGCCTGATAGGATATGCAGGTGGCTTTTCCTTTCAGGAATAGACATTATTTGTCCCAAATTAATTTGTACTTGTTCCTTTTAGCAGACAACGAGCTCCATTTTTTCTGTTTTTGTATTGATCGTCATCTTGTTCCCACAAAAGTGAAACAAGCATATGAACAAGCAAGGCAAGTCTTTATGTCAGTTTGAACGGATTGGATTCCAGCTTTAAAAAAAAAGTGTATATCCCAGTGCATATGAGGGACTTGGGTTGAGGAAGCTCACAAGGCACAGTTTGGTTCTCAATACTGTTTGACAATACTATCTGTTGATATTAGGTGCTTGGGGACTGGGTATCATCAATATGTTGATAACATTTGACTTCTGCTCTATAACATCAGAAACAGAAGAAGCTGAGTTGTGATTTAAAACTGGTATCTGAGTGCATTTAGGAAATAGATGAGGGGCAATAAATTGAGGTTGACTCTTGCAAGACCTTGTGGGGGATTACCAAATATGGGAGTTAAGAACTCACCTGTGGGTTTGTCTTCATTTAAGAAGCAGATAGCTTGGAAGTCTTTCTAGGGTCATGTCATCAGCTCCAGCACAATAGTTTAGGTCATCTGGGGAGCTTGTAACTTTAATTATACATCAGCTCCTGCTCCCTTTCCAGTATAGGTTAGTTTGGCTTTAATTATTCACACTCTGGTGGATTACTGTAATATTCTATGTATGGTACTATCACTGATTTTATTCCAGAAGTAATCACTAGTTTATTCAGTGGGATAATTTACAGTGCTCTCCAATTAGTTATTGAGATAGGTTAAAAGTTTTGCTTTTGACATAAGCTATTTGGAAGCACATATCTGACAGACGTAGTCAAGGAAGATCTTCCTGCATGTACTAAAAACAAACATTCTCTTACAGTTATTTTACAGGTGGCCCTTCCCTGCAAATTTGTAAGGACCTACTGTTACACCTTTTTTATACCTGTTGATAACTTGGCTTTTCTTCCAATATTTCACTGACTGAATGTTGTATTAATGTATTATTTTTGTTTTCCTTCTTTTTATAATTAATGTTACTTTTATATTGTTTTAGTTTTGTGGCTGTATTATGGAATCCAAATTGTTTTATTGTAAACTGCTTTTAAGATTTACAGTAAGGAAAAACAATATATACATATTTTTAATATTATACACTTAATTTATTTCTAGTATTTATACCCTAATTCTACAGGTAACAGTAATACATATATTTGCAAATTGAAATACTTAATAATATAATGCAATTAAAGTTTAATGTATTTTAAAGTTAAACTTTAGTTTATTTTAATCTTGCCTATCTAAAAATGGTGTATATAGATAGTTCTTGAAATAGTGGAGCTTGGCCATTATGTTTTCATGAGACAATGGTCTTGTGAAGCATCTTATTCAATAATCCTCCCATACCTGCTCTCCCCAATGAATCATTAAACAAATGTGTGGGTCACTAAGTAAAGCATGGGGTGCCTTAGAGCAGAGTTCCCCAACCTTTCTGGCTTGGCAGCCCGGAAGGAAAGGGAGCAGCAGGGAAATCTGCACGTATTCAGCCATGTGCATGCATGCGCAAACAGGCTCACACATGATGGTGCTAGCATACGCAAGTGGGCCACACATCCATGGTGTGCGCTAGCGCATGTGTGCATATGCAAATGGGACTGCTAGTGGCCACTCGGTAGTGCTATCACAAGTGGAGTGGGGCTTACCAGCTATTCCCGGGACCTAGTGGCCAACAGGCCCCGGCCCGGTACTGAGCCATGGTTGGGGACCTCTGCCTTAGAAGTAAGGGAGGCCCTGGGTGGCCTAACACAGGCACCTGCCTGCCTTGTCCAGCTCTCTGAAGGCCACCCCACCCCATGAGACACCCCTTGCACCGCTTCCCGCACCTTGGATCCCCAAAGGCCTTTTCCCAGTCCCACCAGGTTGCTCTTAAGAAAGTGCCTCAGTAAAAATTTCAAAGGACCCTCCTCTTCCCTCTCCTCCCCATAAAACTTCACAAAATGAACCAGTTGGCCAGCATTTCCAGTACCATCTGGTGCCCCAGCAGCAAAGAAGGAGTGATGGCATATATGAAGTTTGTGACTTCTATGGATAAAAAAAAGGGGGAGTCCCAAATGTGCAGTGGGAAAGTTGAAGGGCACAAAAAGAATGGGAGGAAAAGCAAAAAAGGTAGATAGGGAAGAACAGTTCTAAATTTATTTCCAACCAAACAACCCCACTGAGTCATCATTTCAGAGACATTTGCTTATCTAAACAGAAACAGAATGACCAAGGGTGGGCAAAGAAGCAATGGGAGCAGGAGCGACTTCTGACTTCCTGCTGGCTTCCCATTGAGTTTCCTTGAGGGAATCTGGCAGGAACCATCAGAGATCTTCCCTTCCCTATCCTACCCTACCCAACAAGCAGGTAAGTGGCTGTTGTTTGGTGGGGGAGTGGGTGATTGCAAGACAGAATGTTGAAAACAAAGATCAAGTAACCACAGCAGCAGCCCAACAGTGCAAAAGCAGCAAGTAACATTGAAGCAGCCACAACTTTTAAAAATTTCATTCCCTCAGCAGTCATGGGTCCCAGATTTTGGACACAATCTGCAAATTAGCCCATCTGAAGTCTCTTGGTTCAAAAATTGTTGATACGCTGTTTCATCTAGTTTAAAGTCATGATAGACAGTTTTAATAATACATAAATTTTACCCTCTTCTATTGTATGTTTGGATCTATCCTTGGTATATATTTTCATATGACTGTAAATAGACTTATGGGTTCTGTTCATATGGAGCTGAGCAGCTGATTAAAATCTTGATTTTGCTTTTCCCCAGAAAGACTATACACACAGAGACATAAACACTGTGTGTGTGATAGTTTAGCATATATACTGTAGCTTTTTATAGTGTACAAGAATTCTCTACTCTGATAAATTTGCAATCAAAAATCTGTCACAGGAAATCAAATAGAAAAGTGAAAGTGGAAATAAATACATAATTTACACTTAATTGACTGACGAACAGAAGAAGAGCCATGCTAGATGAGATCTAAGGCCAATCTGTTTCAACATTTCTGTTCCCATAATGTCCATGCATAAGTTCAGTTATGGAATTCTGTATGAATGGATGCATAAATTAGCAAGTTGATGTCAGCTAACATATTTTATGTGCTTCATTTAGGGATTACCCATAAACAATTTGAGAATAAGATGAGGTGAGGTCAAATAATATTAATAAACACATTATGTTAAAGGATGAAAACGATGACCATCCTTTCAGTTTTAAAACCAACTTGATTATATCCTCCCAATTTATGTATGTTATGTATCTTTTCAGGGCAAAACATTTCAAAATGGCACATGAGTAAAACTAGGAAATGGGCTAAACAATGTAAATTAACATTTTTTTTTCTTCAGACAGAAATCCACTTTAATGTAAATGATATTCTATGGATTTTACTAGAGTTTAAAGATATGAATGAATACCATACTGTATTTCAGTTAAAAGCAGATTGGAGCAGTTTGGTCTTTGATACCTATTTTTAAAATACCCATCTTACACACACTACCTCTTATACACATCTTGTAAGAGTACCATGATTAAATCATAATCAGAGAGGATATTTTTCTTTTGTCTTCCGTAACTAGAAAAAGTCATTAATTCTATATAATTAAGTTACAACTTGAATATATCTTTTGTACTAATGTTATTTTTCTGGTTAGAAATGCCTTCTCATGTAACAAAAAAATTATGATAGTAATGTTTCATGCTGGTGAACTGTATGCATATCATGCCAGCACTACAACCTATTCTGTTTTTAAGCTTGATTATCAGTACATTCTGCTCTTGTTATCTAAGATTTAAGTACAAAATGTTTTCTGTGGAATGTCTGAATATTTAGAAAAATGCTGTGAATCTGTTATTTGACATGATTAAAGTTGGATCACTCCATAGCTGTCTTAAGAGAATGCTCCATGGGTTATATAATTAGTCGTTAAATGTATGCCTGCATTAAGAGCATTCTTAATAATTTTTTATATTTAGTTCTTTATTCTATTTAGGGAACTGGTTGTAAAGAGGAAACACAGAGTACACAAGATAAAACAAAAAAAGAAACGAAGGAAGAACAGAAAAATGCAAAATGCTGTTATTACATCAGTGGACACAAAATCAGATGGACATTTAATTCCAAGTGATGGGGATTTATCAGGAAGTGAGCAAGAAAATTCAGAAGACAATGGACAATCAGAATTAGTGACTGGCCATCTAACTGAAGCTAAAATTGATAGTGAGAATGGCTCAACGAAATATAATCATTTACAGCTTTCTGAATTGCAAAAAAAGGAAATCCTTGATTCTGTTGTAGTAAATCCAGTGTCTTTAAAGAAGTCACTAAAAGCAGATATTACTGAAGATGTATCAATATCAATTACTCTAAATGAAAATATAGCTGGCCAATTATCCAACTGTCATTTATCAAATCAGATCAAAAACATACCACTTGCAGAATGTGACAGTAATACTTTAGATCATAATCAAAATTCATTTCAACAATCAGATCAAAATGATGCAAGAAAAAATACTGTATTGACTAATAAAGAAAATAAAAATACATCTGCTGAATATACATGTGACTTGGTCCAAGGAAACCAAATGTTAAGCAATGAAGAGGAAACAACTCTTTCACATCCACATGAGACTTCAAAAAGTAATGAAATTAGTTCCTGGGCTTTCTTTTCCTTTGATTTGGCTGATGAACAATTTCAGACTAAGACAGAGAAAGATGAATCCTGTTTGGCTTGGCCTGAGGATGTATCTAAAATCATGTTTGAGCAAAGACCAAAAAAGATCAAAAGATCTAAGAAGATGCTTTCAAAAGCAACAACAGAAGCAACTGATTATAATTTTAGTAAAGAATTAGTGAAAGAAAGCAGTGAAAGACTTCTGCATGAAAATAACAATACAACAATTACCTCTTTGTCATTATTACTGATGGAAAATAAGATATGTGATAATTCTAGTGAATTTGTCAGAGAAGGTGGAAGGAATACCAGTTTCACAACTGATGAATGTATATTAACTTTACCAAAGAAAAAAGAAAAATACAAAAGGATCTTCAAATTGGCCCCAAACTTTGATTTACCAAGGCATATTCCTCCTAAAAAGAATCAGAAAGTGCTAAACAATATATATGCAGTAAGAAAGAAAGAAGACATTTCAAATGAAGAAATTATAGAAAAGAATAAGCAATTCTGTGAACTTCGAGCATCTAATTACAATGCAGTAGTTGAATTTTCTGATTTTGATGTGGAACTTCCCTTACACAATGGTTCCAATCAACTTGCAGACGAATCTGTGAATATTTCCACAAAAGAATCTGATATTCCAATTCATATATGTACTTTTGCTTCATGTAAAGTTCCTTCACCAAGAGAACAAGATTTTTTTGAATTTGATGAAACAATAGAAATTAAAGAAAAGAAAAAGGTATCTTCAGATATATCAACTACCCAGCCAGATATTTTGCATTCAGTTAAACTAATTACTGAATGCCTTACAAACACCATGGCTGAATCATTTGAAAATATGGAGGTGATTAATGAAAGTGAACAAACAGTGAATTATCAGATCAAAGATGTTCAAGATTCCCCATATACAAAATACAATTTGGAACTTCCTTTATCACTAAGATTTGTTCTTCAACTAGTAGGACTTTTTGGTTTTCCAGGAATTCCATTAGGTAATTATTAGCTAAAATAAAGGAGAAAAATGTAGAATTTCATATAGTTGAATTTTTAAAAAGAATTTAGTAGTTTAAACTTTAGCATGCATTTTTAGCATCCATTGCCTTTTTATATAGAAATTAATTTTATTGCTTTACTTTGGGGGGAAAAGTGCCAGGTTCAAAAAACTGAAAATCCCATTTTGATGTTAATGATTAGGCTACCCCTTCATGAACTAAGAGTAACCTCATAAAAATAATGTGATTAATTTTTAGATTTCAGGCCTGCCAATTTTCAATTATTTTCTGTGTATTTAATTATTTTGCATGTTTCTTATCATGCCCAGTAAATGGGCACATATGTTCCACATTTGTTTAAGTAATGCCATAGTTCTTGCTTTTCAAACATTTAGTTCAAGTGAGAAGATTGATATTTTAAAAGTATTCCAGCCCTCAATGACTTTTCTCTTCAGAGAATGTTTTATAGGTAGGACTAATCAAACTATTCTGCGTGTGTTTTACTTATAGGAATAATGTCAGAAAATCACTACAACAAATAGTTTTCATAGTTTTGTTTACAGATATTCCTTACTCTGGTCATATGATTGTACTATTCAAATTGTCACCACACTGACAACAGATTAATTTTGTCAGTTAGCAATGCTGGAATTTTTAAATGAGACTTAGATTTTTTTCCAGGTAGCTTTACAAAGGATAGTATACAATATCACCTCTACCTTATTAATCTTTTTATAATAAATGTAAATGCTATAAACCACCTCATCTCATGTTGCTACAACATATAGACTGTGAAAATTAACCCATTGTATTGAATCAATCTTTGGCTTCTACTATAAAATTCAACTTACTACAGTTGGATCAACTGCTCCTTGGCTGAAAAGATGAGGGTGAAAACACCTACTACCACTGAGATGTCATCTTGCAGTTGCCTAACTCAACTTTCTTGGCCCAGTGAGCAGCAACATTCAAAGTCACAGCTGAACTCTGATGTAGCTGCAGGCCATTCTCTGACAATAATCCCCATTTTAAAACTTAAAAAACAGTTCCCAAATGAGTCATTTCATCCAAAGTGGAATAGTAATAGCAGCAACTGGTCTATAAAACCAACTGAGCCACGTTCATGATCACCATTAATGTAATACTATTCTTGCTATTGGGGTGAATTGATCACCATTAATGTAACACTATTCTTGCTATTGGGGTGAATTGTGGTTGTTTGTTCTTTCCAATCTATTACCTAAGACGAAAGGGCTCGTAGAGCCTTAAAAACTAATTATCTCTTTCCAAAGGAAACTGCCAGAACTCCAACTGTTTGTTTTAGAATGGAATATTCTGCCCACTTCCAAATGGTTCTGGTGGCTTCCAAAAAAACCCTAAACAAAAAAAAATCACACACACAATTGGCCAGTTACTATTCCCAGTCCAAGTATGAGAGACCCTCATGAAGAATACATCTTTTTTCACCCTCTCCTTGCCTAAATCTACCAATAACTGCTTGTTAAATTTAGATCTATCTCACTCATTTGCTCATCTTTCCCCTATTGTTTTGTAAAATCCATTTAGATATTATGGTTCCCAATTGTTCATATTTTTTCTATTTTTTTCTTTAATTACATCTTTTCCTTACTGCATCATATCTGTTGCAGTAAATTTAATATGTGGTGATGATGTGATAAAGGAGTTTAGAGACTGGATCAGTCTGTTTTGAGTGAATCTTGGTCTCTGGCTATATAGAAAGCCCTCTTCCATTTGGAGGGCTGCTGCTGATGGAGTAAGGGTATAATTTGGATAAGCCATCCCAGATGTTTTTAAAGAATGGAGAATATTTCCTGCCCTTTTTGATCAGAGGTAGTCCTTGACTTACGACCATAATTGAGCCCAACATTTCTGTTGTTAAGTGAGACATTTATTGAGTTTTGCCCCATTTTACAACTTTTCTTGCCACAGTTGTTAAGTGAATCACTGCAGTCAATAAGTTAGTAACCTGGTTGTTAAATGAATCTGGTTTCCTCATTGACTTTGCTTGTCAGAAGATTGCAAAAGGTGATCACATGACCCTGGGACACTGCAACAGTCATAAATAAGAACCAGTTGCCAAACATGTTAATTTTGATCATGTGACCATGGGGTTGCTGCAAAGGTAACTATGAAAAATGGTCATAAGTCATATTTTTCAGTGCCGTTGTAACTTTGAATGGTCACTAAATGAACTGTTTGTAAGTCAAGGACTACGTGTATTTCATATTTGACTACTGCAATTATAACAAAAGTTTTCTATCCTGGATTACATACCTTCATTTATGCAGCTGTTCCAAAGGGTCTGGTATATAAACTAATGACCAATTTCAATAAACAATAAATCAAATCACTCTGCATATTTTACTTACATTGCTACCAATATAATATCTCAAATATTTTTTAAAAAATGTTCTAGCTTTCATTTCATTCAGCACCAGACCCAGTTTTAACTTAATAAGCCTTAATTAAAAAAGTGATATGTGCAACTATGAGTCAAGCTTTAGTAGCTCAGTTATCTTGCACATTCAATGTATGCCATTAATTTTAGCATCATAATTAAATAATGTGATCTTAGGCTAGTGCCACCTGCAATCAAATGACCGTCACACCTATTTAATGTAAACTTTCAAACCTATCGCAGATTAAAGATACTTTGTGTGATCTTGTTTTGTAGATACTTTATTACCAGATGATTATATAGTTCCTCTTGACTGGGCCATATCAAAGGAGATTTATCTACAGTGGAAGACATCTGTGGAGGTATGGCCATTACTCCCCTGTATTTTATACAAAATAATTGATGGATGTTAGTCATCTGTAAATTATACCTAGTAATTTATGCAATGATAGATACACAGTAGTTGTTAGACAACAGCAACAGCACTTAAGACTTCTATACCGCTTCACAGTGCTTTACAGCCCTTTCCAAGCAGTTTACAGAGTTAGCATATTGCCCCCAACAATCTGGATCCTCATTTTACTGACTTCAGAAGGATGGAAGGCTGGGTCAACCTTCAGCTGAAGGGAGTGAACTGGCAATACTGCACTCTAACCACTGTGCCACCACAGCTCACGACAAAATGGATGTGATATTGGAAAAAGCATTGCTTGTTCCTTCTGTCAGGTCCTACCTTGCTAAAGAATGGTGTTTTTTTTCCTGTGGACAGAAGAAATTTACGATACATACAGCATTTTTCTTTATATGTTATTACAGAAGAAACAGGAAAATAACCTATTGAAAGAGAATTCTTTGCGTGGTGAGTACAATTTTGTGACTTTTTATCTGATTTATAACCAGCAACAAAATATTTGCATTATATAACATTGTAATAAGGTAAAAGTGGTGATACTACACGAATGTGTAGAGCTGAGTAAGCATGCAACCATAGATTGATGCTGGGAACTGGGAAACCTGTCCTGCTCCTTCTGGTGAAAGAACCTGACCAGCATAGATACAAAGGCATGTAAAATCCTTACGCTGTTTTATACTGTCTCTTTATCTGTAGTTGCTGCAGCTACTTTCCAGAATTCAAATAAGTATGGTCAAGAAAGAAAATCTTCAGAAATAAACTCAGAGATGCATTTGGAAGAACCATCAAAACTCTGAAAAAATGTTTCAAGCTACATAATCCAAGCAATAATGAAATTTTATTTTAAAAAATCAACTTTTTTTTTGCAGAAAGGTAATTTCTTCCTGTGTTTTGATTCTGTTAGCTCAAAGCTTTCACCCATTCTGAACTATGAAATTCATAGACTGAACCCCCATAGAGTGAATATGGTTGCTTCTGGTTTTGCTATAGTCTGTTGTTGAGGTGAACTTTGCATTGTAGAAGAAATGAGGGGGGATAAAGAAAAAAGAAAAGGAATGGAACGGAATGGTTTGTTTTAAAATATTAACAAGAAAAAAAGTGGGATTACCAAGAGAAGATTAATATTATTACTGTGGTAATAGCAGGCTCCTATATTTTTTAAAAGCCATAATTGCTGAAGATGTGTACTATTTAATATTGATGAAAACCCATAGCTGAGTGTGAAAATCTTCCAGCCCCTTACCACTCTGTTAAAGAGGACCATTGTATTTCCTCAGTTTTTGATTCTTCCATCCCATTTGTCCCCTGTAGGTTATTTCTAACCAAATTGTGCCACAACTCCCTTTTCAACAGCATTGTGCAATCTTTTCCAGAACAAGGGCACCTCTAACTTATCAGTGGCATATCAGAGGCTGTATGTGAAAAGTAGATAGCATGAAAAAGAGTAGGTGAATCTGGCATGGAATCTAAATTGGATTAATTTAATTTACATTTTATTGTAATTTAAATTAATTATATTCCGTTAATAGGGTTATTTCCTATGTATTTACTTTCCCTCTTCCATCCCATTTTTAAAATGCAGTTTTTAGGAACTACGGTACCCCAAACACATTTTTAAACTGTCCCAAACTAGAGAGGTTTAGGCAGTCATGCCCCAAACTTTCAAGGACCATATGTAATGTGGGGCCTGAAGTGATGTACCTTTACAGCAAAACAAAAATACAGTAATTCTTAACTGTTTCCTGAACAAAAAGTACTGTTTCTTCTACCTCCTTCAAATTTCTTTCTTCAGATTCTTGGTTTAACTCCTCATATTTATCCAAAATTTTGCTGAGATAATTGGTTACCTTTCTGGTTCTTTGATCCCAATATGCCCGCCTTAGACAATTGCAATAGTTGTTAGTGTCCTTCAAAATCTCACGCAGATGTTTTTCCTTACCTTCAAATTCCTCCATCACCATCCTTTTCATCACTTTATTCATACAGGTAGTTCTCACTTAATGACTAGTTGCTTAATGACCATTCAAATTTATGACAGACACCACCCCCATCAAAAGGTACTAACGACTCAGGTTCAAATTCTAACAGTCGCCTCCCCAGTCACATGATTGCATTTTTGGTACTTGGCAACTGGCCCACATTTATGACCTCCCATGGTCATGTGACCACAATCTATGAAGCTTTTTACCAAAAACTGGCATTTACCTGCAGTTTCTGGCAAAAACCACATTGTGAACAATAGGTTCCCTTTAAAACAGTGGTTCTCAACCTGTGGGTCGCGACCCCATTTGGGGTCGAACGACCATTTCACAGGGGTCGCCAAACAACGCGATCCGCCATTTTTTTCCTCAGCTGGTGCAGGGGGCGCCGCCGCGCATGTGCACCGTGCAGGGGGTGGTGCAGGGGGCGGCGCTGCACATGCGCGCCGCACAGGGGGTGGTGCAGGGAGCGCCGCAGCGCATGCACGCCGTGCGGGGGGGCACCGCGCATGCGCACCGCCTCCTTATGACCGGGGTCGCCGGTATAAAAAGATTGAGAACCACTGCTTTAAAACACCACAAAAAATGTCATAAAATCGGGTTGGTCATGTGATGGCCTGTTTAAAAATTGGAACAACTTACTACCGTAATTATGGACTCAGTTGAGTTGAGGACTATCTGTATCGGGTTGCATCCCTATCTACCATCCTCCATTGACAGGACCTCGTTCCCTCAGATTCTGGTTTTGTTATCCTGTATGTTTGGAACTTCTTGGAATACTGCCATGATACCTCTTTTATTTTCTATTTCAAAACCAATCTTTTCATTAAACCAATAATTGTCATGTGATATTCTTATCTAAACCTCAGCTTGTGACACTGAAACAACCACATTTTTGTTTCTCCATGACACCTGTTTTCTGTTGAATTTTGAATTGTAAGTTCTTGCATAACTTTAAAATGCCTTATTAACACTCTCTAAATATTTTTATTTGTGATCAGAGCATAATATTTGGCTATTAGTTAAGCTATTCTGTACAAAGCAGATGCAAGAAAGGTAATTATCCAGAGGGAAAGGTTATTTAACAAAACTACCATTATAATAATGTGGAGAAATGCATTAATTGGTAAGTTAAAAATAGCTAAATTTTTGTTTGCAGCTGAAGCATAAAATTATACATAAGTCGTAATAAAATAAGATGTCAATTTTATTTAATTGTAATTGTTAATATATGAATTATAGTTTGGATGGATGAGATAGTTGTAATACTTAGGTCTTAGATCTTTCACTAGTTTTTATATTATTATTATTATTATTATATTACAGAATGTGCTTGCTTTTTGGCTTTCCCTTGGGTGGTCTCAAATTAACAACCATTTATAATAAAAATAAACCACAAGAATCAGCAACAGTACAAAGCATCAAACCTTTTGAATCCATATCTGAGTCATCTGCTCCTTTTGAATTTCATGTTCAAATAAAATTGTGAAGAGTGATTGTCATTGTTAAATGGGCAAAGTTAAATAAAGTGGCTTCAGCTGTTTAAGTCATGTATTTATGACCCTCCAAAATTAAGCGATATAATATCATAGACTTGGAAAGCGCATGCAGGCCCTCAAGTCCATCCTCCAAATGAAAGTCATATCTGGCCCAAGGTCTCTATCCAGCCTCTTCCTGAACATATCCAATGAGAGAAATTCCTCTTTATGAATTACTGTGTAACTCCTCATACCATTAGAAAATTTCTGCTAACATTTAACTGGAATCCACTTGCCGTTATAGTAAAACCATTATTCTATGTCCTGCACACTGGAACAAGAAAACAAATTATAATTGTCTTCTATGTGATGCCCCTTTAGTGCTAGAAGGCT
This sequence comes from Crotalus tigris, assembly GCF_016545835.1. NCBI lineage: Eukaryota > Metazoa > Chordata > Lepidosauria > Squamata > Viperidae > Crotalus > Crotalus tigris. The sequence continues at coordinate 477,193 of NW_024100452.1, forward strand.
ATCTTATGCCCTTTAATAAGCATTTCACAAAGCTAAACAGACATGTCCTTATATACCTTAGTTTCTAATCCTGCAATTATCCTTATTGCTTTTCTTTATATCTCTTGATTTCTCTGAATCCTTCTTAAAATGTGCTATACAGAACTGGACGACATACCAAAGGTAGGACAGAGCTGAATTATTTATTTCCATTCTTTCTAAACTATATTCCCATTATTTTAATCTATGAGTATGACAAGTGGTACAATAAAACACAAATACCCATGCACACAGACAAATAGAAATGCAACTTGATGGGCATTTAGTTGTAGTTTGCTTTCAGGTTAAATAGTGCATGGTGTATTGCTCTGGTACAATGCAAGTATATAAAGAGATAACTTGCTACTTCATTATAAGAACAATAATAGAACTCTAAGGAAACGGAGAGAAAGAGAGGGGAAGAGGAGAAGGGAGAGAGGTAGTAGTAGCTGTAGTAGTTAAATAATACTGGGCAACCAGTAATATTTAACAATTGGAAAAGAAAAGTAAAATAACCAATGTAGTACAGAAAAATAAAAAAGACTGGCAAATTAAACAATACTATAAATAAATGCAGAAATTTGTTGATGTGTCTGTTTAAAAATATTTTCTGTTCATACATTGTAATTGTTTAATTGTTCATAATTAAGTAGTTCTTTGAATAAATGCGAAGCAAAATACAATAAACCCTTGTGTCTAAAATATTCTACTGTCAAGAAAAGAGCCAATATGAGAACATATAACTAATATCTAAAATTCTGATATTTATCATTTGGAAGTTGGATAGTAATATTTTAAAGAATTTTTCATCTCCAAAATACTTAGAAGAAATTACCAATTCTGCAGAAGGATCTATTTAGAAGGGACCTTGGAGGTCTTCTAATCCAGCCCTCTGCTTGAGCAGGAGAACCTATACCACTTCAGACAGGTGGCTGTCCAGTCTCTTCTTAAAAACCTCCAGTAATGGAGTGCCCACAATTTCTAAAGGCAAGCTGTTCCACTGGTTAACTGTCCTGTCAGGAAGTTTCTCCTTAATTCCAGGTTGCTTCTCTCTTTGGTCAGTTTCCAACCATTGTTTCTTGTCCTGCCTTCTGGTGCTTTGCAGAACAGTTTTGACGCCCTCTTCTTTGTGGCAGTCCCTCAAATACTGGAATACTGCTATCATGTCATCCCTATTTCTTTTCTTTAGACTAGCCAAACCCAAGTCCTGCAGCCGTTCTTCGTATGTTTTAGTCTCCAGGCCTTTGATCATTTTAGTTGCTCTTCTCTGAACTTTTTCCAAGGTCTCAACATCTCTTTTGCAGTATGGTGACCAAAATTGGTTGCAGTGTTCCAAGTGTAATCTTACTAGGGTTTTATAAAGTGGTACTATGCGTGATCTTGATTCTATGCCTCTGTTTATACAACCCAGGGTTGTATTATCTTTTTTGGCTGTTGCTGCACACTGCTGGCTCATAGTCAACTGATTGTCCACTAGGACTCCAAAGTCCCCCTCACAGTTACTGTTTTTGAGCCAGGTCTTGCCTAGTCTGTACTTGTACCTTTGATTTTTCCTGCCTAAATGTAAAACTTTGCTTTTCTCCACATTAAAATGCATTTTGTTGGATAGAGCCCATTGTTCAAGTTTGTCAAGATCTTTTTGGATCCTCAGCTTGTCTTCTGGGGTGTTGGCTATTCCTGCCAGTTTGGTGGCATCTGCAAATTTGATGAGTTCCCCTTCTATTCCCTCATCTAAGTCACTAATGAAAATATTAAAGAGTACTGGGACTAAGACAGAGCCCTGTGGTACCCCACTGTTTACTTCTCTCCATGTGGATGTAGCACCATTGAGGACTACTCCCCGAACACGATTTGTCAGCCAAACTACTCTACAGATCCATCTGATGGTGGTATTGTCTATCCCACCTTTTTCTAGCTTACTAAGCAGTAAGGCATTTCACTTTGTCAAATGCCTTACTGAAATCTAAGTATACTATGTCCACAGCGTTTCGCTGGTCTGCTAATTTAGTCACTTTATCAAAGAATGAAATATGATTGGTTTGGCATGATCGGTTTTTAATAAACCCATGCTGGCTGCTAGTTATAACTCTAGTTGCTTGCAGATGTGTTTTTTGATGATCTTTTCCAGAATCTTCCCCGGTATTGATGTTAGACTGATTGGTCTATAGTTTCTTGGGTCTGTTTTTTTTTTTTCTTTTCTTGAAAATGGGAACCACATCAACCCTTTTCCAATCATCAGGTATTTCCCCAGTGCTCCAGGATTTTTGAAAGATATGGTGCAACGGTTCTGAGATAACATTTGCCAGCTCCTTCAGAACTCTGGGATGTAATGTCAGTCCCTGTGAATTCTGGCTAAATGAGTATGATTTTGTTACAGCACCAACTATATTTGTTTACTATAACAAAAAGTTTTAAATAAGTTCACTAGTCCTGAGTAATAGGAAACTCTTTGTTTTTCCACCCACTCAAATGATCCAATTCCAAATACTTGATAGAGATAAGTAACCAAGCTCATCAATTGCAAAATAACCAGTGGATGTTTTAAAATATTGTATTTACATACGATGTGTAACATTTTTGGAGGTAAAAGACTAATTGATAGGCATGGGAAAAAATAAACTCTAGGATTAAATGACACAAACTACATACAGATTAGTTCTGCAAGCAGAAATGTACAGTATACAGAGATAATCCGGGTGATTTTTTGTAATAATTGCCAATAACACATTCAAAACTAGTTAGCGAATGATACTGGCAGCTGTCCGATGGCAGAGAATGCGACAAATGGATACTGTACGCAATTTAGGGATATTGTTCAACGCTTGTCAATATAGCTGCGCTCTTCGGTGGCTCCTTAACAGTTCACCCAGGCTCCGGAAGGGGCCTTCACTCCCCAGAAAGACGACACCCTTTGCCACGTAATTGTTGCCCTGATATCTGCAGCCAGAGTTGGCGGCTCTAACGTCCTACTATCGTTGGCTGCAATCCTATCCACCCGTTTTGCCCAACCTATCGCAAGCCAACCGCTGCCTGGTTGCTGGATTAATAGTTTGGGGGGGGGAGCCAAGCCCACTCAACTGCGTGATCCCAGTGCCCGAGCTGACTTCGCAGGAGCCTCCATCGGCTTGACCTTTTCTGTCTGATTGAGCTAAGTTTAGGCAGGGCCCTCCTGAGATTGAGGTTCACACATTAGTTAGCGGGGCTGACTCTAGTTCTCCGCCCAAGGTGCCGCGCTCCGGCCTTCCTCCAAAGCGCCGTCCTCTGAGGAGGTGTCCAAGGCACCACTTTCGCTTTCAGCCGGCTCCTTTGGCGCTGCCCCAACTCTGCTCCGGGGAAACGAGGGCGGGGCGGAGCGGGGCGGCGCTGCCTATCTCAGTCACGCGGACGAAGGCCGTGTAAACACCGCCAGATGGGTCCGCCGGCGGCAGAAATGAGCAGGCTGTTGTTCCCGCGGTCACCGTCCTGCCGCTATGGAAGATAGCCTGGTCCGCGCCTTCGGGGGCCTCAGCCTCCAGCAGCCCCGCCGTGCCCGAGGCAGGCCCCCTGCTCGCCGCTTCAGCAAAAGCCTCTATTTGCTCCGCGGCCTGCCCGGGTCAGGCAAAAGTACTCTGGCCAGGTAAGCGTGTCCCGGCTGCAGCCATTCCCGCTTCCTTTAATAGGTCGCGCCTGGGGGGAGATCCGCGGGAGGAAGCCAGCACGGCTCGGTAGTGGGGCCGCCGGGCGACACGGAAGGCGACTTCGAGGGTCGCCAGGAGCGATCTGAGATCTGGCGGCGAAGACCGCGGCGGCTTTGCAGGAAGCGCCGTCTCAGCCGAAGCCGCCTGGCCCGAGTTGATAACGAGGTAGGCGGTTAGTCGCTGGGCGGGGTGCGAGAAGGAAGAAGCCGTTGTTCCGCTTTTGGATCCCCCCCCACCCAATCTTAAATCTAGTGGAGAGTTATCTTAAAGGAACAGGAATGTTGGGCGTGGGCCAGAGAGAACTCGGAGCTAATCGGGGAAAGCAGAGAATAATGCGGAGAGTGGGGGTGGGCGCAAAGGGTACTTTTACCTCTCGGATCCGTCCTTGTACTCTGAAGTCCATCTTAACGCCTGCAATGATAAGAAAGGTTAAACGTGACGGGATGAAGAGTTAGTAAATGTAAGGAAGCAGCCGTAGCTAGGTGGGTCAATGAGAACACCATCTTTTTAGCTGAAATTTGTGTGCCACCCATTCTTCAAACTCTGCAACTTATTTGGCAACGTTGCATTGCTATGTTTGGGTTGCCCTGAGGTGGTGGGTGATTTTTCTCCAGACTATGCAACTATTGGAAGGGGCAATTGCCACCCACTTGTATATTTGATAGAATTTATGCCTGTTTTGCCTGCTGTGGTTTGGAGAAGTGATTAGGTTGTGAGAATGCACTGTGAAAATGGAATATTTATTCTTTCCATTATATACAATACTTTAGCATTGAGCCCAGTGAAATTAGTTAATATATTTTTTTCATAGAACTTAAATTTTAGATTGGCAGCTGAACCCGGTCAGCATACATAGCAGCTACTTTGTAACTTCAATAAATATTTCACACTGAATGCATATCAAAAGGTCACTGCTTGTATACAAGGAAGTATACATTTTGTCATGCGCTAATAATCCCTGACAATTTCAGACAATGTTTATTTTTAGTTCTAGAAAGTGAAGTCCAGACTGCATATGCCAGGGATAAAAATTAGATATCAAAAGAATTTTGTGCAAGTTGTGTGCATAATTTACTACTAATGATCTAATGGTTTGAGCTGTGTAAAAGTTCCATAACTGACAATTTTAATTCTTATTTACTAATTTGAAGAAGTATAACAAGCAGCAGATTTAAGATGAGCAATAGGAGTGTGATAAGAGTGCATTTGGAGAATTGTAATTTGTAATTTACCTTAATACTGGCTCTATTTAAAAAAAATAGTTCTCAAAAATTATTTTACTTTACTGACTGAACAAACTCGATAATTTTGATAAGAAAATGATGCTATAAACAAAACCAAAAAGCACATGCCAAACTGATCTTTCAATATTATGCAAATATTCACAAATCAACCTAAGTCAACAACTAACAGTATAAAGCAATCCATATATGTGATGAATTGAAATAAATAAAAAGAGAAAAAGAGTGGGAGAAGAAAATGCCTGGAAATGCCTAGCATAAAAGTAATTCCCTTAAATTTGACAAATTGAAAGAGCTGCTATGTTCCCTTTGACCATATATTTCATTGCTGCAATTCGGGTGTACTAATCTTCAGGATTTGAATGTAAAAGAAGCCCTGGATTTCAGTTCTGTTTAGCAATTATAAAGACAGAGCAGGTCCTAAATTTAATTTTTATTTTCTATTCTGTGCCAAAATGGAATGCATTTTGGAAGGGTATTTCTGAAAAGATAGAGCATGTGGATAATTGAATGTAAATATTGGGGTCCTCTATCTCAAATCCCTAGTGGAAAAGAGCATTGAAGAAAAGCTGAACTTTAATGCATCATGAAAAGAAAGCTATGCTATCTTTATAAAATATGTACTACTGTTTATGAAAGGAAATTTTATACTTAGCCAACAAAAACCAAATGCACAGGTATAGAATAGGCAGTAACTGTTGAGTAATCTCAGAGTCCTAGTGGACAAGCACTTAAGTAAGAACCAGCAATGTGCTGGAGCTGCCAAAAAAGCCAACACAGCTCTAGACTGCATCAACAGAGGGATGGTATAAAGATCATGTGAAGTGTTGCAGGAGAAGAAGTAATGGATAGAAATGAATCAAGGAGGGAACCAACCTATAATTAAAGAGAAATTTCCTGACAGTGAGAACAATGAATCAGTGAAACAGCTTGCCCCCAGAAGTTGTGGGTGTTCCATCACTGGAGGTTTTTAAGAAGAGATTGGACAGTCATTTGTCTGGAATAGTATAGGGTCTCCTGCTTGATCAAAGGGTTGGCCTAGAAGATCTTCAAGGTCCTTTCTAACTCTGTTAAATAACTGTTATTGTGATGTGTTCTTGTCAAGCAAGACATTATGGAGTTTTATCTAATGAAATGTAGCTGAATTTAGTGGACTAATCAATATTATTTTAACTGAATTTAAGTTCAGACTTAATCTGGATTTAATCAGATTATTGAACTTTTTGGGGAAGAGAGAATTGTCCTTAACTTTTTCCCTTTGAAGATGGAAATAGTTATCACCTATCCATGGATTAACCTAGCTTTTTTGATATCAGCCAAGGCCAGCAGTGTTTTATCTGCTGGGTCATAGATGAAGATAATATACCAGTCTTGCAAGACCTTGTGAGTAGGAGAAAATTTCGACTGGCATTGTATCTTTCAAATATAGAGTGAAACTTGCCTCAGAAAGCCAACAGAATTAACATCCTGACCTGGGTGTACTAAACCATTGTTTAAGAATCATTTATTAACTAAACCACAGTTATCTGAGTTCACAAATATATGCCCAGAACAAATAACACTTTAACGTAGCATAATGTGTGAACTCAACCGCTATGTATTGGTATTCCTAATATTGTATATGTTGGGCTATTATTTTCATCCTCCCATGCTGATTATTTAAACTAGTATTGTGACTTAGGAATTGTGAGATTTCAGTCTTCCAACTTGATGCTTCTCAGAAGTGTTTGATTTCAATTCAGCTTCTGGGTAGACTTTTAAAGATCATATTGCACAACTTTTGGGACTTCCAGAAAGGAATTACATATGAAGTATAGTTGTTTTGAATGGATATTTGTGCTGAAATGAGGGAATATCTGGTTTTGTCAGCTTAGTTTGCAAATGTACTGTATTTTGCTTTCGACTGTTTCTAGATATGCCAGGAATCATGGCAACATTATACCCTTATGTGGTGTGTCTGTCTGTCTATCTATCTGTCTGTCTGTCTGTCTGTCTATCTATCTATCTATCTATCTATCTATCTATCTATCTATCTATCTATCTATCTATCTATCTCCAATGTACTGAGTTTATGTTCTTTATATTGCTTTATATGTGAGTGAAGTGACTTCCTTTGTTTAATTTGGAACTGTTGCTTCTTAGATATAGGCTGCTGACTTTTTTATGAACAAAAATCAGTTATAAGGACTACCTTTAAAGTGCTGTGTATCAGGGATCCCCAATCCCCGGACTGTGGACTAGTACCGGGCCGCGGCATACCAGCAACTGGTCTGCACAAATAAGCAAAGCCCCATCCATGGGATGCAGGCAGCACACAAAACCACGCACCCTCCAGTCCACAGAAAAACTTCTCTCCATGGAATTGGTCCCTGGTGCCCAAAAGGTTGGGGACCTCTGTTTTAGAACATAATCATCCAAGTTATTTTTATTGTTACTTTGCACAGAACAAATACACAGTGATTCAGAAATTTATGCATCAAATTCACTGAATATCCCACCACAATCCCAAGGTCTCTCGGTGCCTCACAAAAATGAGCACACATCATAACAATACAGAAACATAAGATGATTAAAACACCCAAATAATTCATGGCATCAGGGCTGAAAAGCTCCATCTTCAGCTTTGTCCAGAACGCAACCCCTTGAATGATTTCCACACTTTTTCACAGTAATAATCAGGCAGCAAATTGGACGACCTCTGATGGCAACATGAAGACTTTGGGAGAGAAGCTTCAGATTGTACACCTCTGCCCTGCTATAATGTAGCTGTAGTTAATTATAAAAATGCATTTGTTTGCTCAAGTAATTGCAAAAATGAAAGTATTGCATTTGACACTTATACCAAATGGCATTTAAGTGGTAGAAGTTTTTCTTTTGTGGCATCACGTTGTTGGATTTAGTGGTGATAACCAATCAGCACTTTGTTCTTTCTTGTTTGCTTGTCAGGCAACTGAAACGTGAATTTCCTAATGCAGTCATTTTTAGTACTGACGAGTACTTCATCACAGAAGATGGCACCTATGAATTTAATCCTGATTGTTTGAGAGATGCACATAAGTGGAATCAGGAAAGAGGCATGTATGGCTGATTCTCCTTAACATTCCTCTTTATCTACTTTATCAAAGTGGCTTTCTAAAAGTTGATTAGAACAAAGCATCACATAATAGAATTAAGAACAGAATAATTCTAATTCTAAAATGAAAATTGATATGCTTACTGTTTAAAGACTTTCTGATATGGAAGCTAAAAACTACATTGCATTATGATGTTTGGCATGGCTCTGGGAAATGGATTCCCTCTGCCAATTCTATGATAACTTCCAACTGGCTTCCAGGAGGATATTGAAAAATGGGTAGAAGTAAATGAAAAATAACTTGGACCCCTCCCCCTTCCCAAACATTTTGATAAATTGTAGGACAGAAATGGCCATCTGGAAACATGAGCCTAGAACAGATGCAAAAAATATACTAGGGTTAGAAGGGTTACCTGAGTCTAAAGATTTGCTTTGACCTTAATTTTTCTTAGTTCATTCCATTTTTACTTTGATTGCCAATATATCTTTGCACTATTTTCTTTTCAATATAATGCAGTTAATCCAGGTACTTTACAGTTAACAATACAAACATTTCCTGCTACAAGCTGGGAAAGCAACTCTGATCTGTATGGAGTTAAGGAGCTTCTTAGATGTATTTTTGCAGAACCATTGATTTAGATTGCAGTGAAATCTAGATTCCACATGTTGAAGTGAAAAAAGATGCAAAAAGATGTAACATTTTATTTTGGTATCATAAACTCTCTTACCTGATCAAAATTTGTCTAATATATGCCTACCCCAACTACAAAAATACTGCCTATCTCCATGTTACACCCTAAACATGAAGCTTGCCAGAACAGGAATTAACTGATTTCTTATATCAGCAATTAATGTATTTGCTGATTTTAAATGTAATGAGCAAGGTTTTCTAGTTCAGATGAATTAGAAATTGCAGTTGATGAAAAAGCTTCTGGATTAATTACACCAAGCTGAAAAGTGATAATAGGAGCAATGTGAGAATAAAAAAATATGAACATAATGCTAGTATTCTTCATTAGTTTATATATAAATAGTTATATAAATATATAGTTTAAATTTAATCACTTCTTGGATGAAGAAAAATGTATAAAGAGTACATTTTTATCATTTTTGTACATGGGAATGCATATTTTTATTGCATATGTCTTGAATAGGATATGGAAGCATTACAACCAAGCACATTTAATTTTTTTTAAAGTAACAGTTTATCTGGTCTTCCATCCATAAGTGTTTCCAAGTGAATATACGTAGCATTAAAACTAATGTATCATAACAAAATTACAATAGGTAGAAAAATAAAAGTTATTAATCATAGTAAAAAGTCTAATATTAGTGGTGATCAAAGTCACCCACATTTTAAGTTTCAAAATGTTATTTGTTTAAATTTATTTAATTTATATCCCTGTCATGGTTCTGACAGATGAAACTCCTTGAAGAACTTCGAGGCATTGTTTACCTTAAAGAATCTTTATTCGAGTAGCATAGTAACAGCATGTACATAGGCAAAGCCAAAATCTGAATTCCCCTCCCCTGAGCACATAGTATCAAAGCACAATTCCCTTCTCTAAACAGTCATAAATCACATTCTCCAATCAACCCGCCATTTCTTATCATCTCTTATTTCAAAAATCTTGGTTCTCACCCTAGTTACAATATTGTTATGTCTAAATAAACTCTCATGCACATTCCTCCCCCCCCCAGTATCATCTAATTCTAACTCTAACTCTAAGAGTAAAACATAAGAAGGAAAATGGCTGCATCTCCATATGTTGTCAAAGCAAGAACATCCGATGTTAGCTTTTGTTATTTTTATAAACAACTCAAGGTGGTGAATCTATCTAATGCCACTTCTTCCTCCTGTTTTCCCTACAACAACCTTGTGAGGCGAATTGGGTTCAGAGAGAGTGGCCCAAAGTTACTCAACAAGTTTTCATCAGTAAGGCAGGACACGAACTCAGAGTCTCCTGGGTGCCTTAACCATGAGACCAAATGGACAAATAGAAGTATTTTAATATAGATCAGAACAGGAAAAAACAGTGCCAATTATATTTCTCTGAAGAGTCCTCATAATTTGAAAATATCATCACTGCTCAGTGGCAGCACTATTATAATGGACCCTGGTGACCCTGCTTTGCTATGTGGGTTAAAAATCAGGTCTGTTGCTAAGTGCCTGGAAGCTGGCTTATTAGATTGGCCTTCCACTTTTGTCTAATATCATAGGGCAACGGTAAGAGGTTGGGAATTTTTGAGTTGCAAATATAATTCTTGTCCCTGCAGCTCTCAGTAGAGTAACTGGTGAGATTTATTTATTATTATTCATTATGACAGTTGACTTTTCTTCTGTTTCTTCTATTAAGAAAGCTCAATTTAGCTTTTCTGTACTACAGTATTCTTATTATATCCAGTTTTAATGTGTTCTTTCTTTTCTGTTTTAATCTGAAGATATAATGTCAAAAAATATGAAATATGCTTCTTGAAAGTCCTTTGCAAATTATATCTCATACTTATTTGTAATGTAAATAGCCAATACTTCTGTTGCAGTCAAGCCCCCCAAACAGGTTGTCCTAGCTTAGTGATTTGCAACTGTGGTACAGGCCCTGGAAATCTCAAGTTCTTTTGTTATCTGAAGGATTTAATATAATTATCTTGATAATTATTATGTTACAGCACATAAAGCTATGAAGAATGGGAAATCTCCAGTTATAATTGATAATACCAACATCCACGCTTGGGAAATGAAGCCATATGTGATAATGGTATGGGACATTGTGACCTCTTTGTAATTCTTAATAAGTGTGGGCTCAAAAGAAGCCTCTAACTGTAGTGATGAATTCTTAATTATTTTGTGTAAAGAAGTACTTCTTTTTAACTATTTAGTGATATTGGTGACTATTAAAAATTAGATGCTGCCTAGCACATCAATTAAATAGAATCTCTGCCCCTCTTAGTAATAAAAATCACTTATGAATGTGATTCTCAAAAAAAGTCAATCAATCTGCTAATTCCAATTTCCACTCATTTTTTTAATATAGTTCTGACAGCACCAACAGTATCAACAGGTAATTGTTTCAATATTCCTAGCTCACAATTGTCTGTTTTGAGAGCAATTTATACATAACTGCATGTCTAACCAGCTTTGCTTCTTTTCTTGAGAAGCAATATTTTTAAGTCCTTGATATAACTCATAGCAATGTTGGATTGCTATTTTGCTATGCTATTTATAATGCATTGATGATGAAAAGTCTTATATAATTAATGGTGAGTAGTTAGCAAAATCATGAAAAATCATACTGAAATTTACTGAAAAAAAAAAGAAAAAGTATGAATAATATAGTTGTGCTTGAATAAATAATTCTGAGAAATAGAATAATAGGAGATGTGTGTGGATTACAAAACATATTTTGCTTAAGTTTCCAACAAAACAATTTGTTGTATTTTAATAATATCTTAATAAAATGTTTCAAGTATTCTAGTCATTAAAAACAGTGGGAGCTTCCCTTGTTTTTCATCCCAGGAATACAAGGTTAGATGGGATGCTACTCTACAATAATTCACAAAAAGAAAAATCCAACCTACAAAAGAATTGGACAGATTATTTTATTGTTCTTTTCAAAACATTAAAATTAAGTCTCTTAAGAAGTCATGGAAAGAATTATTCGTTGTAGTTGTTTTTGATAGATTACCACTCCACTGTTAAGCAAATTAAAGCAAAAAGGATTTTTTAAAAGTCAGTCTTCCATTCAGGTTGCTTTTTGCAGGATCTCTTGTCTGCACTGTCTCTATTATGTTGTTGCAAAAAATGCTGCTGCTTAACTCTTGCATGAAGAGTTGACATGGGAAAATAAACAACAAAAACTTAATAAAGTCTGCACATAATTGTATCCTGAAGCTCGACTCAATTCAATCTCACTCAAAAAAACCCCACACAGAATATCCATATCCATTGAAGTACATTCAAACATACGCCAAAATTCCCACTATGGCATTCATAGTGATCTCTGTATTTACAGCCTAAGCTCCCAGCAACATTGGAAGTTAAATCAGCTGTAGTATGCCTTGTCCTGCAGCAGAGTTTGTCATGGGTCTGCAATCCTGAACAATGTGCTTAAGTAACAGCAGATTTGATCTGGCACTCCTAATGTCAGTCCATCCAGTCAAAGCCAATAGCAGTAGGTATATGACTAGATTAGTAAATCTGCTGATTTTACTAGCCTGGAAATAAATCCTGATTTATAAGCCACCAAGATCTAGTTTCTATGCTTGGAACAGCTGTAACACATGAGGCAATGCCTCTTACGACTAACAACTTTTGTGAGAATGCCCATTTCATGTAGAACTTAGTACTCTCAAAATGATTATTTCATAGATTGTCCTTTCAGGAAATGCTGGGTGAAGGAATTCAACTTGAATTCATCATTCCAAGAAAAAGAATTAGGAGCCTTTCTGTATGCTCTGGTTTCATGCCAAATAAAGTCTTTTTAGGTGCTCATAAAAGGTGGGGAGGGTACCATCATTCTTTTTTGATAGTTAAATTTTGGATAGTGCAGATTAACATGCTTGAGAAGCAAGTACAACCTACTTAACCTGGTGCAGCTGTATGAGCTACTTTCATATAACATGCTGTTTTTAACTTTTATTTAGTTTTGGGGGGTTTAGTGTGTGGTATGCAGTTTATTATTCAGTGTATTGTGTTTATTCAGTAATCGGGTTAAATGTGTTGTGCAAGTCAAACCTTTGGTATTTTTCTCTCCCTCGTGGTAGAGAAAAATATGAAAAATACTACTTAATACATTAAAACATAATAGTATTTTCTAAAACTGTAGCATGATAACAATTTGTTTTTCTTTAATCAGGCACTTGAAAACAGATACGAAGTTATATTTCGGGAGCCAGATACACGTTGGAAGTTCCATGTTCGGGAATTAGCTCGGTATATTTTACAACCAAATTTAGAAAAACCAGACAGACCATTATAATCATTGATTGATTTGAATACTGATTTAGGCAAGAGCTGGGAGGCTGGTCCTGAGAATCGGCATATAGGAAAGTTGGCTTCTACTAGTCTAGCTGGAGACATCTAAATATTCATCCTGTTTATCTACCACAGTAGTGTAGTTTCTTGGATATATTGCAAAAATTGTGACTTTGAAACTCTGATTGCTACGTCACTATTATATCTCATGTGTCAGAAATGCAGTATATATCCCATTTTAAACATAATTTTCAGTGTTTGAAAATATCTTGTTAATATAGCAAATAACAGACATTTGTATTTAAAAATAAACCTGCAGCAATAATTAATAAAACATATAATGAGATTTGAATAGTAAGAAATCTGGGAAAAAACTAAATGTTATTTTTGAATTGGTAATTATTTGGCATGATTTCTGATGAAGTATGATCTTCTTATTAACGTTAATCTCTGTTAGTCTCCTAACAGTGAGAAAGTTAGGAGCAAAAGCTTCAATTGAGAAAGCATGAATTTTTTTTCTTCTGTGTGAAATATTATCTCACACAAAGCATACCCGGAGCTTTATATTCATAGATTTGGAATGGACTATTTAGGCCACCGAGTTCAACCTGCTGCTCAGGGCAGGAATCTAAATTAAAACATTACAATCTGAGGATTTCTATCTACTGAAGCTAATCACATCACTTCCTTTGGCAATTGGTTCCATTGCTGAACCAATTTTACTACCGAGAATTTTTGCCCAAGATTCATCTGGAATTGTCTATGTATAATTTAAACCTATTATTTATCTTTTATCCTATAAAATGATTGAGAATGGGTCTATTTTTCTCTAAGATGTTTTTAATTTGGGGTTCTTTCCTATAGCCAATTATCACTTGATGCGTTCATGTTTTTTTTCTTAAAATAACAACGTTAAAGTTCATACAGATAGTCAGATAACTCTCTTCCTTTCTTTAGTAGATCAATTTTGGTTCTGCTTGTACTGAACATATTAAATTACCTAGGGGCTGTAACAATTAGTTCTTTTCTTTTGCTCTAGTCAGTATCCCATTCTTATTAAAAATACAATTGAGTTTTTAATTTGGAGCCTTTTTCTTTCTTCTGTGATTCTGGGGAGTCCTCTGCTGAAAAGAACCCTGTTCTCTTGCTTCTCAGTGGTCACTTTGATCACATAGGTGTTGGATATAGTTGAATGCAATATTAGAGGGAGTGATTCTATTGATCTCTTAATCAGCATATAATCATATAATCTCAACCATACCCATATACACATTTAATGGACTAATTCCTATGACTGAACATACAGGAATTTTGCCTTCTGAATCTATGTATCAGGTTCTATTTTTTTCAAAACCATGTACAAGGAAAATTGTAATGCATGGATCAGGGCAATTAATATTCTTATGTTTTTCTTTGACATATTTTTATTTTATAGACGTAATCATCATGGTGTTCCATTTGAGAAAATACAATGGATGAAAGACGAATATGAGCATGATGTTACCTTCCATACAGTGCTTCATTCTGAAGAACCAGCCAGATACTGCAATTCTGGACGTTATTCTCGTCTGAATTCAGCTTTTTCCAACAACAGAATGAATAGGTCATGAAATTGAAGGATTTTAATAAGAAGACAGTGGGAGACTTTAGTGGGATTTTATAGATTTTATCAATTGGTATATTGTTTTAGATTCTTAGCAATTTTCTATTTTTCTACTGAACTAAAATAGGTCTTAACCCAATTAAGCTTGATGTTCCAGAATTCTTGCAGACTTTAAAGAAAATTATAGAAGAAATAATTTAAATATGAACCATAATCTGTTGTTTTTTCACATTTTTAGTTTATTCTTTTCTGCAATCATTTTAAAACTAGGCTTTATATTCACACAAAAAATTAGAGGGTGGCACCTATTCAGGTCTACACATTTCAGCCAAATACCATATTGAACTGTTGGCATTAAAATGCTAACTGTGATATATGATATATCATTTTCCAAGTCCTCATACATTAACAAGAGCAATTCTATGGTAGTAGCAGCCATGAATGTGTTGTATTTCTCACTAAGGTCAAAAATAGGACTCCAGTCAAATGGCAGGAATCTTTTCTATTTGCACTTTACCAGTGTCCAAGTCTGACTGTGTTCAGTGTACCAGAAGGCTGAGCCTTCAAGAGAACCAGACCAAACATTTTATGAATGGATGCGAGTGAAGCTTTTGAGCTGCAGGATAAGGAAACCATGAAGCTGCGCCCAAAACCAGCACCGATTTGTGAAATCCCCAGAAGTAGTACAGATAAATTGTAATAGTTGTTAAGTAGTATATGTCATAAGATCTTGTTTCTTGAGTCCTATAGATTCTATGTTCCAGATTCTGTTTTTAAAATGTGTATCCATGGTATGTAGCTTTTTTTTACTTTTCTGCTTTTGGATTTTCCCTTTAAAAAATCCTATTCAGTGCACTTTATTGTTCAAAGAGATGAGGTACTTTATTAGCTCTCTAATTTTGAATTCCTGGTTCTGATGGATTTTATCTATCTGGTAGTAATTTGCTAACATAAAAACAGTACAGAGCAAAAGTACAACCTCAGTTTATTTTTATTCTACAGAAATGGTAATTTTGTAGACTTTGGTCTTTGTGAAACCAAAAGATGCATCTCAACTTTCCTATTAAGTAATAAATACTTAGATGTGAGTTAGAAACCAGCATAAATGTTAAAAACTAGATAGTGGCTAAAACCAAAATATTGAAATTATTACCGCTGCTATTAATATTGATTGAAAGAATAAGTTTTTTCTCTTTTTAAAAACTTTTTCACTTTATAGCATAAACTGGATTCTTTTTCTCTTGATCTGGTTTCTGTTAATTCTTTAAAAATTAGCCAGAACATTCTATTATTTTTTAAAATGTTCATTATACTTTAGGGAGACTATTCTACCAACAGGTTCCAATTTTAGGTACCCCAAGCCCAATGAAATTTGTGAAGCATATCAAACAAGATGATATAATTAAATATGATAGGAATTCAACATATCATTTTGCAATGCATTTAACTTTTGTCATGGATATTATGTTTTATTATGAAATTTTGGCTACTTTATGCAAACAAATATATACAGATAATGATCATTGTATTCATACTTGGAAACTGCTTACTGTAATAGTTTTGTACTGGATAGTTTAGTGTTCAGGGACATATTTGTCATTAGGCTTTAGAGATCACTGTAATAATAATGTATCTTTTTGCAGAACTCAGTTCCTTGCAATAAAAAAATTATTTACATTTATTTCCCCAGTGTTAGTGGAAGGATCCCTGAAAATATTTCTGAAATAAGTTATAGATCAGGTGATATCATCCTCATTTGTAAATATTAAAGGATTAGGAATCATTTTCTTTTTTCCCCTTCTTTAGGAAAATTTGATGCTATTTTAATAGTCTATTTTGATGCTATTTTAATAGAAAAACAAGAAAAATCCATTTCTGCAACCTTTTAAACTATTCTTGTGTTAAGCCATTTGTGCAAAAGCTAACTTTGACATAAGATGCATTGAATATTTGGAAAACTTTAAATTTGAGATAAAAATTTGAAACTAGTAACTTCTGATCCAGAAATGTACCTGTGGCTTACATATCAGGAATTTGTAACAGTTGTTCTTACTGAAGTGTCTTAAAATGCTTGTTTTGAGCTAAAATTGTGTAATAAACAAATCTAAACAAACATTTACAATGTTCATAGTTTTAAAAGGTAATTCACACATTAAATATAAACTATATTAATAGTGACATTTTCTTTGCCTCTGTAACATTTCCATTGCAATAATGAACTGTTAGTTTTGTTTTCCTTTGTAGGAATTAATTTTCTTTGGTATTACCCTGATGCATGTGTGTGTGTTTATTAGTGGGCTGGACAGAGTGATCAGCCTATAAAAAACTGCAGCATCATGTCCTGGATATCACAGGTATAGTTTTACCCACTCCTTGCTCTTCTGAAAAATTACTTAAGAGGGCTTGGGTATTTATCATTGCAAGTTCCTCATCAGCAACAAAATTGCTTTCAGGAGCAAAATCAGTCCCATTTAACTTTACTGGTGGATGTTTGTTATTCTTACTTTCAGTTTTTTTAACTGATGTTTTGGTCTGGGTACAAGTGCTTCGAGGGGGCTGAAATGCTTTTTTTAGAGATGGTGAAATAAATGCACAGATTGGTTTCACAGGTGGAGGGGAAGGTACTTGACTGAGCAGGTCCATTGCCTTTCGTTTCTTATAGTTCTTTGGAGTTTCTTGAAGATCTAGTGTCACTTTTGCAGATCCAAGAGAAAACGATGGTTTTATGTCTGACTTTCCAATGGTCGAAGGACTTTGATGTCTTAGTTCACTGTTGGGAATTGTAATCTTAAAAAGACAACAAAAAATTGAGTTGTTTCAGCTACTTTTCCTCATTAAAAACATTTGAATTAAATAATGCCTTTCTCTTTAGATACGTATGCTTTTAAAATAACTCCCTTCAAAGCAATCTTGTCTCTACCATATATTTAAATGAGGAGTATAAGACAGCAGTCCTGATCTATATGCCTTGGAGATGTGTTTTAAACTCCTAGAATTCTCAGCAGTGACTATGTAGGATTATGAAATGCCCTAAAACATTTTAATTGAAATTCTTGATAGGAATAGAATAATTTACTTTTGAACAGCATTTATAAAATTGTTCTTTTGATAAACTTACTGCTTGTTTATTTCCTGCATCAGATTTCCAGGGAGGATCCAAGCCACATTCTTTGGATAAACTGAGTAATTGCAAGGGATCTGATTTTAGCAAATTCATGATTTTGTATTCTGCATCTTTGCTAAAGTACTCATTGTTCTACAAGACAAAAACAATATTTTTCTATTATAATAACTATATTCTTGTAAAGTATGGATAATATATTTATTATTTAATTCTATATGGCTATCCAATTGACATACAACAAAAAATGAAATAACACATATTTCAGGTGTTGTATCAATACACGTTTTAAGAAATTATTTGAAGTATACAACTAATACCTTATTTTTGAATGTCAAGAGTTGCAAAAAACATGATTTTTTTTATAATGGAATATATATGGGTAATCCTCAATAATGGCAATTGGGACTAGAATTTCTGTTGCTAAATGCCGTGACTTTAGAGCACCTCAGCATGTGACCTCAATGCTTAGTGACACAATTTTCAGCACTTAGAATTGCTATTATTAATCAAATTGTCATGGCCTTTTAAGTGAGGACCTCACACAGTCACTATTTGCGAACTCCTGATGGCTTTCCCATAGTTTTTACTTGTGAAAAACTGACAAGAAGGTTGCAATTGGTGATCAGGTGACTGGGACACTGCAACACTGATATTGTGAGCTGGGCGTCAAGCACCTAGATGTGACCACAGGCAAACTGCAACCAACAAATACAAAGATCAGTCATTAACTACCACTTGTTCAGCACTGTCATAAGTTTAAACAGTTGCTGAACAAGTGGTTGTTAAATGAAGACTTATTTGTAGGACTGTGCAGCATTTAGATTCATTTCCACAAAGGGGTTCTGGGAATGAGGAAGGTTGTAGAAAAGAAAAGAAAAGAAAAAATGATGTGGACACTTTGAATCAATTGTGGAATGCTGTTTTAATCTGCATCAGAAAAAAAGTAATGCATGCACCGTATGCACTAAATGTACTTAACTGCTCTTTAGAAATAAGTAACTTTACCTCAATAGTATTTTTAAATTCTTTAAATATTTCTTGGAGATGGTTTTCCTTTGGGTTTGAAGAAAATGCAGAAAGCTCTCCAGCAAATAGGGTGGGAATATCTGATTTAAATTCAGGTCGCCACTGAAGATTGGTTGCAGAGATGCATGCAGATGGAATGATTATATCTTCAATAGCAAGCTGCTTGAGTTCTGTACAAATCTGGATTGCTATTATATTATGATGTTCATCTGACAAATATACCAATGTACAAAAACCTATGTAAAAATGAAACATATAACTTACTGGATTTAACATTAAATTTTTCATGTTGGCCATCTTCAGGTTCAAAATAAAAAAAAATCCTTTACTCCCAGCTACCACTGATAGAAAATTATAATCTATTTGCAGCAGGAATGCAAAGGAAAAAAGAGTAATCGACAAGTCCTTTGATGCCAACTCTTCCCCTACACCAGGGGTAGGCAACCTTGGAATCATAAAAGAGCCAAGGTTGCCTACCCCTGCCCTACACTGCATTCTGCCATCACCACCAGGTAATCCTACTGACCTGCCCTTTAACTCAGCTGTTTGTTAAGGCTCACCTTGTTTGTTTACAAATGGACTGAAGAAGCAAATTGTTTCTGCCAAATCCATCAAATTAGTATTTTTTTTAATTTCTACAAAATGGAAAACTCAATACCACAATTCCCACTAAAGAAAAGCAAATACAATTTAAACAAAAACAATTGTGAAAAGCAATACAATAACAAACATCATAAATTTAAAAAGTAACTACGCTCTTTATTTTAATGCATAATCCTACTGCACTTAAGTTTTCAGACATTATGAAACCCAATTTAAAGAAAGTAAACACAGGTCCATGGAATATCAGAAGATTGGTACAGTGAAAGAAGGGAAAATACTAAAAATCAGCCCTTTCCTTATACACCATTCAAATATTAGGATTTGTAGATGGATATTCTTAGTTTATATTGATGCAGGTCCATGATCATATTAAAAATTTAATGGATTGGTTTATATGGTTTCTTTATTATTTCTATTTTTAACAAGATCTAGACATAGTTTTAATTTGCAATAAATATATATTGCAATTAATTTAAAATTTTAAAAGCCCAGTGATTTTTCACCATTACATAAACAAACTAAGGCAGAATGTATCCATTCTACCCAGGTCATGGGGTGAGTTATTTTATCACTTACGTAAAACTTTGAAGAAATTTTACAACTTCTACGTTTCAGTTTGGGAGGAAAAAAATGACTTTAAAGATACCAATTTGTAACTTATTTATAATTACTTGTATATGTAATAAGTGTGATTACAATATGTAACATACCTGCTCTTTTTGTCAAGCAAACTATATATCCCACCAAATCGACTTCAGAACAAGCTGGTCGGAAGGAGGGCTCCAGTAATTTACTATATACCAGACATTCCCTTGGTCTGTAAACTTGTAGTAGACTTTTTTGAGAAACCTAATAACATTATGGATAATAATATTATGAAAATTACGTAAAACTTGTAACTTAAGTAGCTCACTTTAAGTCTTACTTAAAGGACACTTACTGGCAGTTGTAGATACTGGGTTTTCTTGGTAGCTGTTAACTGTATATTGTTGGTTTTCAACTTGCCTTTCGAGTGAGATGCAGATAAATGTAAAATTCTATATCGGCCTCCTTCCTTTAAGAGGTTACAAACATCTGAGGATGGACGCCAGATGTTCAGTATACCTTCTAAGATTAGAATTAAAAATACAGATTGTATTTTGACAACAATATGGTGCATCTTTTTAAAAATATTCTTGCTGGTCATTGTCCATACAGGTAGTCCGTAACTTAAAACCATTTGTTTAGCAACCATGATGTTGGTTATGATGGCACTGAAAAACAACTTGCCCAGCTATTAGTGTCTTCATGGTCATGTGATCAAAATTTGAGTACTTGACAACTGGCATATATTTATGACAGCTGAAGCATCCCAGATTCACACCATCTCCATTTGTGACTTTCTTAGCTGGCTTCCGACAAGCAAAGTCATTGGGAAAAGCCAGGTTTGTTCAATGACCATATGATTCATTAAACAACCATGGCAAAAAAGGTCATAAAATCAAGTGTGTCTTGTGTAGTAATAGAAATTCTGGTCCCAATTGAGGTCGTAAGTTGAGGCCTACTTGTATTTCATTGTTAAACAAAAACTACACATATCGATTCATATCTATGCTACAGAAGAACTTAATTAAATTTACTTTTAGACATGTTAGTATTTGAATAGTCTATAATTAATGCATCAAGGGATGGCATACAATGAATTCAAATAAACAGATTATATGAATAAAGCATTGCTTAGATCAGGGATGTCAAACTCAATTTCATTGAGGGCCGCATCAGCACTGCGGTTGCCCTTGGGGGACCGGGTGGGTGTGGCCAGGGTGGGTGTGGATGGAGTGGATGTGACCTACTGGGTGGGCATGGCCAGTTCTACATTGTTTGCGTCAAGGGTGCCTGTGGGGGCCTGGGCAGGAGTGGGACAGATCTGAGGGTCTCTGGCAGAAGGGGGTGGGACCGGGGTAAGTGCCAAGGCATGGTGCATTTCTTCATTCCTCATAAAGGGTGACACCTCCCCAGCATGCACCCAGGGGGATGGGCCAAGGCGACAGGGGCTGGTTCCTCACTGTTTCCAGATGGCCTTGTGGAGCTAAGACTGAATGCATTTCAGCATAGATGGCCACCACAAAATTGTATCTTGGCTCCCGGATGGCCTGGGCCAGGGCCAAGGCAGCAGGGACCGTTCCCTCACTGTTTCTAGGATGGCTTCGTGGGCCACATGAACCATTTCGCGGGCTGCATCCGGCCCCCCGGGCCTTGTGTTTGACATGTCTGGCTTAGATAGTATATTACATATATTTACGGTATGCCTTTCAGAGTGGATTAGTATCGTATTTACCTTTTGAGTTTTCTTTTGTCCCATAATCTACAATTTGTAGTTTGATTATGGTGGATACATCCCTTCTGCAGGGGCTGTTTGTCTCTTGCTCAGCAGATTCCACAGCTTTCCTGAATTCTGCTTCTATTTGGGCTTGCCTTTTATCATTGACCATCTGTCTGTGACTATTCAAGGCTTTTAATTGCTCTTCATTGAAAAAACCCTGCAATAAACAGTGGTAAAACTGAAACAGCTCCATATATCTTAACAAAAAGGAAACAGAAAATAAAATTAAGAAATTCAGAGAAATGGTGAAAGTGGGATCTCTTAGGAGAAGTTCAAGAGGAGAGTTCCTAAAGGGGATATTGAAAGCACAAACAGACCAGTCAGTCTAAGATCAGTATATAGGATATGTTAATATCTGAGATGCTTTAGTGTGGATTTCTGCACTAAGCAGAGGGTTGAACTTAAATGGCTGCTTCAAACTATGAATCTAAGCCCCCAAACATTTTGGTGTAGCTAATGAACTTAGTTATACACTTGTCCTCATTAATATTTGTAAGAATGGTTGGAATGAAGCTCCTTTAAAATATTAAGTGAAATTTCTTTCATAGAATTTTCACCATCTCCTTTTTGGGGGGTGAGGGGGAGGGTTCATTCTGTCTTCTTGCTTCTCCCCATCTGTGCCTCCTTTGTTTTATCCCGTTTACTTATTGTGCTTTTTGTTTTTAAACTGGAGCCCTCTGTCAAAAAGGCAAAAATTTGTAAATGACTATTTCTAGCATTGTTTTAAAAAAACTTACCTCCATATAAGATGGATCAGCAGAATTAATAATTGCTTCATAAAGCTCTTCACCATCTTGTAGAGCACGTATCTGTTGCCTTGTTAGAGCATGAGATCGCAGTATTCTTTTGCCTTTATCTGTTTTTAAAAATTAACATGTCTCAAATAACTACTGCTGTGAATGCCTAGTTAACAGTAACCAAATAGAACAACTGAGCGTAAGTTGACTAGTAAGCTTTTGAAAGGAAATTGTAACTAATCATAACAGATTATAAGGAGGTACCAGCAATTAATTTAAAATTACCATTCCAAATACCGTATATTCCGGCGTATAGGGCGACCTGGCGTATAAGACGACCCCCGAGTTCGACGCCGGGTCGCAAGACAATCACGCCAAGTCGCAAGATGATCGATGCCGAGTCGCATATAAGACGACTTTCTAGGCATGCGACTTGGCATCGATTGTCTTATACGCCGGAAACTACGTTATTTCCGGCGTATAAGACGACTTTCCAGGCATGCGACTCGGCGTCGATCATCTTATACGCCGGAAATAACGTTATTTCCGGCGTATAAGATGATCGACGCCGAGTCGCATGCCTAGAAAGTCGTCTTATACGCCAGAAACTACCTTATTTCCGGCTTATAAGACGACTCGGCGTATAAGACGACCCCCGAGATTGGAGGCTGTGTCATCGCTCTCAAAAGTCGTCTTATACGCCGGAATATACGGTAACATTTTTGTTGTTTCTAAAAACAATAAAATATATTTAGTGTCTTGTGTTTATAACATCGTTTAAAAAGATACCCAAAGAAGAACCAAACAGGATAACCCTATTTAAATATTTAATATCAAGAATTGGCACCAGGCGTTCCAATTTTGAATATAGCAATACTACTGAGAACATTCTCTCCACTGTCTTTTAGATCTTCTGTAACCATTGTCTGTAACTCTTGATACCAATTCAGTCAAAACAACAAGCTATCTTCTTTGGCAAGTGGCTAAGTGCTCAACCAAGGAACAAGTCAGACAGCCCAGTCCAAACTTAAGTGTTCATTCCATTTGTGGTTCACCCTTTCTCCCTGCAAAAACAGAAAGTCTGACGTCCTAATTTGTAACCTATAAACCTGTGTTACTTAGTACTTCAACTCATCAGAAGGCTGATAACATATTTCTGCATCAAAATCAATTTAGAACTTCAGTGGCACACAGTTTTCAATCTAAGTTGAAATAATAACACCATGGTGGCAGATTACTGTGTTCATAAACACAGTAGTAAACCTGATCAAATACAGCAGTTAGCCCTTTGTATGGAAGCTTGGTTTGAACACTGCATACAGCAGAAACAAAGATGGTGTGCCTTAGTAGGCTTAAATAGAAAATAAATGATTCCTTATGATATTGCCTCATATTTCACCATAGATAGGGCAATCTGTAGATTATTTATTGAATATATGAGGGTGATTCTTATTTAAACGACTAAGTATACAGAATGTGATCTGCCAATGTTCTAAACTAGGCATAAATTACTTAATGTAATGAATTGTAAGTCTGGTTTATAGTCAAGACAGAATTATTATTTTGGAGTGAGAAGTATCCAGAGGAAACAATTTCTAAAGGAGAAATTATAACTTTAAGAATTACTTTCTTAAAATCTGATACTTTTTAAACTGTTATTAGTATCATTTAAACATTATTACATGAGTCAAGTAATATTGCTTTATAATATTCAGGCATATAGTAAGGATGAATACAAAGTAATTGTTCTAGAAAATACATTCCAAGGTATTTCTATACTTAAGAAAATATGCAAATTTTTCAAAGCCTAAAAATTTCACAGTAACTCAATTCTGTTTATAGGGCTGGAATCTATAGAGAAGAAAAGAGATATGAGTACAGTTTTTTAAATAGTTCTGTGATGCACAAAAGTTAAACAGAGAACAGGTATTTCTCTATAAATAGATATTTTTCTTTTATATGCAAAATAATATTCTAAAAACAAAAATATAGTTGTCTATTTTACCATCATTCTTTTCAAATTTTGCTTGTACTTTTGCCAACAATATTTCTAATGTTTTCTGTCGATTTGCAGCAAATTTTGTAGCTTCTCTTTGTTCTGCTCGATTGTTACGAAACACACAGGACCCTTTTGATACTTTTTCCATCCACTGAAATAAATATTGGTTGAAAATTAGGCCACACACTGAATTAAGATTTACTTCTCAAATCCCAGTAATTATGTATATATTGAAGAGTAATATACTAAATTACCTGTATAGGGTAAATCCTTTGAACAATGACATCAATGCAACCAACAGTCCCACCATCACTAAACAATGAGGATAAAGGCAAAGAGAACGGCCGAGGATCACAATGATATCCTAATTTGGCATACCATCGAGCACGTCGAGTACTGTTAGCTGTAATCTAAAATAAAACAAATATATATTTCAGAACAAATTCTTATAATGTGGTGTGGTAGTCATGTAGATGCACAACATCTAGTTATAGAGCAAATGATAACTTCAGAGGAAGGAAAAAATTATATCTAACAATTGTAAGTGCAGTAAAAATGACCTATAGTACTCATTTTTAAATTGGAGAGAGAGAGAGAGAGAGAGAGAGAGAGAGAGAGAGAGAGAGAGAGAGAGAGAGAGAGAGAGAGAGAGAGAGAGAGAGTGTTGGGATTCCTCGCCAGCCAGTGGATCCGGCAGCTGAGTCTGAGGAATCAGATGAGGAGGAAGGGCCTGGAGTGACATTAGAGTCAGAGGAAGGCTCTGAGGAGGTCCAAGACTTACGGTTGGACAAGAAACCTAGCCCCTCTACTCACGCTCAGGCTGAGACACAGCTGTGCTGGGACCCTGAGTTAGACAGAAGCGAGTAGGACAGAGGAATGCAATGGGCGGCTCCAAAGGCAAAGGAGAAGGCATTAGGAAGCCATGCCTTGGCTGAATTATAAAAGGGAAGGTGTGGCTGCTGAAGGCAACCATTCGTGTTGAGGATCGAGTTTCTGTGGACTGTGTTTGTTTGCCTTGGACATTGAACCAGGTCTGTGAAAATAAAAGGGGTTGGTTTTTTCTTGCGGTTCCTGCCTATTTCTTGGAAGAGGTTTTTTTTCCTTGTGAGCATAACAAGGACTCACGTAGGCTGGGACAGAACAGAGAGAGAGGGAGCTACCTGACTTGGAGACCTACAACTCTGAAAGGAAAATACACAAAGAAGAGACAACTATGCAGAAATGTTTATCACTGCCAATTTCTACAACAATATACAACATCTTGAAATAACAATCATGTTATAAATGTACCTTTAGCATCAGAGATTCTGGTGCTTCTAAAGGGGTGCTTGCATCCTGAGATCCCACTAGTTCTGCTCCATGTACAACAATTTTCTGGCCAACTGACAATTTCTGCTTAGATAACAGTGATTGAAGAGGTGGATCCAAGACAGCCCTAATTCCATACCAACCATCTGTAACTTCAATGATTGCCACTTTTTTTTTATTGTCCTCAGTGGTGCTTTTACTGTCAGCAATGTGAGGCATGTTTGTGTTAAATGATATAATTTTAGAGATGCACAGTATGATTGTTTTTCCAGCAACATCATCTCTTTCTGTTATTTTTTTGATGGCTGATCGTTGACTTTTATCGACCTCTATATCATACCTTTAAAAAAATTGAACAAATATTTCAAACTGAATTTGGATGTTTTTGAGAAGCAATTGATTTGCTAAGTAGTAGCACTTAATTTAATGAGCAAACAACAGACTCATTTGAAAACAGAGTGGTAATTAAGACTGTATAGACACAGGTAAAATTCAGAAGAGTCACTTTGCCAAATCTTTACCTGTACTTTAGCTGAAGAAGTACTCCTTCTGGTGTCAAACATTTACTGGCAAAAGCTTGTGGAAATGCAACCTCCATAGCTGCCAGTTTCCATATAATCCACTTATAATGGTTATACACCCAAGCTTTGGAAATTAGATTGGGATCTACCCCTGGCGTATCACACAAAGCCCTGCACAAATTATCAGAAAATTTATCAACCTATTAAGAAGATAAAGCCTGAGTTTTGACATGGAAAAGACAACAATAACTATCATAATTCAACTTTTTAAATGTGTGTTTTGAAAAGAGTGATAAATAAAAACATAGCCTAGACCAGGGCTTTTCAACCTTTTCACCAATTGTACCACTTTTAGGATATGGCAATATTCGAATACGACCTAGCAAGGTGTCAAAAACTTGACCAAAAAACAACAAAAAAATCCAAACCTGTTCAAAGTTGCAATTGCACTGAAATGACATGACCATTTTTCACACTTATGACCACTGCAGCATGGCCAAGGTCATGTGATTTATATTTGGATGCTTGGCAACTGATTCATATTTATGATGGTCACAGTGTCCCAGGGTCATGTGATCCCCTTTTGCAACCTTTTGACAAGCAAAGTCAATGGCAGGGCTGCTGGTGACCAAGTGCTAAGGCGTGACTTCCTTCCTTCCCTCCCTCCCTCTTTCTCATCCCCATCTCCTTCTGAAGGAAGAATTTGAAAACCCCCCCTCATATTTTCCCTTTTCCATATATTTATCAAACAAGGAAAAGCCTCCAGAGACAGAAAAGACAAGCTGCCGAGGGAACTAGCTTAAAAAGGCACATTTCCCTTTAAGAATTAACTTCTGGCTAGAAAGGAAAGTTAAGGAGCCGGCAGCTGGCACTTAAGGAAGAAAAAAAAATGTAATAAGTACTGGCTGCTGCTAAGGCAGCCTCCCCAAATGGCTCCATTCATAAGTAAAGGAATGGTACAGGTAAAATCCATTCAGGAGAAAAATACTTCAAAATCCCTTGGGGCAAAACTTATAGTTAACAATAGCAGAGCAATAGAATCTAACAGGAAATATCAGTCAACAGCCAAATAGAAATTGCCAGACACTCCTTAAGAACACAAAGCCCACATTGCACAAATCCCAGAACTTCAAAGCAGAAAAGCACATAAGAATCCTTCCACTCTCCTGGTTTGTTGTTCAGCTGAAACGACACCTCGCTTCTGCCATTAAGCATCTCCTCTCAGCAGCCAGAGCAGCAGCAGCCGGAAGTTTGTTTCCTCTGGTCTATTTTTTCTTTTCCCTTAAAGGTATAGCTTCCTAGCTGGAAAGCAAGCCCTTGGCTTTTCCTTTCAACACTCCCTCCCTCCTGCTCCTACCTCCCTCTTTCTCATTGCCATCTCCCTCTCTC
Source organism: Crotalus tigris (assembly GCF_016545835.1). Taxonomy (NCBI): domain Eukaryota; kingdom Metazoa; phylum Chordata; class Lepidosauria; order Squamata; family Viperidae; genus Crotalus; species Crotalus tigris. The sequence continues at coordinate 504,846 of NW_024100452.1, forward strand.
CCTCCATGCTCACCTCCAGCCGATGCTGACTTTCATCATTCCTCGTGGAGGGTGACCCCTCCCCCACTGCGTTTCTTGCCTGTTTGTCGCTGCCAATACAGATGGCTGCCACAGAAGTTGTAGATTAGCTCATGGCCAGCCTGCTTGATCTCCTCTCCCCTCCCCCCACCCTCCTCCTTTCCCCTCGGTGCAGCTACAGCTGACTCCGCCTCCTCCCAAAGCTGCATCTTTTTTTCTCCCTCTCCCACCCAAACTGCCTCCTTTTATAGCCTCTGTCTCTGCCCCCCCTCCTCCTCTTTTCTCTTCCAGGTGAGCCAGAAGAGAGCCTAGGGCCTTTGCCTCTCCCCAGCCACTCTGCAGCTCCAGAGGACTCTCTCTCAGTAAGTCCTGCGCTGCACTGGCTCGTTCCCTCCCCCACTACTCTTGGCTGGGCAGGGCCGCGTACCACCTGCCACGCGCGACTGTACCACAAGTGGTACGCGCACCATCGGTTGAAAAGCCCTGGTCTAGACTCCTGGTAATATAGAAGCTAAGGAATGTCCTGTGGAGATACTTTGTGTTACCTCCTGCATTAATATTTTTCACATTTAAGTTCTAAATCACTACAGGCAACTACACATATTTATCTTATAAAATTCTATATTTTAGTCAAAACACATGAGGTTCCTGGTATTACCTTTTCACATGATTAAGATCTTTGTTCTTTCTAACTTTCTGTAGAAATGTTAAACAAATGGCTGTTGTTTCTGAATTTATTATTAAATGTAAATAGTGTCTTAAATCTTATAGTTTTTCAGAGAGAATAACAACACATTTTTAATTTTAAACAAATAGTTTCTGCATTGCCCAGGTACTGAGAAATATAAATCATTTTCTAGCATTAAAAGCATTAGTAATTCTAACATTTAACAACATATTACATACTCATAGATAAATGTCCTAAATACCATACCAAAAGAATTCTTCTTTTCCGGCTTTTCCCTCATCATTAGGAATAATATATCCTCCATCAGCCAACTGTATTCCATGGTCTTCTAGAAAATATTTTCTACTGAAAAAATCCTGGATGAGAAATTGAAAATCTTCTGCATTTGTGCTATTAATTTTTATGCTTTGCCTGGAAACACCAAAAGCATACAACTGCAAGGATAAAAGGCAGGTAGAATATCTTAGTATTATTAAATGCTTATATGCTCAATATATGTTAAACAAATTATGAATATTTCTCAGCATGTTTTTCAAAACCAGAAGTTCCAACTATTTAGTATCTGTAGTACCATAATATTGATCTTTAGAGACAAAACTTTATAACTTCTTTGGGTACGTTAAAATCATGTTAAAAAGGCAAAGTACAAAATAATCAGAAAACAAAAATTCAAAAAAATCAGATCTGTGGAATATAAGTAGCTTTGACATTTAGGCAGGATCTTTTAGAGGATTTAGATGCATCTCAGAAACCTAATAGTAGTCATTCTCATCTTATGAAAGAATAGAAAATGACAAAAAACCCGGCTGAAGCATGTTGTTGGGTAAATAGTACTAAAGCATTTATTTTCATGCATAGAAAATGGTCTTAGTCATATATGATAAATTATGTATTATTCATATAGGAACAAACTGCAGTTAGCTTTGGTTCATTCATTTTACCTTCTGTTTTTCTGCCAAGACAGGGAATTTAGAAACCTTTATTCAAGTTCAGCATAATTGAATTTAATAGTTAAATCTGAATCAGGATAAAGCTGTAGTTAATATTTGAAATCTCCAAGTTCAGAACAAAATATATTATCATTAATAATAATTAATCCAGATTAATCAAAATTAAAAGCAAATAGTGATCTCCTCAGGACTGTGGATAAAAAGAGGAAGAGAAACATACATTTGAAGCTTGGGTATGTAACATTCTATAGTTGTTAATATTATGTCAAAACCAAATCAATATGCCACTGGATATATTAGGAATATTAATAAATGAAGAGGAGAAAAAGGAGGAGAAAAAATGATGGAGATGGGAAAATTGGTTACAAACATACATACTGTATATATTGTAAGTCTTATGTTTGAAAAACATTAAAAATAAATTGAAAGATGTTAATCAAAGATTAAGGGAGAAAATAATGGAAATATATACCATCTATGGCAATTAATTGATCAATGGCTGTAATAAGTATTATGTAAAAGTTTTATTCTTGCTTTTTTGTGCAATCAAACTATAAAGTCCCCTATCTGACTGGACAAAATGAGCAAGTGTTTTTCAGCTTTAGCACACAATAATTTATTACAGTATACCACTTTTAAACCATGAAAAAGCTTGCATTTTCTAAAACAAGTTCCCAGAGTTTCCACACAAGATGTAATTTTGGTAACTATAAACTCTGATTTATAGATTTACCGTAATCTTTAAGATTCCAAAGAGGTTACATATGCACAGAAAAGATAATTTTTAATAATAAGTCTCTTAATAGATAGTGTGCTTACCTGTTCACTGGAATAAAAGTCAGGCAATTTCTTTTTGACTGCAGCTTTTAAAGGAATTCTGCAAAGACCAGAAGACCTTTTCACAAGGTATAGGCTGCCTGGTTGTGGATGAATTATTTGATCTTGTTTCTTTGAAATTCTCATTTGTTGTAAATTTCTGGCATACTGAAGATATGGTGTCATTTTTGTTATGTCTGCCAAAGTATTAATAAAATCATGGCTATTTTAATTTAAAACAGAAATTACAAACTTGCCTAAGATAGCAACCCTGAATTCTAATTAGTGCAGATCACATATGGATTATTTATGAACAATTATAAGAGATATATTGCCCTTTTTTCAGCAGTAGTGCACCAACAAAACCAGTGTTATTAGTGACTACAGGATGTGTAACCTAGCCCAATAACAGTTTTCAAACATTCTGAATATCAATATGCTATTTCTGCAATTTTTACTTATCAGAGTTACTTTGGTAAAAGTAACTCTGAGTTATCATGGTAAAAAGATCTTTAATAATTAATAGGAGAGATATCTTTGACTAGTATTATAAAATTTCAAAGAGTACATAAAATTGTATATATCGTAACTGAAATTCCCCAGTCTAGAGATGGCATTATATAAAAAGTAGGAAAGGAAATGGTAAGATTATCAAGTCATAACAAATTATAACATTTGTGAATTTGATATCTATAACTTCTGTATATTTCCATAACTGGAAGTCTAATTTTTATTTTGTATATGTGTTCTTTCTATGTTTGTTTCTTAAATGGCATTTTTTTTGTCATAATAAGAGTTTTAAGACAATAACTCTGGACCTGGTCTTTTTTGAAAAATAAAGTATTTGATGTTAAAAGTTATGATTGTAATATTACATACATGCCAAAACAAAAACAGGAATGAAGTATCCAATGTACCTTGAACTATTTTACTACGTCCTGAATCCAAAGCTGATATTTGTGCACAATTATCTTCTTCTGATTCAATGAAGGTTTTGTTAATTTCTTTTGGGTTATATTCTTCCATTCCATTGATACTTTTGCAGCTGAATGAGGGATGGTCTTTGACATTGCTTATTTCACCTTCTAAAGTTCTTGATTTTATTTTAAAAGGAGGCACAAAGCTCTTGGTAGTTTTTTTCCCTGAGTAATGATTTTGTGGTTTGTTTTCCTCAGTTAAGATCATTCCAAACTGAGCCAATGACTTAATTGAAGACCGCTCTGAAAAACCACCAGACTTAGATCCTTTCATAACTTGCTGTGGAATACTAAAATTTGGATTCAGTATTTCTTGTCGTTTATTTGCGGAACTGAAGAAATAAAAACATTTTTATAAGAATGTGAATGAAAGACTAACAAGAATTCCTTTTTATGTTTCCTCTCTTTGACTAGGAAATTCACACAATTAAGCTGCCATGTATTGCACACATACTTAATTTACTGGTAATTAACTTATATTAATACTGAATAAGAAACTAGTAGTTTCCAAAATAATGTTACAAAGATCATCCAATGCATTTTTTAAAAATAATATCTACTGCTGTGCACTGCCCAGTTTCCTGAATTGAGATGAGTGGCTACATAAATTTGATTAATAAATTAAATGAAATAAAAACCAAATAGGGAAAATCTAAAATGAAATGACAATCTACTCTTACCTAAATGCTCCACAGACTGCTGGTTTCAAAGAGATCTTGTTGGACATTTTTTTTCTGTCATTTATTATACCTAAATAAAAATAAGTTCTATGAATCAAATGACATTTAAAAGAATATGGATTTCTATGCTCATGATAAATATTAGTTTTACTTGAGTTTAAAAAAAAATGTCTTATGAACATTTCCAGGAGAACTAGTTAAATTTGTACTAATTTGAATACCGTTTGTCAAACTTGTGTAACTTAATCACCACTATGCCTGCTGTAAATAACTGGAAAGTATTAGGATGTAGAATTGTTTTCATCAGTTTCCATTTATTGAGAGAAGCTTTTAGATAGGCGAGGATAGATGGAAAACAATTATGGGCTGTTACTCTGCAAACAAGATCCTTCGGGTGCCTAAGATATGTTATTCTATGCCTGACATTAAAAAAAACCTGTCCCACTTTTGGACAAGTGAAAAAGCAAGCAGAATTTGGAACATGGTTGTATTTTTTCTATTATGCTCTCCCTGGCACAGTTTTAAAATTAATCTGAAGTACTACTCACATATCTACATTAAAGGTTGTACTTACTACTATGGGAATATGGCTTTTCTCAGAGTTCTGGAACATAACTTGTTTTTAAAGACACAAATTTAAGAAGAGATTGGACAACCATTTGTCTGAAATGGTGTAGGGTTTCCTGCCTAAGCCAGTTGAAGTTTCTGATGGACTTCAAAGGCTGTCCCATGCAAAGTGAATTACAGTAATCAAGCTGATAAGTGACAAAAGCATAAATATCTGTATCAGTATATCCTGTGCCAAAATAGGTCACAAGTTGTACCAGCCAGAACTAGACAAAGTCCTCTTGGCCAAGTCTTACACCTGCTCTTCAAGCAGCAGAAAGACCCTCAGATTGCACATTATTTCTCTCTGGGAGACCACAATCCCACCAACATTGTAATTCCTAATGAAATAAGTGGTTCAAAAGAATTTATTTTTAAATATTACTGATCAGATATTCTGATAACTACACTGCATTGATTACTGCAGATTACAGAACATATTATCAAGCAACAACTCCAAGCCTTGGGGGTGGAGTGGTCAGTTATGTGGAAGCACTAGCAGCCTTTAGTTCTCCACAGTTAACCAGAGTGAAATCCTGTTTCTGAAGTTAGGCTTTGGGAAACAGTTTGACTGTTGCAATTGTACTAACTTCTCTTCTCCATAGCAGTTTCCCTAACTTGTTATTGCTCAAATTATGAGAGCAATTATGGGATTTCACAGCCACGACAACTCTAATCCCTGGCCTAATTCATTCCATAGTGGTCACAAATTGAATATGTTTAATCTTAGGGCATTTGTGATGTTATGTGAAGGATATTAACATTTATCACCTGCTATAGTAAGATCACTCTCAGGTTGGCCTGCAATTTTCTAGTACTGTTCCCTCCCCTCTGAATAGTCTGACCATATGTATGATAGACTGTTAGTTTTCAGAGCATTTTGGGGTTTAGAGTTTTGATGGAAAGTTAAATTAAGGCTTCAGTCACCACTTGGAACGAGCAGGTAACAACACCCCTGGACCAATCTCTTCACTTTTTAGACTGTAGTTCCTCACATGTCAATCTCCAAAACAAGAAAAATATGCAGGCACTATAAAACAAGCAAGAAAAGAAAAGGAGTGCCAATGAAAACAAAATGTATACATCTTTGAGATGACTTATATAGCCTGAAAAACAAAAAATACCACATGGAGAACTTCTTGAAGATTTGAAAGATGATCTATTGGATTTTTCGGATTGATCAAATTCAGGCAGCAGCTTTCTTTTAATAGGAGGTTGACCTGAAAAAGTTGAACATTTCAAAAATGCATATTCAATAAATACAAATTTCTATGGAATATCTATTTAACTTATTTATTAAATCATGTTTATGTAGATAGCAGTGCTTTCTTTTGAAAATATGAGGCTTATTCTATTAATATTTTGGATTGATACTATGTATTAAATATTACTTTTCAAAATATTTATAAATAAAATATTTACAAGTAAAACCAACTTCTAATTAAACTCAGTTCCTGATGATTACACAAATACAACCTTCCATGTTTTTTCAGACATAGAGGAGCAATTTGCCACTGTATTTTTTTTTTTTAAAAAAATGTTTTTCATTTTCCCAGCCTGGCTTACAATCTTGGCATTTGCTATTAAAAATTCCAGACTGGGAAGTCAAAAAACCAGAAAGCAATAGAGGTAAAAAAAAAAAAAAATCCATACAATTGTTAAAAATTGTATGGTGTAGATGACTACATAGATGTAGTCATCTGAACCTGAATTATGGAGGAATGTGAAAATTTTACATTACACATTCACAATTCTTCACATGAACATTTCTCATTATCCAAGAAAAATGTAGAATGACTAAACAAAAAGGGTTTGTTTAGTGCAGGAGGAAGAGAGAATACTGTAACTGCCAACGTATCAGCATATTTTTCCTCTCAACATGAACCTTGCTTATAGGATAAAAGCTGTAGAATATTTATAAGAGCAGCTATTACTGTTATTACTCTACTCTTCCATCAATCTTCACTAAAACTCATGCAAATGCTATACTGCCAACCCTTTGGCAATAGAAATCTGAGACGTTGTGTTTTTTGAAATAAGATTTTTATTCACTGAAGTCAATAATTATGTAGAACACCAATCTGAGTTATTGGCAGTGTTCACTGTTTAGTACCTTAAATGAATTTTAAGGTTGAAGAAAGCAAAAAAGTACTTACCAAATGTGTTTTCTTTTTCCATATGTCTTTTCCCTCTTCGTGTACGTAACAGAGAATTATTAGCTGTCAAGATAGACTTTTGAATATTTCTTTGTACTTCTGAATCAGTGAAATCGTCATCTTCTATGAAAGCTTTTGCACTTTCTGAGGCTTCTACATCTGAGTAATTATCTGGAGTCTGGGAATAAGCAGGACAAAGAAAATCCAGATTCCTTTCTGTTCCATATTTGGTATTGACTCTGCTTTGGCATGGTCGGGTTGTCTTCAAAGGTTCAATTACTTCTTTTGAACATGAAAAGCTTCTTTTGAATTCTGCTGGTTGCTTGTATTTCTCAATAGAAGTGATGCACATAGGTATTTCAATATTTAGCAAGGATTTAGAAGTTTCGTTTTCATTTAGATTCTCTCTGGTTTTACATTTCTCCTTTGGTTTAGATGAATTAGCTTCATGCTGTTTAATTTTTGTAATGGGAGTTTTCATTGGAGAATTATGAGTTTGCTTTAAATTTTCATCAACAAAGAAATCACATGCACTGATACTCATATCATCAAATTCTTTTAAAAGTCCCATACCATTTTGGAGAGCCTTCTGAGAAATCTGTACCGGTTTTCCACATGCTGTATTAAAATCACATGGAATGCCTAAACATACTTCTATGTTTGGATTTTTTTCTCTTTGGGATATATGTAATCTATTTTCTCTGGGAAATACTTTTTTTTGTATAGAATTCACTGTGTTGTAATCATAACTGCAATCTCGGACAGAATTTTGATAACCAGATAAATCAGATTCAATTTCAGAAAAAAGTAGGCTTGCTTTCTTTAGTGATTCTTTAGATAACTGAACAGGCTTACCACTTGCCGTGCTAAAAAACCCACAGTTGTCAATAGAAAAGTCTGATTTGCAATTCTTTTTGTTGGAAGTATGGATATCAGAACACATGTGCATTCCAATAAAGTCATCTGAATTTTTACAACTTAATTCAGGCACAGATTCCATTGATTTGGGAACAATACATGATAATGTTTGGGCACCTTCACAGACTTTTTTGGTTATAGGAAACTGGGACAGGCCTGAATATTCTGTTGGAATCTTCTCTACACTCAAATAGCTGGAACCAATACACTCCCTGTTATGAAAAGCATCAGAAGACCTTCCAAAGTTATTATCTTTATTTGCTTCAGACTGAGATTCTAAGTCATTGAGATTTTTATGAAGAAAGCGTTGGGCATTTTTTAATGCTTCCTGAGAAACATTATCAGTTTTACCACTCGCTGTTTTGAAACTGAACGCAACTGGTCTAGCTTTCAACTGTTTTGAAGGGGAGTCTTTTTTCCCACTAGTTGAGGATTTTTCTAAGGTGCTAATATCCAAGAAAAGCAAGCTATGCTTTGGTGTCATCCCATTTTCATTTCTACAGGTTTCGCCAGATTTGTTGACATTAATTTCTGCATTAACACCTGATTCAGTTGTATTTGTGTTTTTCACTGAATGTATCTCATTACAGCTGAAATTGTGATCTGATAAATTAGGTTCAATTTCAGAAAAAAGTTGTCTTGCTTTATTCAGTGATTCTTTAGATAACTGAACTGGCTTACCACTTGCTGTGCTAAAAAACATGCATTTATCGGTAGACAAATCTGATATACAGTTCCCTTTGGTGGAAACCCTCGTGTTAAAACACGTGCCCATTTCAAAACGTTCATCTGAAGTTTCACAATTTGATTCAGAGACAGCATCCACTAATATGGGCATAGCACATGGTAATGTTTGGGCAGTTCTATGCAGTTCTTTGGTTATAGGAAACTGGGATACATCTGAATATCCCATCGGCATCTTCTCTGTATTCAAGTAACCAGAAGTAATGCAGTTTTTACTGCCAAAAGCATCCAAAGAATTTCCAAACGTATTACATTTATTTGTTTCAGAATGAGATTCCAAGTTACTGTAGTTTTTATGAAGAAATTGTTGGGCATTTTTTAATGCCTGTGGAGAAACTTTAACAGCTTTACCACTTGCTGTTTTGAAACTGAATGCAGCTGGTCTAACTTTCAATTGTTTTGAAGTTGAGGTTCTCTCTTCATTAGTTGGATATTTCTGTAAAGTGCCAGTATTCACTAAATGTAAATCACATTTTGAATCTTGACTTTTACATGCTTCTTCCATTTTTCCTCCATTAAAATGTGATTCAGATGCATTTGTATTCAAGGCCAGTCCTTTAAAGGTCAGTCCACTCTTTAAGCCCTGTTTAACTGTATTTGACAGCACACCCACAGAATCTTCAAAATTATCTTTAGAATGTCCAATTTCTCTACATTTTTCAGCTCCTTCTCCAAATTTAAACATTTTTTTAACTGAATCTTCAACACTAGGCTTTGTAAGATTACCAATGTTATTCATATTTCCCAAAAAGAGAGATTCTTCTGAAAGAATATGCCTTGCTTTAAGTAAAGATTTGTCAGTAAATGTAATTTGCTTACCACTAGCTGTATGAAAGCCATTAGTTTGTTTTTCCCTGTTTTCAGAGACATTCTCATGGTTGCATCCAAAGATTTCAGTCTGATTTAATTTTGTATTCTCTTTCATAGAAGGGATAACTTCTTTATGGCTAACATTTGTCTTCCTTTTGCAGTATGACATATTATTTATCTCTTCCTGGATATCAGAGCCAATCAACAAATTAAGTCTCTTACTTTTTTCTGCAAGTATGTTCCCATCAGTAACAGTGTGAATACTCTGTAGAAAATATTTTTTTTCTGGCTTATTTACTTTTTCCTCTTGTTCTGAAATAAAGCTTTCTTTTTCACTTGCATCACCCCAAGTATTTTTTTCGGTTTTAGCAACTTCAACTAAGCAAGTTAGATCAGACAAGGTTTCTGGGCTATTATCGTTACAGCAAGTTTTCCCACAATTTATAAAATGATGTACGGGTAAAGCATTTTGATTTTTAGTGGATAACAATTCATTTTCTGATACATGTACAGAATATTTTTGAATAATTTTCAAGTTAACTTCTGTGGTGCTAGTAATCTGGACAACACTATCTTTACGGCAGTCCACATCTTTTAACCTATTTTCTGTGTCTTCTTTTACAAAAGCAATTGTATCTTTTGTGGTACCTTGTATTATATATCCAGCGGTTCCTTTTTTGGCTTTCTGAGGCCAATCAATATCTATTTCTTTCACAGGCATATGCCACCTATTGCATTTGTTTGAACCATCAGATTCTATTTTATAGGAGTTCAATGTTTCACCCATTCCGTTCAGATTGCTGTCTAATTCTGTACCTCTTCTTGTAATCTCATCTTTGTTCTTAACTGAACTATGATTTCCCAGATCAGACTGTAAGGGATCTGAAATAACTTGGACAAAACATTTATTTTCTTTTCTGTTTGATTTCAGCAATATAACCTGCTCATTGCTTTGTCTGTCAACATTACATTCACCAGTATCTATATGCTTACAGGAGGATTGATTATCACCTGGATTCTTTTGCACAAAATCGTCCACAAATCCTATATCTTTCCAATTCTTAGAATTTAAACATTTTTTATCAAAACATCTAGTCTCGTTAGTATTATTGTACATCTTAGTCTTGTATTTTCTAAACTGAGTAAATTCAAATTGACTGTCTGTTTCTTCTAATATATTAGAAAGTTCAGTAATTTCAGCTACTTGGCTTGCTGTTAAATTTTGTTTTTCTTCAGGGTGTTGTTTTTTAAGTACATTTTGAACAGACTTATTGTCATATTCAGGAAAACAAATTTTTATATCATTTGAGTGAATAGAATTCACCATAGAATCAGAAACAGGTAAAAAGTGACATGAATGTTTATTTAGTTCATTTTGTCCAACTGAAAAATTCTCAGTATTTTCCTTTTTATTTTTACTTGAAATAGCACCTTTTTCTTCATTCTGGAAGTCTTCAAGAAGCTGATCTTCTATATCCTTGAACAATAATTTGCCTTTTCTGATTTTATCAGCAGATAGCACTATCTGTTTATCAGATGCAGTCTTAAAACCTTTGAATTTCTGGATTTTCCTATGACAAAAACATCCTAACTCTCTCTGCTTATTACCATTTAAACTTAGTAATGGAGGCAGCATTGTATCCATTCCTTTCTCAAATATCATAGTTTTAGATTTTGATGCTTTTGTTGAATGTGCAGTTAATTCCAAGGTTACTTGTTTATTTTCTGTTTCTGATACTTGCATTGGCACTGTACATTCTTCAATAAATGCTTTTTCTGATGAACTATAATTTGGGAAATCAGTCTTTCTATCCACACAAGTATTACTGTCACAGATTTCATGGAGTCCTTTTTCAGATACCTCTGTTTGATAATTAGCAGCAATATCTCTAGAAAACATTACAGTTTCTTTCTTCATATTATTTTTTAGTAGTAGTGCTGAATTATCAGTAGTTTTATGTTCGATATTTGACTTTTTACTCTCTGGAGTTTTATATAACATGTTAGCAGATGTATAGCATTTTTCAGAATCTATTTGCTTGCTTGCTTTTGTGGAATGATTATCAGCACTTTCAATTTGTCCTGTAAGAAGTTGAATTATAACAGGGATGTTAATTAAAACGATATCAATAGAAACATATCCTAAATTTCTGTAGTATAATATTGTACTAAAGCCATTTTTTCAGGTCAGCTGAGAAGCCACAATTTTTGCTGATTATATCTGAATTACATATTTTTATTCTATATCTGAAAAACCATCAGATATTAAAGCATTTATATGCATTTCTATTTATAGATTAAACAGAACAGATTTGTCTTTACCAAAGAAACAGCTTTCTCTGAGATATTTAAATCTTCTTCAGTCATACCTATCTGAACAAGATGCATGTTTTTTATTTTGATTTCCCTACAAAACCACCCCAATAGAACATACTGGTAGAGTTGATTTTTAAAAAATAAAATGTGTATTTTTTCAACATACAATAAATAATTGGAATACAGTAGCATGTTCTTAGCAAAATCAAGTACTTTTTTCTAGAAATATTTGAAATTACACTCTACTTTTGAATGGTATATTCAATCTACCTTCCTCTTCATTAGTTCTTAGAGAAACCTTTCTCCATCCAGAGGTGGAAGAAAGGAGGGAAATTCCTTTATTTTTAAGGTGTGTTAATTTTACAGATATTGATCAGCAGGAGGCAGTATATGATCAGTTTCGTTCTATCTGAAACTAGTCAATTGTCAATTACTAAGACCACAAAGCTCTGTGAGCTGTGTATACCTGATAAGCCTCAAATAGAACAAAACAGGCCTCCTGATAGTCAGTATCTGAAATTCCACTATTTTTTTTGTTCTTACCATACTTTATTTTATCTACCTGAAAATGACATCAGCAATATTAACATATGTACAGTATATTTTAGTAGACATTTTCAATGCAGGAAACAGAAATTACAACGAGACACATACGGAATTTTCAGATTTAAGTTTAGAAGTCAATACACAAAGGAATATAAATATTGTACCTTTATTCTTGATTAGGATTTCAGAAAGTTCAGAGATACCGGTTTCTAAATTTGTACACACTGGCACAAAACAAGTAAGAGATCCATCTTTCTGTGTAGTTCCTTCTTCCTGCTGAACTAGAGAATTGTTTAGAGCATAAATGAATTTTTTTGGCCGCCTTTTCAAACTGGAGAGTGAGCTAATATTTTTCAAGCTTGACTTTGTGTGTTGTCTGTCATCACTAGAAGCTTGATTTGAAATATTACCTAGAAGATGGCTGGAAGAACTTTTATCCTTTCTTGAGAAATCAGAGCAACTACTTTGGACTTCTGAGAATTCTGTTAAAGTTCTGCTCTTTAAGAAATAATTATTCTCTGAAAATTTTACAAAAGAAAACTCCTCATCCTCAGCATGTTTCAATGACGTCGAATCATTCTTAATTAATAAAGGGGTGTTTTCGGAAACTAATAACTTTTTCGGAGAATTCAACTTACTATCTTGTATTAGACATGTTGAGTTTAACATATATGATTTTACTATTTTAGGACTACTGCCTTCTTTTTCAACAGATGATGGACTACCAGGAGAACTTTTCTTGACCTGTAAGTTAGAAGATGAACTAATGCCCTTCATGAATTTTTTTTCAAGCTGTGTTATTTCAAGACCAGACAAGTCCAACTGAGACCATGGACAAAGCAAAGATGATGGCATATTCTTCTGTCTATTCACTGCATTCTGTATTTCTGAGACATTTATATTCAGATTACATTTAGAAGGTTTTAACTTTCTTTCATATTTGATTTCATTACTACTTTCCTTAGAAGCCTTAATCATTTCATATTCTCCTTCAAATGCATCATGATTCTTTTCATAAAAAAGAGCTTTTTTATTCTCCTCAACCGAGTTAATTTTTTTAAGAAAAACGCTGCTTGTGGCAATATTCAGAGAAAAATCATTTGTTCCATCATGATTATCTTCATCCTTTGATACAATTGATGGCTTTTGGTATCCATGTAGCTCAACAGGAAATGCATTCTTATCAAAAGAGTCATTTAAAAAACTTTCAAGATCTGTAAATAATTGCAAAGCAACAGCATCAGAAGTAAAATCCCACTACAAAAATTTGGTAACAAAAAGTTATATGAGAATTCAATCATAAAATCTAAATAAAGGCTTATGAAATATTAATGTAGTTATTTGTACTTGGACTAGATGATCTCCAGGGTCCCTTCCAACTTTATATTATTATTATCATCATCATCTAATACCTGTTTGAAACTAACTATCTGTAATGGTATATGGGAATAACCTTGGGAAACAGGGCAAGGAGACACAGCCAAGGAATAGGAAAATAAAGTATCTTGCAGCAGAAATGTGGGTGGGGCAAGAGGTTCAGAAGTACTTTCAGATTTGCAAGAGTTTGTTAATGTAACTTTGCAACAAAGTAGAATTAGTTGATCTGGTCATGTTGTCTATCTGGTCTACCTATTAAGGCTAACACTATCCAAAATATTATCAATTATGGTTCATTTATTAGACAAAAATAAACAAATACCATATCCTAAACACATATTCTAATATTTAATAAAAATCTTAAAAGAAAAAGAAGCAAACTAAGAGATAGGAACTGCTAATAAAGGACAAATGCTTACTGTGGATTTTGCTGTCCATTTCTGCATGTGAAATTTCAATACCTGATGAAGATTGCCTGTTAATATTATTGCTCTTGAGACTTTTCTCATATTTGGAAAAAATACCATACATGATCTAAAAATCAAAGCAATGAAAAATTAATTGATAAACCTACATAAAAAAATTCTAATACCAAAAAAATGCTCATTCTTTACTTACAGTATCAATTATTTCATTATGGATCTTTGTTCCACAAATGGAATCATTTCTTCTTTCTACAATTCAAACGACAATACATATTATTCGTAGTTATTTTGTGGAAATCAGTGTTTTCTGTCAAACTTGTATTTAGTGAAGCTTTCTGAGGATTTTATCCCAAAATTCAGAACATATTTAATAAAATAAACTGAACAATGAAATACTCTAATAAAACTATTGGCACTTATATTAAGCTTGAGCAATGCAACCCCTTGCAATGAATTATGTGTAAATATAGATCCAACCATAATTATCTCTTTTAGTTATCTTTCCTCAGATAGTTCTTGATTTACGATCGGCCATTTAGTGACTGTTCGAAGTTATGACAAATTCCCCCACCCAACCCATAGCCACATAATTGCATTTTGGGTGCTTGGCAACTGGCTCACTGCACATAATTATTTGCAGCATCCCACAGTCATATGATCACAATTTTTTTTATTTTTTTGCCGGTTTTCTGGTATTTAAGTCCTATTTCCAGGAAAAACCACCAATTGGGTAAAATGGATTCACTTAAAGACTTCTACAAAAAATACTGAAAAATTGGTCACATGATACTTTAACCTCTGACCACAGTGACTTATGACTATAAGTCTGGGGTCAATTATAGTCATAAGACAAGGACTACTTGTAGTAGACCTGTAATTATTCAATTTAACCAAACTTTTAAGAGCACGTTTGATTTCATATCTATTTATACTCAGTCTTTCATTCAGGAACTCAACTCACTATAATTCCTCCTATTTCTTCCTATAACAGATTAGTAAACTATGGTGGACTGAGAGACAGCAGCTGGCTCCAAGTTAACCAGGAAGCAGTGGCTGATGAGGTACTCAAATTGCATTTTCTCACTTATTGTCCATCACAGTAACCAGTATACCACACTGATTCTATTTCTACTTCTTTAATAATATTGAAAATGAAATAAGTATATGACTAATAATTATCAACTGATTTCAAAAGAACAATAATTTCAATAACAATCTATAAATTATATTAATTACAATTGCAAAATGTCTTTCCTTTGTAGCTACTCTGTATTTACTGTTCTTTATCCTCACAGCTTTGTCATAACCATGTTACTTTCATTACCTATTATGACAGTTGGAGAAAGTGTAGGAGGTGTTGCTAATGAACTTGACCAAGACATATCAGGATCTGCCTCTGCTCCCAAGCTCTCAGAGATGCATTTCTGTGTCTGAACCTAAAATATAGTGAACAACCATTTACACACACACACACAAACATATGGTATTCTCATAGTTAAAATATTTTAGAATAAAATTACCTCAAAAATCTTGGGTGTTTGTAATAAACTTTCATTTAGTACTGAAAATGTAAAAGAAGGTATCAGTTCTTAGGATGAGCATATATTTATAAACTAATAAAACCTTCAGTGCAATAGGTAAAGATATTAATATTTACCATAATTATTATTTTGTTTTTCTTGTACAACTGGACTGAAATATAAAGAAAAAATAGTTATTTAAATCAAAAGCATCCTTAAACACAATTTTAATTTCTATAACTTAAAATATAATGAACAATGTCCATACATCCAGCTCATCTAAAGTCATATTTTAAAGTCAATATGAATAATCTGAGAGCTCCTGATTCTATAGCACTAATGAGACCAAGTACAGTCCTTTATTAGTCACTTTAATTTCTCCAAAAGGCAACAATAACTATTATATAATAAGACTTTATATCATAGTTTGAAGGTAATTATTTTATTATCTCTCTGCAGAAGTATGTTTACCTATCAGAATTTATCTTTAGGAAAATTTACATATCATAAGTACCACAGGGGTATATCATTGCAGCATATATACTTCTTAGTTGGTGGAATATAGGCAACAGTATACTGGCTTGCACTGAAATCTGTGGAGCACCTACACTACAGTAATAGCGGGGTAATATTAGGCTTTGATTGCATTTATTTTGATCAGAATGTGTCCAAACTGATTAACACTGTTCTTAAAAGATAATGGTAAATGTCACATGGCCATGATTAAAATTAGTTACCTAGTGTATTTCTTTCCCATTCTACCATACTGGTAGGTCAACTGTTCAAATCTATGTTCTACAAAAGATGGGTCCATCTGTTGACATATGAAGAAAAATGTATGTATAAATGGTTCATAGGTTGAAATGAGATAATCTGAATGAAGGTGAGCTGATCTTGTAGAGTTGATAAATACATGTAGGGAAACGTAAATTTAACTATAAATAAAATAGCTAAAATGTTGTGACAAGGTATGGATCCATGTCATCTAGACTGTTGTTGGTGTATATAAAAATAGAAATTCAGTGATAGCTGTTACTGTTCAGCACATTGTGATAAAAAATGAGCAGGGATGAGTTTGGGCATAATTGTGGAACATTCTCATTGAAAACCTGTTTGGTAACATGAAATATACATAGGATAGGGCAGATAGGAACATGGAAAACAAAGAAAAAATAACTGGATCATTCAGAAATCCAAAAATTAATGAAAATAATAAATTTGTATATTTTTAAATATTTGCTTGGAAAATGATGTTTCAAATTTATTGTTTAAGCATGTGTATTTGTGCATGTGTAAGTATACATACACACTCACAATTTAATTGAAAAGCTTAATTGATTTGTTTTTATATGATTAAAGACCAATACTGTTAATAAAGGATACAAGAATGACAAGAGGTTCTGAATGTGGGATATACAACAACTTGGAACTATCAAGAAAATCTTATGCAACCTTAGAAGGAAAAATTTAAAAAAAAAAAAAAAGAGAGAGAAGACTGAATTACTGTAGAAAAATAAAGCATAAGACTATGAATCTTTGTAATAGTAATGGAAAATCAATTGATCTTCCAACAGAATGAATGGAAAATAGACATAATAAAAGTGCATGTGAAAGTTGTTTGGAACAGAGTGAAAAAAAGTATGCTACAAATGCTTCAGAAATGTATGGAGTATGAAAAAAGGGAGAGTATGAAAAAAGATGCTTGGTAGAATAATGAAGTGAAAGCTGCAAGATAGGTGCATATAGGAAGATGATTGCTAAAAAATTTAGGAAATATGTTGTATTAAGAGAAATAGGTAGTCAGAAAAATATATATTTAAAGAAGAGGTAAAATTAAAATCAAAATAAGCAGAAATAATGCAGAATGATTTTGCTGGAAACATTTTTAATAAGTGAAAAACACTAAACAAGATCCTCCAGCAGAATGAAAACTATTAAAAATAAAAGTATTGAAATTATTTGGGATAATAGTGGAATATAAGAATGTGTTTCTGCCCTTTTTGTTGGGTGGGGATAAACAAGCAAAACATTGTGTTGATGGAGTTGATGAGATTCTTAGAAAAGGAGAACAAAAGTACTGCATGAAAAAGTCAGAGCAACAGCAAAAAGGTACAGAGAAATATATACTGAAAGAAATAAATGTTAACTAGATTTTTTTACACATTGTGCCCTAATTTGCTTGGCTATTTCTTATGCCTCCAGAAAATGTATCCACATCAATGTCACTACACATCAATGTCACTACAATTATTTATATACCAAATAATTAAACCACTAAATTCTGAGGCACTTGTTGCCATGTAGAATCAATCTGGTGTAGCAGTGAGCCAATTTGCTAATTTGGTTGGTTAAAGGCATCAGGCTAGAAACCACGAGACTGAATTCTAGTCTTTCCTCAGATGCAAAGCCAGCTGAGTGATTTTAGCCAGTCACTCTTTGTCAACCCTAAAAGGCAACAGCAAATAATTTCTAAAAAATGATGCCAAGAAATCATCATGGATATGTCCAAGCACTGTGATATTACCTTGATTCAAAAGGTAAATTTAGCTGTAATAATGGAATTCTTTTTTGTGTTGTTATAGACAAGATCTATATTTGCATCAGCATCACAGATAAATAAAAGAGATGCACCTTGGAATGACACAGGAACTAGAAGAATTCATTCCTTCATTTGATTCATCCACTTGTGTCCTCAGCGTAGGCATTTCACAGAAAGTTTTACCTGTATCAAAGAAATGTAAGCAAAAAAATACCTCTTTCACTGATAGTTCAATTTTGTCTAATTTAATCTTGAAAGCTACAGGAAGTAAGTTTGTTACTTAACCATTTTTAACCATTTAAACCATTTCTAGCCTCACAATTCCATTGCCCTCTTTGCTTATGCTCACTTTCCTCCTTTTAAGTTAAATCAGTTTAAATAAAATCTAGTAATCCAGGATCTAGTTCAGCCAAACATGGAAGAGCTTTCCTTCCCCTTAAGGGCTTTTGGGATTTTAGCTATGTAAATTAATAGCCTTTCTGAGAATTAAAACTGCTTATAGCAGGGGAGTCAAACTGCTGGCCCGTGGGCCAGATGCATCATGGTGAAACCGCACCCACCCCATTGCTGACAATGGAAAAAAAGTCATGATATGTTGCGAGTTTGACACCTCTGGCTTATAGAAATGAGACTGTCATTAATATTATGTGTATGTCATAATTTTTTTAGTCTTTGACTATAAAATTAAATAAATTTTATCAGAAATAGCAAAAACATTTGGTTAACTAAAACTTACAAATTTATGAGAAAGGACACTGAAGTTAAATATTTGATAGTAGTAATTACTAGATTTATTTATTTATAAAATTTATAGACCACCCACCCTACTTCAACTTAATCTCCATCTAGATTCTATTTTTCCTTTAAGATCTCAAAATGGCAAACACTAGGATCTCTATTCTTTTTATTTATCCATCAAAACCCACTCTTATGGGTTAAGTTCACTTGAGCAATAGTATTTGAATGAGTTAGTGAATTCCACAAAGGGAATGGGATTTAAATATGGGTCTTCCCTTTCAGTACCAGTTGCACATTGGCTTGGTTACTCTGAATCTGCTGTCAATTTTTTTCTTAGTGGTGGGTATTACCACTTTGGAAACTTAAAAAATGATATTCAAAGAACATAAAAGATTAAATCTATAAAACAGTTCACAAAGATTTTGCAAATCTATATTTTAAATAAAGGGAGTGAATATAAAAGATAAAGATTTTCCTGTCCAGTCCAGTTAAGGTACGATGCTTATTTCTGTTTCTTGGCCGAAGGGCTTTGTCCTAAGACATTTTCTGTGGTTGTGTGGCCAGCATGGCTATACGCCAAAGGCGCACAGAATGCTGTTACCTTCCCACTGAAGTGATACCTATTAATCTACTTGCATTTGCATGCTTTCAAACTGCTAGATGGGCAGGAGCTAGGGCAGGAATGGGAGCTCACCCTGTTGTGTGGCGCTTGGGTCTTGAACCCGAACTGTCAGCTTTCAAGCTCAATGTTTTTAACCCCTGAGCCATTGGGCCCTGAGTAAATAGTAATGATTAATAAAACATATGAAGCCCAAAGAATATTCTAAAGATACAGATGTTAAATATACTTTTAACAAAACATTACAATGTTGAAAATGCTTCAGAAATTAGAGTACTAATTAAGAATATGGAACATTTAGTGATTCAGAAATTTCAGAGAATTCCATTTTGTCCCGACTATGCCATTCCAAGCACAACTGCAACTTACAGAAGTCCTTTGAACCATTGCTCCAAATATGGTATTCTAGAGAATCTGGATGATCCCTTTCCTATTGTGCTTCATGGCCAGACTACCCTTGAAATACCTCAACTCTTCCTAGCTCAAAGGATTTTTGAAACTGATCTACCACTGTAGAAAGAGAAAGTTTTTGAAGGAAACAAAATGCTCTGTTCCTAGATCAATGAATGTTGCCTTTAAGATGCAAGCAAAAAGTTGAAATATAATAGATTACCTAATACATACTAGACAATATATATCCAGGATGAAATCCGGTCTATACACTTTCAGTTTATACCCAGAAATGGTTGAAATTGTCTTCTATTGTTTCATGCTTTTATGGAGATAGGGCAAAAGCTGTTGTTTTATAATTATCAACCCAACATTCCAGCTTTATATGAGCCACAATGTTTGAGCTGACACCTAATATTCCCCAAATTAGTCACTTTTCTACTTGTGGACCTTTATGTAGCCAGAAAAGTACATTTTCCACAGAAAAGGTATCTGCATCGTACCATTTCATTTTCATACTACATCCATTTTGTAAATGCTACACATACAAAAATGTTTATAATTTTGGTTACATATTATTTCTTACCTTACCTGTTTCTTCACTGAACTGAGCTGATTTTTCTATAGGAGAAGTAAATGTTTTTAAATTTTTATTCCGGTCTTTAAAAATCATGGGAGTTGATACTGATGAGTTATTTATAGACAACTTCCCTTTTGGGGTTTTGAAAGTATTTTGATCCATAGTTTTGTGTAAGGGGTCTTCTGTTTTTTTCACATCATAAGGTGGAGCTTCTGAACTGAGTTCTTCAAACCAATTGAGACTTATTGGTCCTAGGTCTAAGAAAAGCAGTAAAATACATTATTTAATGCATGTTTCAAGTTATACTTTAATGATTATTACTAGATTAATAATTGTTTCCATTAAATTCTACATAGAAGTAACTAACAACTAACTGCAAGTTTCTCTGTTATCAGCAGAAAGATTCACCTCCATGCCAAATCACTGGAAGGCTTTTAGAAAGAGAAACAAAGTCTCCAGCTAATGTATATGTTAATGCCAATTGGGAAACAGCTCAATTGCTGGACCTGTTGTAATCCCACCTTTTCCTTCCCAATATATTTGCTAATATATAATAATATATTAATAAAATAACTATGGTTTATCACACATTAATTATATTATTTACAATCACAGACAATAACAGAAAAAGGTGAAAAAACATGAAAACCCTGGCAGTAGCTACAATTAAGTGTGCAGTTTCATTTTAATTGTATACCAATCTTCCTAGGTTTTCTTTAACTCTTTTTCTAACTTGTCATTCTGAAACTGGGGAAGCAGCTATCCCCTCTCAGACCAAGGAATATCAAAATAATTTCAATCTTGTCTCCAGAAGAAGTAGGAAATAATATCTACTATAAGATACATCGTATCACCTATAGAAAATGAACTTGCAATGTACTATTTACAAAGGTAATTTTGTAAATCATATTTCAAGGAAAGTTTCATATAGGTTGTCCTCGACTTACAATTTCTTCAGCAACTGTTCAGAGCACAATGGTACTGAATTATGGGATTTACAACCTGTTCCAATATTTGGTCAAAATTTGGACTCTTGGGACTCAATCCACACTTGCAACCACAAGGGCGCTGCAACTCCCACCTACCTATCTGACCACCATTTATACTCTTTTGATTCTCTGCTGTCTCCCCATCGACTTTTGCTGCTGTTTTCTTCCTCCCACTACTGCTGAGGCATACCTGGCCTGGCTGCTGTGCTTTATGGTGCTGGCTTCATGCAAAGAAAAAAGGATTCCCTTCCCCCTCCACCCCCACCAAAAGCAGCTTGAATTGAAATAGTACCTGATTCGATGTATTGTGTTTTGAATATTTCAAACAAAGATGGTTTCTTTGCAGATGTATCAACATTTTTCTTATCCATTACACTGCTGATACAATTAAGAAAGTCTGCAAAATAAAGAGTTCTCAAAATTATATTAATTTCTCATATTTGACAGAAATTCTATTTCTTTTTCTTCTACATTGTTTTGTCATCATATACCCTCCCCGCACGAAATGCAAACATTTATGGTGACAGCACTAACATCATGAATGAACCAATAAGATAAAATAAAGTTTATAATTTATAGCTTATATAAAAATACCAGGTGAATTTATTTTGACAAATTATGAGGGCTGGTTCAAACATAGATCTAGAAGTCTCTTAAATAGAATCAAAAGATTAAAAACAGACTACAGGATTTTGTAATGTCTAATTCCATTAACTGATTGGCAAGAGAGTCAAGACAAAATATAATCAATGAAAACTGCTGGCAGTTGTGTAAATCCTCTTGTTGTGTAATGACTATAAGGGAAATTAGATCAGACTTTTAAATTGGTATGTTGTTTCAAAATGGATGGTTTATTTATAAGACTCATTATTCCTATGCAGAACTGTAACATGTTTTTAAGTATGTAACATTTACCTATAAGTATTGCCACAACAAATCCAAAAATATAGGGAAAAAAATCCTGCAACTGCAAGTGTTTATAGAAACAAACTGCCTGAAACTGAAAGTAAAGATATTATAGGAATAAGTTATATCCTACACTGGACAATACCATATTTTTTCAGAAACTGAATGATAGGATCATATTTGTATAGTCAAAACTTCCTCATATTTGTTAAACTAGTAACAAATTGCCAGGAATGAACATATGATGTTTAAAACCTGTGAATCCTCTTGAATTTTTAATATTTCTGCATAAATATGACCTAAAATGTGATCTGTTATCCAAACAAGTTCTAAAACTAGATAACAAATCAATTGGGGAAATGTGTCAAAAACATTATTTGTTCATTTATTGAGAAAAATGATACAAAGCTACATATTTCTATATGGCAAGAGTATATGAACCTCTGGGATTATCAGTTCATTTGAAGGGGAAACTAGCATCATGTGTTTCAATTAGTGGGATGATAACCAGGTGGTTATGAAGATGGGAAGTCCTGTCTTATTTTAAGAATGAAAATGTAGGATCTTTGCAATACAGGCATGGAAGAAGTGTGTCATGGCTTGAACAAAAGAGACTTCTGATGACCTCTGGAAAAGAATTAATCGAGGCACATTGGCTGGAAAAGAGTTACAAACTATATCTAAATAGTTTAGATTCTACCAGTCTGTCAGCTGCCAGGAAGGTTGTGTATAACTGGAGACAACTTAACCCTATTGTTATTTTACCCAGAAGTGATCAACAGACCAAGAGCATACCAAGGGTAAGATGCATAATGCTCTGGGAGAACCTCAGGATAATGTCAAAGAAACCGAAGGCCTATCTTGAATTGATGAATGTCAGGATTCATGAGACCACCATTAGGAGAATATTGAACAATGGTAGAATAGAATATAGAAGAGAAATGTTGTTGTTACTTCAAATGCACACCAATCAGCATACATTAAAATGAAATTTCACTGCATTCAGCTCTCAAAAAATACCATTATGCATATAACCACATACACACACGACACAGAAAAACATCAGTCTAATTCAAATATATATATATATATTTATACACACACACACACACACAGAGCAGAAAAAAAGAATCCTGTGAATTTACAAGACGGATGGTATAAGGCAGTGCTTCTCAAATAGTGGGGCGCGCCCCCCAGGGGGGGCGTGAGGCTCCGTAAAGGGGGGCTCGTTTGACCTCGGCAAATACTGTCATATTGGATTTCTAGATCGGATCATCCGACTCACTCGCAAGCGGCGTCCCACACGGCATTGGTTGCCTAGCAACTCTAGAGCTGAAGAGAGGGAGCAGCGCGGCGCGAACACTGAAGATTGTCCCAGCGCAGCCCCAGTAGCAGCCCAACGCGGAGGACAACATGACCGCCAACGCACGTGACACATGCAAAGGACCCGATTGGATAGACATGATGCTCTATCCTGATTGGCCAAACCCGCCCGTGTGACTTTTAGACCCGGAAATCGGTCCTCTGTACAGAAAAAATTTTTTTAACAGGGATGGGAAGACAGGCGGAGAGAGAAGGAGATAAAAGAAAGTCTTCCGAAGGCTAAGACGAGGAAATATGACGAGGCGTATGTTTTTTTTTAATATTGTGCTCCTTTAAATCTTTTCTGCTACAGTTAATAAAGCTATTCTTTGTTGTAAATTGATCCACATTTCTTTCTTTTTTTATTCTCATATACGTTAATAAGGATACAGTGTTATGCAGAGGTGTATTTGTAACAATTTTATAGACAAATGATACTATTTACAGTCGCGCGGGTGGCGCGAAATGTTTTCTTCTTCCTAGGGGGGCATGACAGAAAATAATTGAGAAGCACTGGTATAAGGACAAAGCTGTTACAGAATCTAGTAATTCTGCTATAAATACTTCGAAACCTCCTCCCAGAGGGGAGCAACAAAAACAGACTGTGAAGTGGGTGTGTGGGGTCTCTAACAAAGCTTTGAGCTCTAAGCACATAGCGTTTATAAGCAGTATCCTGAATAATGGGAAGCGAGCTTCCTATAATCTTCTCAGCTGTCCTTACCATTCTCTGTATGGACCTTCTATCTGAGGCACTATCACCAAACCAAACAGTGATGCAATTTGTTAAAATGCTTTCAGTTGTGCCTCTATAAAAAGTGGTCAGGACTAAAGGAGAAAGATATGCTCTCATTTGACACAGGAGATGCAAACACTAGTTTGCATGCTTCACTAAAGATAATGTGTGAAGAGACCAAGTCAGATTGTTGCCACAGTTATCTGCACTCCCAGGTACTTAATACTACTGACCACCTCCACAACTGCAGCCTTGATACAAAGTGGAGTATGAGGACTGCAAGGAGAAATTCACTACTCAAAAAAAATAATAATTGTTGCCCAGTGCTCATCTATAGTTTGTGAAATACCACATGGATAGGCCAAAAGGCTATTAGAGGAAAGTTCTGTGGATGGATGAGACTAAAAGAGAACTTTTGGCTTAAATAAAAAGATAGTGAAAAGCAACACTGCATTCCAGCATAAGAACTTTATCACATCTGTGAAACATGGTGATAATAGTACAGGTAGTCCTTGACTTACAACAGTTAGTTTAGTGACCATTCAAAGTTACAATGGCATTGAAAAAAATGACTTATGACCAGTTTGCACACAGCTGTTGTAGCATCCCCATGGTCATGTGATCAAAATTCATACACTTGGCAATTGACTCATATATTTTGATGGTTGCAATGCCCCAGGGTCCCGTGATCCCCTTTTGCTATATTCTGACAAAGTCAACGTGGAAACCAGATTCACCTAATAACAGTTTGACTAATTTAACAACCACTGCGATTCACTTAACTGTGGAAAGAAATAAAATGCAAGCAAACTCACTTAACAAATGTTTCACTTAGCAACAGAACGTTTGGGCTCAATTGTGGTCGCACGTTGAGGTCTACCTGTAATATGATTTAGGCCTCCTGATCACAAGAGCTTGCTATCTCTGATGGAACTATGAATTCTGAATTATACTAGCAAATTCTACATGAAAATATCAGAGTATATGTCTATGAACTGAAGCTCAAAAAAAAAAAAAGCTTTTGGAATGGACACGTCAAAATCTTTACATTAAGTGTAGAAAAATGTTAAAGGATATAAGCAAGCAGTTTGTGAGAGGAAGCCCACCAACATCCCTGAGTTAAACCTGTTCTCTGAGGAGGAATGGGCTGATTATTTTTCCAGTTTGTTTGCAGACTTGAGCAACAGTTACTGGAAATGTTTAATTGGTTATTGCTTCCCAAAGAGGGCACACATTACAAAAGCAAAGTTTCACATTTTTTACATATACAAATATTTAGGTCTGGAATTTTCTCGTGTTTTAGGTTTATATTTATGCAGAAACACTGAAAATTCAAAAGATTTCACAAACTTAGGAATTGCTGTAAATCCCCGCTGATTAAGACAAAATTCTAAAAATAACATTTATGAGAAATAGCTTGGCTGTTTATAACTGGAAATTTGTTAGATTTTTATCTCAGCATTGTTATTTATAGATATCTCAAAGCAACAAACACACCTAATATTCCCTCTTCCTGTGAGAAGTGTTGGGTTGAGTGTGTGACTGACCCAAAGTGCCCCAGGTGGCTTATGTACCTAAGGCAGGACTAGAACTCAATCTCCTGGTTTATAGCCCAACACCTTAACCACTACATCAAACCTGATATTGGAAATAACATAGCTAAAACCAGAAAAAATGACATTAAAATTATCAAGTTTAATGTCCAATTACATTGTGGTGGAGGGATCTGTACTATCTACATACCCACTGAAATTTACAAAGTGTAAAAAACAATGGCAATTGGCAAAAAAAACTTAAGAGTTGAAAAAAATGTTTCAAGTAGCCTTTTTGATATACTGACATTTGTATTCTAGAGTACAAAAAATCCCATTCTATGGAAGCCTTGTATTTTCTGAAATCAGAATCAATGTTCCATCACTGTATTTCATCATTCCCTGTAAAAAAACTATTATGGAGAATGAAGCTGAAGTCTACCCCTTTCCCACCTCCACATCTGCTAACTAGGTTCTAAGAACATAAGTCTGTACCAAATAGGGGGAGTTGAATCCAATTGGACAAATTTGCAAACCTATTCAATAGTCTTTGCCTCTGTTTGCAGGAAATTAGACTTGAATGCCTATTTAGTCCATCAATCCTATCATTGTCATCCTAATATACATACATGGAAGTAAATGCTTCTATATTTACATAATACCTACAAGTAAAAAAGTATCCAATGGGGCTTACCATGACTACACAAGTTTTGCAGAATTGGGCCCCGGTTTGATGAAATACCCCAATCAGCTGTGCTAGCACAGTAACACTGAGCACTAATTTTACTATATGATCAGCTGGCATAGCATATAGCCATATAAGTATTTTAGTTTAAGTCTGCATTTGACCTACAGGAAGGTTATGATCCAATATTTTTCTATCTCTACACACTTAGTTGGGAATGTACTAATTTAATGTAATCTGAATAGCAGGCAGAAGTATTAGGTATGTTCACCACCTTAAGTTAACTATCCAGTATAGAGGAAATGAAAATATAATCATAATCATCTTAGAGCTAGTTTGGTCTAAGGTTGGTTAAGGCATCAAGCTAGAAACCAGAAGTGTGCAAATTTTAGCCCTACCTTGAGCATGAACACAGCTGGGCGACTTTAGGCCAGTCACTCAGTCTTAGAAAGCAGGTAACAGCAAATCACTCTTGAAAAATCTTGCCAAGAAAACTGCAGGGACTTATCCAGACAGTCGGCAGGAGTAAAAAACAAAAAACAAAACTCAGGAGGCACAAAATCTTTAATGCTCATCATTCTATTTAAGATCTTGCAACGACCTAATAAATCATTCAACAAGGTGTACCATCCCAGATATAGAGAAGGCCCCAAGGTTTCATTTATGGCAGGGATCTTCAAACTTGGGCCTTTTATGACTTGTGGACTTCAACTCCCAGAATTCCTCAGCCAGGCACGCTGGCTGAGGAATTCTGGGAGTTGAAGTCCACAAATCATAAAAGGCCCAAGTTTGAAGACCCCTGCTTTACGGGGTCTCTCCGTCTCAAGCCCTGGAAGAAAACCCGACTTGTCTTCCACTCACTCGTTTCACCTCAGTGCCTCTCTTCATGGGTCAGCGAGTTTCTGAGTAAGAGAGCCCGCTAAGAAGAACCTCCGAAGAGCAGCCGCGCTGAAAAGTAGTTGAGAGCAAAAAAAATCAACGGGCGAAGCCAAGCGATGAAGCCCCGATACCGCCGGGCTCCAAATCATCTCAGCAACAACTTCCTCTGAAAGACAAATGAAGGCGCCAAAATCCGCCAACGCATGCGCAGTTTTAGAATGAGGGAAGAGGGCGGTCATTTCCTCACAGCTGATCCACTCTCGTAATCCGGAGGTTTTTCGTAGGTATCAACCACAGTACGAGCGGAAATCAAATGGTTTCCCGCTGGGAACGTTGGAATCCAGCTCTTGCCTCCGCTTTTCACTGGAAATGGAGTGAACGCCCGAAACTAAGAGCCAGCGGTTAGACTGTAATGGTTTAATCCTGCCGCACTCAAAGGATCATGGAACTTGTGGGTTTTTTTAAAAAAAATGCCCCGTTCTAGAACACGAGTTTAAATAGGTTTATATGCAATACTTGAAGTACGCCTCGAACCACGGAATTCTGATAGTTCAGAGAATAGGCATATAGTTTCATTTTTCTCCCGGAAGATGTTAAGATCCTCTCCCCCTCCTTTTTCAAAAAGCTGCAAATATCCCATTTAAATATACTCACTTCTTTTAGTTACCTGCAACAATAAGAATCTGATCCTGCAAATATCTTGTGAAAAAACTTTACATTTTACAGAATTAACTGATTTGCTATATACTACCTTTCAAGGAGATATAGAGAGCACTCACTTCTCCAGTTTCTCCCCACAGCAACACTCTTTTAAGTTGGTTGCCTCAAAGGTAGTTTTCCAAAAGGCAACAGAACTTTATTTTTTTTTCTTAAAAGTTTTACTTCAGTTCTGAAGAAGCTTCTTGGATGAGACACCAAACATTTTCAAGGGAAAAAACCCCAAGAAAGTCCAGTTGCCTTTAGGAAAAGCATTTTTGGGATAACCGTGACCTGGATGATTAAGAATCTCTAGACACTTTGAAGTTGGTTATACTGTGAATGACTAATTCAAAGTCACTGGTATGCTTTTGGGATTGAATCTGAATGAGTTTGGATGCTAAGCCACAATATGATTTTATTTTACATACTGTGTAAAGTCTGAAGTCATTACACACATTAAAATTTAAGATTCTGCAGCATAAACTTATTTAACAAATTGCAATGTTTAACCAAAACCAAACATCACATTAAGAGTTAGTGTGATGCATGAACAATGAGCCATTAAGTGGTTTATTGTGTGTTAGTACATTATAGTAACATAGTTAATTGTGACCAGTAAAACCTGGAGTTGAGACCTATATCTACAACATGATGGCTTCCACAATATGCCTCATCATTGTATGTTTTTAAAGTTTGTTAACTTAAAAGTTAAATGTAGAGTTAACATATTACTAAGCAATATGTTAATCATAAAATTCCACAAAGCCTTTTAGAGCATGCATATATTCCACCAAAAGTGGTAGAAATACACATGAAAGAAAACAAGCCAATGCTAGTTGAAATATGCTCACTTGTTTAAAAGACTAACAAACCATCCAGGTTCTGAACAATCTGGCCAGGTTGCTTTCTGACAAATGGGGGATTGGTTACATTCAGGCAAACAAAGGGCCCATAGTTTTACTTTATTGAGTCAAATTGCCTGGATTCACAGAACAAATTAAATAATTGAACTCTGTTTGGATTTCCACAGCACACTAAATCACATTTTGACCAAAAGAACCAATGCTGTTTGGATAACTAGGTTTGTGAAGAATAGTTTTTTATACTGCAACTGGGCCAATATTAGATGTTTATTGGATTGCATCTCCAAAATTCAATGATATCAATGTGCTATCTTGGAATAAATGTTTCCACCCCCTAATAATTTGGTACGGCTTAATTTTCGGTAAAGTAACCCTTTTTCTTCAAGGGAGCTGCTGAATCAAGTTGTAGTTTCATCTTTCCATTTACAGCCAACTGAATCCAAAACCTATCCATCCATCATGAATGGTTCTTGGTTGCAAACATTTAGTGGAAGCGCTTTATGGCGCGATTGCACCTTATTGTTTGTGGGTTCAAACCTGTAGACTCCCCACAACTTCGGCGCTTAAATTTCAAACGTACTTTACGAGCGTAATGAGTACAACTGTTCCTTGATTAACGAAGAGCGTTTATTGTTTTTCGCCACTAGTAATGAGCACTAATTGCAACCGGCACTCCTGGGAGCGATAAAAGAGAGGGCAGGCAGGAAGCCTCCCCTTAAACCAGGCTCCCTGTCCCAACATGGAGCGTTTCGTTTATCCGCCTTACGGCGTTTATCAAAGTTATGGGAGCAGCTTTACCCCAAGCCACAACGTGGCCTCGAGATTACCGCCCAAACAGAAGCAGCCAAGCTGGAAGCAAAGCAAGAGTGGCGGCATCTCTAATCCCTACCGAGGGGTGCTGTCTGCCCCTTCCTCGACTCCTCCGGTGTCTTCGCCGGATTATTTGGACACTTACAAGCGAGCGCAGCTAAAGGCGCTGCTGTCGCACGTCAGCCCGGGCCTCACCCCGCGGCTCCGTAAAGCCAACACCAAAGAAGTGGGCATTCAGGTGAACCCGCGGGCGGACGCCTCGGTGCAATGCTCGCTCGGATCCCGGCCGCTCCAGGCCGTCCGACCTCAAAGCCCCTCGGGCCGGCTCAGCCGGGAGCCTCCGCTCCCAGGCTTTTACTCGCCCGTGCTCGGCCGCCGCCTTTTCACCTTGCCCGAAACGGCGGAGAAACCGAAGGTGCCGACTCAAGGGCCGGCCTCGCCACAATTCAACCAGGAGTCCGAGGAAAAGGGAACGTCCGTGGAGGAGAAGGGAGACGGAGGCGCCGAAGAGAAGGCGGGAGCCGAGGACTGGCTGCCGGGCCACGCTGCCGGATACTCTGCCCAGCAGCTGATTGGAAAAGGAGGCGAGGCTGGGCAAGGCGGGAGTCACCTCGCCGAAGAGGGCAAACGAACCACCTTCCAGGTGAGCGGCTCGGTGGTTTTCCGCTGGACGCTGCGCTTTTGGTTAGAAATCCCTTCGCTTTGATGAAAGCGGGAAGGGGGAGTTTTTCAAAACGCCGTGGAAGAACTAGTGTGTTAACTGCACCCTGGCTGCCTGTCTTTGCCTACAGCAGTGTTTCCCAACTTCAGCGTCTTTAGGATGTGGGGACTTCAACTCCCAGAATTCCCCAGCCAGTTGGGAATTGAATCCCGTCAGTTAAAGTAGCTGAGGTTGAGAAACACTGCGCTAGTGTCTTGGGCCAAGGCCTGACATTTAAATGAACCAGTCAACAAGTATGGTGAACATGCGAATACAACCAGGATGTAACGTTTGTCAGGTTTCTGAGTCCCCATCCCACCCCAAACACAGGCATGGAATTTAATAGTATATTCGCAAGAGATGTTGGGATTAAGAATTATATAGACCACTTTTTATAGTCCTGTACTTCTGGCTTTTTGAGTTTAGTACTTAGGATTCTGCTAGTAGCCTTTCTCTCTGGGGTAGTACTGTAATTGTTACTGGGGTAACTTCACTCTTGAATGAAAAATGGGTGTAAAGTTCTTGAAGATGTCAAAATAGAATAGCATTTGGCTGTGGGAGTAGAACAAAAGAGTATTTGGCCAGAAATAACGCTATCTTAATATTTGGAGAATGCTTTTTTTTCATGCTTACAGAGCAAGGTAAATATATGGTGAATAGGATTTTTTTCTTGAATTCTGCATTTAAAAAGTATGCTTTAAATGTTAATGGATTAAAGTAAATGTTTAAAAATCTTACAAAGCAAATTTAGTAATTTACTGTTCATGAACAACTTTCAATTGCAGTTCTTAGAACAGAAATATGGCTATTTCCACTGCAAGGATTGCAAGACCAGATGGGAAAGTGCCTATGTATGGTGCATTTCTGGAACCAATAAGGTATGTTTAAGGGAACATTGGAAAAGTTGCTTCTATTGTTTAAGGTGTAAATTTCAGAAAAGGATTCAATGTCTGGACTGCATGTTAGAAAATGTAACTGCATCTCAAACATGCAGAATCTTTTTAGGCTCAGTTTTGATTGAATGAGAGGAGTAAACTGGAAGTGATGTTTTTGTGCAGTTTTTACTGTTAGCTATAGCAGTGACTAATTGCAAATGCTGTAAGGCAACATGTTGTTGGTTCACAGTTCATGATATTCTTGTTCACTTTCTCTGAACATAAATTATAGTTACATTTTAATACACTGAATCAGTTTTTTTTTGCTTTGGGTTAAATCATGCAATGTTAAATGAATGGGAAATCATAAAATGAGCTGAGTAAGACCTTTTAATGTCTGTTTGGCAGAATGAGTTTTGGTTCAGTTGTGCTGCAATGTATAATTTTTTGCTGCTACATTTTAAAGATCCTCTGATCCGAGACTTCTCCCCTCAAATGTAGCACTTTCATTTTTAGGTATACTTTAAGCAGCTTTGTCGCAAGTGCCAGAAGAGCTTTAATCCTTATAAAGTAGAAGCAATTCAGTGCCATGTAAGTAAGACTTGATATTCAGCAACTTCTATTAACACATTAAAGAAGTATAAAGAGAAAAACTTGGATTTTTTTCTGGCTTACAAATTGCAATGTATTAAAAAACTATTTGAATCATAATATTGTAATATACAATACAATTCACTGAGACAAATTTACTTCCATAAGTTATCTTCTCCACCTCAACAAATAATGGCAATAAATGTGGCACTTTGAAACTTCTCATAGAAAGGCTATCATTTCACAGACTTTGGATATAATAGGCAGAATGTCAGGTCAGTCAGCCCATGGAAATTGGAAGGTTGCTGCTTCTGAACTGTAAGGCACTTACATTTATAGTAAATTAAATCATTTGTATGTAATGTAATCATTTTTGTGAAATGATACTTTTGGACTTATTATTAGAAGAATGAACTCTCTTCCTCTGATGACTGTTAAGTCTTACTATTCACCAATAAGTATGGATAATAACAGATGCTTCATTTCCTTGTTCTTAATAACCAAAACTACCTCAGGAATTGATTAGAGAATTTCAGAGGATGGTTGTTAACTACACAATTAAAAATATAGGGTATGGCCATTTTTAAAACTTTTCTTAATCCTGGTTCAACATGGGTGTAGGTGCTTATCCTTATGAAAGTATATCTTTGTTTAATGTTATTTGGCATCTGTGGTACATTTGTGCAATAGGATTAACTTGTACCTTAGTTAATAGAATATTTTTCATCTTTTATAGTTCAAAAGTTTATAGAAGATCACTAAGTATAATCAGAACCAAAATAAACTTTGAAATAAGAATAAGAAACTTTTGATTTCTTCTACTAATTAAAGTTTGTTATCTTAAGATCTGTTCAAAGACTCGTTGCTCCTGTCCCCAGAAAAAAAGGCACATTGATCTCAAGAGACCCCACCGGCAAGAGCTATGTGGCCGCTGTAAAGGCAAAAGATTATCTTGCGACAACACCTACAGCTTCAAATACATTGTTTGATCTGTGCAGTTTGTATGCTGAGGTTGCATTTAGGTATGCACTTTGTTTCATAATATGGATTTGACTTTAGGATTCTGACCTGGCAATGGATAATGGACTAAAGATGTTTGCAATGCTAAAATATATTTGTAATTTATCACTGTACAGCCTAATTAATAAAACTTAAATTCTAATTAAATTGTATTTCCCTTGATGAGCATTAAAAAGAGATGGGAAAGCTGACATTCTTAATTAGAAATAGGTGGAAAACTTAAGAGGAATTTTACATGCCAGATTAAAGCTGGCAAACAATACATTATATTCCTGCAATCTTTTTGTAGAAACAGTGATATATTTTCAGGATTCTGAATATAATTGAACTTATCGAAGTTTGATGAAGACTGAGTAGTATACTTTCATATTCACTGAGGCATTCTATACATGAACTTAAGTTTTAAATCACTGAAGGAAAATAGACTATGTAATGGATTTATATGATAAGGGTAACAATCATTAAATGGAATAAAAAGCACAGTAGTCTTCCTGAGTATCAGATGGCCTGTCTGTCTTGTTGAAATTACACAGGAAAAAATACCTGAGCATACTAGTTTACTTAGGTATTTTGTATTGATAATATAAGACAATATCAGATTGCTAATGTACTTTGAATTTTGTGGCTCGTGTTAAATTATTTACATCTTAGCACTTTTATCTTAGGAGGGACATTACTTTCAAAACTAATTTGCAAAAAAAAAATGATTAGGCCTATATTAGAAGAGATGTATACTAATTTTCATAGCACTATAGATTAAATATGGAATTTCAAACCAATGTAAAAACAGGAAAAAATTGATAAGATTTGGCCACTCTTCATAAACAATTGAGATTTTCATATCTATTTCATATACTAATGCAAAAAAAAAAGTAACCTGAGTAGTTGCACGTGCAATGAGTTTGTACCCATTTCTGTTGCATTTTAGCAAAGAGATGTGGAAATAGATGGTTAAATGAAGCTTCCATGTTATTTCCAGTGGTTTTTAGATAATAAAAATAGTAGCAAAATTATACTGAAAACAACACAAGTTGTAAAGTTGCAAACATAGTTCAATTATGCATGATTGATAGTTCTTAGATATATGTACATAGGTTGACATTTCATTTAAAAAAATGATGGTGTTGGTTTAAACCTGGGTTATACACGAGTTGATAAGTAGCACAATGAAGAAGAAACATAAACTTCATCTGTTCAATTATATTAGGTTTACTAACACTCAGAAACATTTGTTAATCTCTTACAAAGCATTCCTCTAAGAGAATAGTAACTAAGTGAGTAGGGCAGCACTCGAGTCACACAGTGAAAGAGGCACTTCATGTTAGCTTTCATGAGGGTTAGCTGACACGGACTTGCCACACAAGATTATAAGCAATAAAAATAATTTTATATCCCATTAATACTCCCCAAATCCATATGATTATGGTAGGCCTTAGTCACTAAGCATAAAGCTTGTCTCTCTTCCAACTCAATAGGGAGAAGAAACCAAGATAAATACCTAGCAAATGACATGTTGATTTTATAATCTGAATGAAAGATACACTATTTTAATTCCTGTTTGAATCACTTTTAGGAAATGAAATTTTAAGTTGGCTTCTATAATAAAGGTGGCACAATCCAGCAGGAAGAGGTTCATACCTATAGAGCCCATTCTGCTCAATCGTGGTGTTACAGAATAAGTACACTTACATTTTGCATAACATAATATGTATTTCTTAACAGCTTGACTTTCCATTACAATTCAAACTAATACTTTGCTTCTCTTACATATGTTCAAATTACTGTTTTGCGGAAGGGAGAACAATTTTTATATATTTGCAGAAGCCCTTTTAGCCTGGTTCCTTTCTCACTTGTTTGGACTGTAAGTCCCAGAATTCCAGTATATTCTCTAGTTAGAAATTCTGATATTAATGGTCCCAACATCTCTGGAAGACACCAGATTGACAAAGCTTAGAGAGAACCAGTTGAGCAAGAATACATTAATTTTAAGGAATTTTGTTAAATTTATATCAGTTTGTGCAGGTTAATGTTTGGATGCATAGTGAGCACATAAAAGGTGGACTAATTTACATGTTGATTCAAGCCCAACTAAAAAAG
Source organism: Crotalus tigris (assembly GCF_016545835.1). NCBI lineage: Eukaryota > Metazoa > Chordata > Lepidosauria > Squamata > Viperidae > Crotalus > Crotalus tigris. The sequence goes on from NW_024100452.1 coordinate 540,000, forward strand.
AACCTGATTTCAAAATATTCTTACAGAATTGTTTCCATATATCTTATAGCATAAACCCATTACAATTTAGTACATTTACACACTAATGTGTATGTATATAGATATATGTATGTATGCATGTACATACACACACACACACATACATATATAGATTTTTATATTTGAGATCTAATGATCAAAATATTAAAAGAAAATTCACAAAAACCTTTAAATCAGTGGTTCTCAACCTTTCTAATGCCGCGACCCCATAATACAGTTCTCCATGTTGTGGTGACCCCCAACCACTTATACATCACCGGGTGCCAGGGGCATGGCCAAAGAAAAGGGGAAAAAATGGTGGACAGCCTTGTTTGGCGACCCCCGTGAAATGGTCGTTCGACCCCAAATGGGGTCCCGACCCACAGGTTGAGAACCACTGCTTTAAATGTATTTACAGGGTGAATAAGTGACACAATGTTGGAATAAAAGTGTCTCAAATGTGCAAATAACTTACATGCACTTATTTTAATTTTTTACAGCAGTAAGTGCAAAAAAAATTACCAGAAAACAGGAACATATATTACTAATAAGCAACCCCCCACTTGAAAATAGAAAGTAAATCTGATCTGTACTTAATAATTTCAGTGTTATATTCCAAATGTACATTAAAATTAAAAGATGCATGTACCAGTTCAAAAGAATTTAAATCAGACATATTTTTCTACAAAATGACAACTTATGCCAGACCAGCATTCTTAATATAAATATACATAAAAGCAACTCTCTAGTAAAAAGCAGCCAAAATCTTTTTTAAAAAAAATCTTAGTCCATTCATAGGTACTTGGGTCTTCATAACAGACCTCATGAAATAGGATCTAGTACCTTCCAAGACAGTAGCCTAGCAACATCAACAAATGTACTTCGTAGCAGCTTATTTTTTCCCTATTTAGAAGATACACTAATCATATTTAAATTACAGTGCACATCTGTAGTCCTTTACAACAATTTTCATATGCAGAGGCTCTCAGCTTTCGCAGTGACAGTCTTTCAGTATCCTGTCGCTAAGCTTCATTCTGCCTGTTTTTAATAACTTGGTCAAAGGAATAAATGTACAAAACTAAAAAAAAATCCTAAAGTGAAGGAGAGATTGCACTTTTGATATCTAAAACTATTTGTTAGAAAGGAAGCCTTGCTCAGTGTAGTAGTCTTTGGTATGTAAGGAAGTCACTTCTTCAGTAGTGAATTGCAGTTGCCCTGTGAAAGTCATTTGGGTGTGTAGTTCAGAACAAAGGATTTGATGCTATCTTTGTCCTTATATTATGACTGCACTCTGAAAACATTGCCCGACTTTTCTTGGAAAATATTGTAAAAGTGACAAGATTGGCTATGACTTGACCAACTCTTTCTAAAGCTGAAAATGCACTGAACCATCTCATCCCAGCATGGAAGCAATCCCAGCCTGAAAGAGGTAGAGGGCACAAGACTTTTGTCAGAGACTCGTGCCAGAGACACTGGAATCTGGAAGAAAAGAATTGATCACGCGGTAGCTTTGAGCTCGCCGGATCATGTCCCGGATTTCTATGTTCAGCTCCATCAGTTTCGTACAGATTTCGGTCAGGCTTTGGTTAGAGCCTACCAACGCATAAGTGCCAGATTGCCCTAGTGTTTGGTGCCGGAAGTAAATATTCAATAGAGTTTGGACTTCATCATCAGAACTGCTTCCAAAAATGTCATTCGGCCATAAATTCCTGCAATGAAACAAAAGTACAGGATATGCTACTGAAATGCTGTTTAACGCAAATGAAATCCCATTTCTTTATTTCTGTGCCTAACATGTAAAAAAGTTAGAAAAAAACCACCAGTGTTATAGATATCACAAAAAGAAGGGAAAATGCAAAGGCATGAATTACAACATGCAACATATTTAAGAAGATTCCTCTTCAAGATTTCTCTTTCTCCTTTGAGGGAAGAGGAAGAAATTTCATTATTACCTAGTAAAGTAACTTTAAAACTCCTGGCTTTTTGTGTAAAGCAGGTTCTCTTTTTTATTTGTATGAACCCGTTGGGTTTTATAAGATAATGTAATTCAAACCAAACAGATATGCTGGGGGGGGGGGTTGGGAGGGGGGTGGCTTTTGGTACTATCTCATGTATGTATTCCATGCAAAAGAAGCTTGAAAACCAAGACATAGATAGTTTAGTGGACAAAACCAGTAGATATACATGAGTATGTTCACCACTAAGTTGGCATAACATACTAGAACTTTGTTCCTTTCAACATGCAAAATTTAATTTGTGATCAAGAAAGTTTTTTTTTTCATTTTCATTTTTTCATTTTTTTTTTCATTTCAATACAGAACCTTCATTTCTCTAAGCGAGGTACTAAGCGAGATAATAGACTGTGTTCCAAAGTTATAACATTTTTGAACATGTAAAGAAACCTGATGAACAATGGGAGCACAGAACCTTTTAATTATTTCTCAATTATTAAATTGAAATGAATCCCTTTAATCTGGAACCATCTATATAAATTCAGCAATAATAGTCAGTATTATTCAGTAAAAACATACAGTATTTGATAGTTTTTCAAAGAAAATAGGAAATATGATACATTAGTCATCTATTCTAATATACCTGCATTCTCTTATTTGGTGTAGAGCTTTTCCAAGTTCATTGTTTTTCAGACACTCTAGCATAAATTGAATAGCTATTTCTGTAGAAGTGAACATGGGTTCAGAGGTACCACTTTCTATAATCGATGGATCAACTGCAATGGCAGCACTAGCTTCCTTAAGGTTTTTCTTTAACTCACTCAGTTCTCGTGACATATTTAGCAGCTGTGGAAGAAGAAAAATCATTTTTAGCAATGTACATTTTCCCCCTCCCATATAAAAGACGCAAAATTCAAGGACAGATGAATTATTTAAATTAGGAGGAACAATATCCACATGAAAATTAATTTAAAAATATGCAGTGAAATATATATTTGATACATCTTGTCCTGATTTTAAAACCTGGGGAGGAATATAGGGAGTTTTACAAGTTAAAGAAAATATATTGTAAATTCATTCTTACTTTAAAAAAATGTAATAGATATTAAGTAAAATAAAATTTTATTTACCCTATTAAGCTCAAATATTTGGATATGAATCCAACTTTATGGATTTATTAAGATTTTTTAAAACTAAAATCAATGCTCTAAGCATTAGCATTTCAACCCCACTGTTCTAAAATAAGATCTATATATTCCACAGTACTTCATGCTATCTTATTATTTCTTTTAAGCCTCGGTCTAGCTTGGTTAAAGAGTCTACTTCATTTGTATTATATTTGCCCAGTTTACAAGATCAATGCATGATGTGAGAAGGGTTTTGTTCTTCAGTTGGCTTGTTGCAAACCCTTATACTGTGTTATGTCATTGTTTGGCGGCTGTGAGAAAATGACTGACTCAGGGTTATCCAATTGGTTTTCACGCCTGAGAAAGAACCTGCAGCTCTTTGATTCTAGTCTGGCATCTTAACCACTAAACCACACTGCCTTTCATTTGCAAGTTTGTATTTTGTGAGAGTGGAATAAATGGATTGTGAATCTCATTAAACATGGCATCCCTTATCAGAATAAAACACACTCTTTTCCAGTGGTTTTGTTTCTACTTCTGGGAGTGGCTTCATGAGGTGAACTCTGCTTAGGTCCATGATTTCTGGGCCATGAATCCCACAATACACAGTATTGTTACCATCTTTTTTTAACCTCCTTTATACAGTCTACTCTCTATAAATTTAGGTGGGAAAAACTGTGTCAATAATTTTTAAAAAATCTGAAAAATCTCATAAGATGAAGCTGTTAAAGTGACATCGAACTTTACTTCCCTTGTTTTTAAAATCAGGTGAGATACCGCAGGTGTTGGCTTCTGACTTCATGAAAACCAATTATAACAATATGTTATTGTAGACTGCAACTTACAACTATATATCAGTTGGGTCCACTGATACCAGTACTATTAAATTTAAAAGGCTGTATTGAGATTATTTCAATTAAACATCAATTCCTTGAGGTCTGAAGTCAAGGCACCTCATCAGTAATTCTATCTGCAGGTTACACGTTACACGTCTAGATGGCTAGGTTCTGCTTTATATTCGACAAAAATAGGACAAAAATACTAATTCCAAGGAAATTAATACTGTTATCCTGTCATGAAAAGTAGATTCTACCATTTCATAATTCCATGATTAATGTTGAATTTTAACTTGAAGAATAAATATATAGCATTTAGATGAGCTGTATGCTTTTAAAAAACAATGCCACAAACCTATTTAAGAGTAGCCCACTATGTGCTACATGCAGCTTACTGTAATACTATAGTTTCAGTATTAAAATTAGGGTAGGGAAGTCTTTACTCAGCCATTAAATTCAACCGAGGGATATTACATTAGTCACTTTTTGCCAATATTTTGTTCAACATTCCTGTGGGGAAAAAATGGGGTGTAGAGAATGATCTGCATACTGACTTTAGCTCTCTCTCTGTATAAAGGAGAAGCAAAATGTATATGTAAAAAAATATTGAAACTTTTTTTTTAAATGGGACCAATTTACATAAAATTAACAAAATGCTCTAAAGTTTTCTACATTTATAATTTTAAAAGAGAGTGCTTAATAGACAATCTGCAGACCATAATGTATTCAGGGGCCCAATACAAATATAGCAGTGTGATTGGCACAAGAATTTTCCCATAATTCTGTAATACGAAATGTGGGGGGACTGTTACACAGGCATTACACAGTTAAAAAACTGGGGGAGGAGGTAAAAATAATACTTAATTCTTATTCATTTTTCTTAATTATTCTTTCCATTATAATACTTGTCCACCGAAATTTAAATGTTCATTACTGTTCACTTAAAATTCACCTGGTATGGTTGGTGAAAGAAATAAACATTAATCAGAAGAATATAGCAATTACTCCAGCAAAAAAATGCTTCTGTTTTTTTTTTCTTGCTACATACCTCTGGCATTGTACTAACTTCATGCACCTGTCCGATGAGTTTACAGTATGACTGAAAAAGCAACAACAACTGAAAGTGCAGCTTATATAATCTCTGACACAGTTCCAATTGCTAAAAAAAATAGTAGAAGAGATAATTACTATTAAAAGGTGACAGCTTGGATTTTTCCATAATGTGCTTTGCAACAGAAACTCAAGGATTACAAAACAATATGAAGCTATTATGAGTATCGTATGCTATTTCTACATCATTTGTTTTAATATTTCTTTAGGCTGATGATGAATTAGAGCAGCAGAGCTGCTAAAATATAAGCCTCTATATCAGTTATCCCTGATATAATTTTTTCCTCGGCCATGAACACAGTTGCAAGCCATTCTTTCTTACTCCCATGCAATATGAAGTTAATAATGATGCTCTATCTTGTAGGACTTGAAATGCTGAGTCTTATTAAACTTTATGATATAGTCTCTTCTTACATCATTTCTTTTTATTAAACTAACATTACCCAAATGACTTTAACATTTCATCTATTTCATCTCAATGCAATGTGCATTACTTTTATAAGTTTATGACATAAAATTTAAGAACAAACAAGCTGTGCTTTTACTTCAGGTAGTATCAGAAATTGCATTCTGGTATCATAAACTGTAATTTATTGTGATAGGAAACAGCTTAAGGCCTCTGTATTCTTCCTTTTCTTCTCCTATATGGCCATGAAAAGAAATTTCAAAGCCTTTTTTCTATTTTATTAATTTTATTTTACTGTTTTGTCTTCTGTCAAAATAATTTGGCTAATCTTATCTATGTTTTGTTAAAACAATAGAATTTTAAAGCATGGGTTATGAAACATAAAGATTCTTATGAAAAAATATAGTTTAGACATAATTGAAATGTTCAGTTTCCCAGTTGCAGGGCTCATAGCTGATTTCATTGCAAAACCCCTGGCTCATTGTGAAATAGCACAATGGATTCTGTGATTGTGATTCATTCCTATTTTCATGGAATGACTGACCTTTTGAATAAATTACATTATTTGCTAAAACTAGTGAATGTTATTGACTCAGATATTGAGAATAGGTAAATAATTTTTATGGGAACTATTACTTAAATTCAGCCAGATAAATTAAAATTAAAAGTTTTACTCTAAACTATATTTGTTACCTGGTTTACTTATGTTTATGATAATTCCCTAAGTTTAAAAATTATAGCAGTTGTTCATTAAACTTTTCATTTATCTGGAACATTTTATTTTCATTGAAAGGCTTCACCATATAAACCAGAAACTGTGGAACTGTAATATTATATTAGAATTATTACTGTTGTTGTTTCACTAGCATTCCCTCTTAAAATCTTATGAACTTGCTGTAAAGTCAAAACCTTGTGAGAATTTGATGCTATTATACCATTTGGACCCAATTTTATTTTGATGTCCGCTGCAGGAAGGACCTATACTATTTTAATAGGTTAAAGTAATAGGTTACTTTGATGATTTGTTGAGTACAGATTCAGAATTATTGCCCTATAGCTTTTGTAAGTGACTGCAAATGACTACTGTAAATTCTGAAACTCAATTACTTAATGTCATAATAATTCATGTGGTGATAGATTATCATTTGTTACAAGACCATAACTCATTATATAGTAGCCACTTAAAAGCAGTTGAATTCCTCTCCTGCATCATGAGTATATGTAGTGAATATGTAATTGTTAACTAGATATCTGGTCCTTGAGAGAAATGACCAATTCAAGCTACAAATAACAGTCTTCTCATATGAAATAGTAATGTAGCTGATGTCAACGCTCCTAATATTGAATATTCTTGCTTTGACAAAATATGCAGAACTGTCTGGTATTTTTAGAGTTAATTCAGATGAGACGGGAGAGGAGGAAAAAGCGTATGGAAGGGAAGGAAGTGAATCTTTGCCCTCCAGGTTTATTGGAAGATGTGAATCATGACCCCAAAATAGGGGAGGGGAAATGCCTGGAATGTTATGTGCAAAGGAAGGGAAATTCAGATCTTGGCATCCTCCATGCCATGCTGACACTCTGTTACATAGCTAATAAAGGCTTTTTAGGTTAAACAATGCCTGAAAGTTCTTTGAAGTGTTTTATTAGTCAGAACCTTGACAGCTAGTTTGCTGCAGTGATGTAATCAGGAAACAAGTCACTTTCTTTAATAAAATATTATATTAGTTTGATTTATTCAGAAGAGCAGCAACTGAGTGCCCTGATAATTAAAGAAGGTTAATATATTTTCAAATAAAATTCATATAATAATTGTAATTAAATGTGACATGGTCAGAATGTATAAACAAAGAAAGCTCCATTCAAGGGATGGAGCCTGGGAAATTGTATAGTAAAATAAAATAAAAACAAATTATTTAATAACAATGATTATACACTGAATAAATAAGAAAGTGTAAAGGGAGAAACATGCTAAGAGTTAAAAACAGTGTTATTAGTCCATATTTTAATGGACAAAGAATATGAAAAGAATGTTTAACTTACTGCAAGAGATTCCATTTGCTACACAGCAAGCATGGCACAGGAAAAAGGAAAGGAAAGAAAGTAAAGTGTCAGTGTAATGCATGCAACTGGAAAAGCACAGCCATTCCTACTACTCTCTTACTACAATTAGCAGAACTTATTTTGAGTTGCTAAAGTGATTCAGGATGTATCAACTACACAACATGCACGGCTCGGAAATCTTAATAATAATTGTAAAATCAATAGCTGCAATTCTCTTATAGACCAGAGTGATCTGAAGGAAAAAAATCAAATCCCATAATAAATATGTATTAGAACTGGCCAAATAATATACTAGCTTGTGATTTCCAACATCTTCACCAGCAAGATGCAACAGACTGGAAGGAAAAGGTTACAAAAAAGGACACAATGTTGGAATTATGAAGTCTGTGTTTTCATAATCTTAAAATTTCCATTTTAAGAAATTTTAAAAAGCTGTGGATGCAAATTGATTAGGCTCTTTTAGTATCATGCAGGTTTCAAACAATATCTAGGCGGTAAGCAAACATATAATGCAGGATTGCTCCATTTTTGAAATAGGAGGTCAGGCCCAACTTATTTGCAGGATATTTCACTGCCATGTACTTATTATAGTTTAGGAGGAGATTTAAAGCCTCCTCATGTTTTTAGATTTTTTTTAATAAAGATGGTGATTATATGATTTTAATAGGTTTTCTGTATGTTGTAATCCGTTTGGAGCAATGATAGAATATGCAGCATATACCTTTCTAAAAATAAAATAAAAAATAAAATAATATGATTCATTTAAAAAAAATGCCAGCCCCACCTCAACCTCATTTGTGTTGTGCTTAAAAGCTTCTGTTTATGCTCAATTTTGTACTTGCTGATTCTGATAAAAAAAGCCTCACGTGTACCGTAGATGTTAACTATAGTTAACCTATTTCTGAAAGCCATTTGTAAATTAAGCTATCATTCCTAGGGTATTGATATCTTTAAAATGTAACTTAAGCTAATGTAGATGAATATTTCTTTAGGATAGCTGAGAAATTAAACTGCCCACAGCGTTCAAACTGCTGACAAACCATCTGTATTTGCATTAGGTCATGCTACACCCAACCAGAATATGAAAGATGATGGTTCTGTGAATCATGAGCCTGTATAATATTTCTTTTTCCTAATAAAATAGCACCAGTCACCTATTTCAAGAAAGCTCTTTCTCAAACATCTATTCAGCTGTCAGTAAGTAACATAGTATGTGGGAACAATCTACTCTGGGGCCATCTTTCCTAGATCAGTGATTATAATCTCCAACACCTTCTTGATCATCATATAGGACCATTGTTCCATCACTGTAAGAAATGGAGAAAGAGAGTACCCTACCAAGCAAACATTTCTGAAGCTTTGTAAAAAATCCTAAGGAAATGAAAGATGATTCCTCCTCCAAAGATCTACTGCTTCAACAGTGATAAACCAGTGGTTTTATCTTGCTATATATGCAGTTCATATTTGAAAAAAAATTATAATTAACTTGCCATGGAAAGTAAGGTTAAGAAATGCAGCGTTTACACCTATACAATCTAGCTAAAACTGAAGCATTTGGATATATTTTGATGATAATAATGATAATCGGACACAAATCTTAAAATGTATGAGTTTATATACCCAGAAGTACAAAAATATTTTTTGAATTAGATTGTTATCTTTATTATTAGACTTTTATCTCACTTTTTCATATATAACTAAGGCAGTGAACACCTAATTATTATGACTATAATAACTATTACATTTAATAATATTATACTAAATTATGATGGTGATATTTGAACCTTCAGAAATAATTAAAAACTGTTATTCTTCACTTAAGCATTAGTATGCCATTTTATAAATATGTTGTATAAAATTTCTACCACTGCTTCATTGGATAAGAATAATGAATTCTTGGCATTTAAAAGTTTTGTCTTAGCAGGATCTCATGTTCCACCACATACAGGTAACCCTTGAGTTACAACCATTCATTTAACAGCTGTTCGAAGTTACAATGGCACTTAAAAAAGCAACTTATGACCATTTTTCACACTTAACAACTGTTGCAGTATACCTTAATCATGTGATCAAAATTCAACTGGAATGTATTTAAGGTGGTTGTAGTGTCCTGAGGTCATGTGATCACTTTTGCAACCTTCTGACAAGCAAAGTCAATGGGGATACCAGATTCGCTTAATGATCGTGCCACTTAACAACTGCAGTGATTCACTTAACAACTATGGCAAGAAAGGTTGTAAAATCAGTCAAAATGCACTTAACAACTATCTTACTTAGCAACAGAAATTTTGGGCTCAATTGTGGTCGTAAATTGAGGACCACCTGTACAAATTTGTGTTAAATTTGTACCTCATATCTTCAAGATTTGACTATTTTTCCTTACTTAGCCTTTCTTTATGACCACCCTGTTTCCATGAGTCATAAAAGAGCCAAGGGGTAGGCAACCTTGGCTCTTTTATGACTCGTGGACTTCAACTCCCAGAATTCTGGGACTTGAAGTTCACGAGTCATAAAAGAGCCAAGGTTGCCTATCCCTGCCTTAGCTGGAATTAAATCAATACTGTTTGCTGTACAGCATGAGAAAATGAATAAAACAATAACATAGATTTTAAATTACTCAGCAGTATCCTGAAATACCATAATGCTGCATATTTGACTGAAAGTTGCCTTGCTGTACAATATTATACAAAGACACAGGTTAGCACCAGACAAAGTTGTTAGCTGTAATCAACTACAGACAATTATTGGTGGATTAATCCTAACTTACTTAATATAAGAAACACTACAGTTTTAAGGATTTATTGCTTTAGTTGATACTCATAAAAATTTATCCTTTAAAATTTCATTTAACTAGTTCAGTATGGTTTGGTGAACTAAATATGAAGTCAGATAGAAAGGGATGAGAGATCTGACAGATCTTTGTCAGAGCTTGTCTTATAGACAACATCTTTCTGCATGATTTGAGATACTCTCTGAATACTTAATTTAATTAACATAAAAACAATAATCAGGCAACATATCTTCTTTGAATTACTCAATGTAAATGAATGAGCACATTCTAATAATGTAAACTTGTGTCCAGAGGAGACACAAAATACGGCACTGGAATGCTGCTTTGGTCTGTGAATTAAAATATATCGTCATTTGGATGGGAAAAAGCAGGAGAAATTCAGTTTTAATTATATTAGTTAGATTTGGTTAGTTTAGAAAAAAAAAACCTAATTTGTGGCAAATGGCCTTGGTCACTACCAGGCTATATAAAGCTTATGGCATGCCAGGACAAACTAATAGATCATTAACAAATGCTTTTTCACAACAATTATCATAGGCTAAATCCTATGAGGCTTAGAAACTACAAGCCTCATTATCCCAGAAAGGTAGATATGCCAATGGGAAGTTAAAGCTGAATATTCTTTAATTCCACATACAAAAATAAAGAAAAAGGTTTACTTTCTCTTGTTATTATTTTATGCATATGGCCAAAAATAGTGGGAGGAGACCTAGTGCAAAGAGAGGAAACTAATGTGGGAAATTAAAAGCAAATATTTTTAGCAGTGACTAGACCAATAGCACAATTAAATTATGACAGAAAGGAAGTTGAAAGAGTAATTTGCAAATAAATCAAGAAAGCAAAAGCTATCAACAGTCTTCAAAACTTTACAGGAGAAAAAATACATTGAAGCCACATGTTGACATTTGTAACATTACTTGCACTCTACAGATCCTGGAAATCAGCTATTTTTTTTTCAGTTATGGCAGATATGCTGCTTTCTTTCATATTTCTTCCTGATTCTATTGTTTCAAAAAAATTACTGTGAAATTCATCTCCAAGCCTTTGGCAAGGAAACTATTCTGTGTTGAGCAGGAGTGCAATAGGCCATAAGTACTCAGTACTGCTTTACTTTCTACACACATTGTAAAGAAATATGTAAATGCAGAATATACTGTTCACCACTTGACTCTGAACATGCTATGGACAGCGTATTATTTAGCACTGGATTCATACCAAGACATTAGAATTAACAGTCCATTAATATTACAATATGTCTTCAGTGCTGGTTTATTCCTTGAGCTTCTTAAACAGGAATATATTAATAAGACAGTAGAAAAGAGGACACTATGCCCTATGCCAAGTGGAACAAGTTAAAGCAACTGATTTGGATCATAGAATCACAGGGTTGGACAGGATCTTTGTATACTAGGTATGTCAGGAATGATGAAATCCTTGGTTTATTATTCACATCTATTTATGTGATAAGTTAGCAGGCATGAGCAGAGTACTATTCACCACTTAATATGTTATATATGGTAATCTTAAATGATTAGAACATTTTTTTATGTTGATGTAGTTATTTTGAAACTAATAGTATGGTTTTAATCCCAGCTAGGGGATTAAACTGCTCAGCGTTGGAAGACTGACCTATAAGCCCTTAAACATAATACATACATATCTACATAAATCTGGCCATTTATTCCATCTCTTTCCCAAAGAGAAATGTAAGCCAAGCTTCTAGATTACTGGGGGAATCCCTTTCATGCTTTTTCAAAGAGTATTTTCGAGTTGAAGGCAAAAAGATGCTTTTGCGGTAAATGAATGATCCTGGAAAAGGCATAACTGCTTTAAGGCACTACAGACAAATGCTACTACATTCACTTATGTTTCAAAGCATTTTTTTGCCTTCTGGTCCAAAGTGAGACATAAGCCTATTCACTAATATATGTCTACTTTCTGATTAGATAGTAATGAGTGCAAAATAGTCAAAGTTTGCGAAGTCATTAATGTTGAGGCAGCTGTATCTGTTGAATGGTCTTTCCTGTATCACCTCTGAATGCAGGAGCAGGCACAGACCCTTTGCTGCTAATCTCTGTATTATATATGCACATGAATAACCCAAAAAAGTCTTTGAAACAGCTGGAGGATGGCTGTCGAAAAGTATGAGGCTGGTCTATTTAAAGATTCCCTTCAAATTCATCAGAGGTATTCTCCCTAAAAAGAAGCTGGCAGCCCTAGAAAAGGAAACTATTGTTTCTTTCCCCATTATTGGCATTTGGTTGAGATGGGTGGCTTACTGATGGGAATTTGAAGGAAGAAGGGATTTTTCAATGTTTAAAAAAAAACAAACTATGGCAGTATAAACCTTCCCTCAGCATGTGTGAGAATAATTCAGAATCTGCTTATATTTAAGTTTCATAGTTGCTATGGTATTAGACTGAAATTGAAACCAACACAAGGCACACAAAAACCTTCTTCCAGAAACAATACCATATAACCAGAATTTTTATTACCTTTTCTTCTGAATCTCCTGGCTGACAGGTGATAACCCCATCTCTTGAACCCCCTGAAAAAGTTGCCTTGCAGTTTGCCAGCCACTGTTTGTAAAAAACAATATATATGTATATATGTGTGTACATACATACATACACATCCACACCCACACATATTTATATAGGCATTAGCACAAAAGACATAATCTTTCCATTTTTTGAAAATCATACTTTTGAGATAATATACATTTTACTGAATTTCTAAATATTTTCTGGGATAAATCTAAGAACTGATGCATTACTGTGCTGAATATAAAATTCTTGAATGAAAATGTAGTAGATACTACATTATAACCTAATCAAATTTAATCACATTATGATAACTCCAATCCCTAAAAACATTTATAGATCTTGTTTACTTCCTAACATATGATAAAGTTTTTAAAGTTAAATTCTTTAAGATAAGTAGTATATTCTGAAAGTAATGAATATACAACATCAGTGTAACTAGCTCTTAAGTTTTTTTTTAAAAAAATGGCTTACTGATGAACTAATCCCCTTCCAGATTTTAGATTTAAAAATAAGACAAAATCAATATAAAATAAAACATAACAATCATGCTTACAGAAAGTGTTGCTTCTTTTCTGTTATTATATGTATCCAAGTATTCTTGCAGTTCTAAGACACTAAACTTTAATTTCTCTAGAAGCCCACAAGAGAGAAGCTGGAAAAAATAAAGATGCTTCAATGAACATTGTTTCTTTCAAACACTGGTAAAAAAATGCTCTCATTGAGTAATGAAAATCAGTAGGAACAATCCCATAAGAGTTAAACTCTGGAATAGTCATGCAGAAATGTCTTTGTCTGAGGCACACTGCTTCATATGAGATCAGATGTTGCAGAGAAACTTGCTGGTCTAGCTGATGAAGATTCTCAGTCATCCTGGTAAAGTTATCTTAAGGCTGAGTCATGGAAATTAGATTTATTTTCTTGTTGGTTTGAAATGTTTCACTGCTCAGCCAAGCAATTTCATCAGTCAGAGTAAATTTGTCAGGCAGAGATCATAAAACAGTGATGGCGAACCTTTTAGAGACCGAGTGCCCAAACTGCAACCCAAAACCCTCTTATGCATCGTCGGGTGCTGGGTGGGTGTGGCCCATTGGCTGGGTGTGGCCAATTGGATGGGCGTGGCTGCGGTGGTAACGGCAGACTGGGTGGGACTAAAAAGTTCAATCAATCAATTCCAACTTTGCAAGATCTTATTTTTTCCTACGAGAAGTTGAAATTGACTGATTGATTGAACCTTTTTTTTTTTTTGCACACAGCAGCGGAGGCCTAAAGCGAAAATGTTTTATAAAACCCAGCTGAAGGCCTAGGACTGGGGCGATGGTGCGTGTGCCCACAGAGAGGGCTCTGAGTGCCGCCTCTGGCACCCGTGCCACAGGTTCGCCACCACTGTCATAAAACGTATAAAGAATGGTTGCTGGAATTGGGTATGTCTAGTTTAATGAAAAGAAGGACTAGGGGTGACATGATAGCAGTATTCCAATATCTCAGGGGTTATCACAAAGAAGAGGGAGTCAAGCTATTCTCCAAAACACCTGAAGGCAGGACAAGAAGCAATGGATGGAAACTAATCAAGGACAGAAGCAACCTAGAACTAAGGAGAAATTTCCCAACAGTTAAAACAATTAATCAGTGGAATGACCGGCTTCCAGAAGTTGTGAATGCTCCAATACTGGAAGTTTTTAAGAAGTGATTGGACAACTATTTGTCTGAAATAGTATAAGGTTTCCTGCCTGAGCAGGTGATTGGACTAGAAGACCTGCAAGATCCCTTTCAACTCTATCATTCAATTCCATTCCATTCAATTCCATTCCATTCCATTCCACTCCACTCCACTCTATTACTATGAATCGTTGGAATGTACTAACTCCTCCTGCACTAACCTCTCCTCCTAACCAACTTACTCTGATTGGTGAAGCTGCTTGGATGAACAGTGAAACATCTCAAAAATTAAGAAAATAGGTCTAGTTGTCATGACTCAATCAACAACTTTACCTGCATGACTGAAAATCCGCATTGACATATCACAATGAACTTTGGGGAAGAAATGTGTAAAGAATTGGTACATTACAAGGACTCTGCCTAACTAACTTGCTCTGACTGATGAAGCTGCTTGGGTGACCAGCAAAATGTCCCAAACTAACAAGAAAATAGGTACCATGACTCAACCTTCAGACTCTAGTTTAGTCTTCTTCATGAAGAAAATGGTTTGGAATTTGAATGGTAGCATTTTGGTGATGTAAGTTTCCATTTATAGTCTGACATGGTAATTCATACAAAAACAGATTTTGGTTATTAAGGCATCTGGCTAGAAAGCGGGAGTCAGTTCAAGTCCTGCTTTAGGCATGAAAGTCAGTTGGGTGACTTTGGGCCAATTACTCACTCTCAACCCAACCTACCTCACAGGTCTGTTGTTGTGGGGAAAATGGAGAAGGAAGGTGTGTTAGATATGTTTGCCATCTTGAGTTAATTATAAAAATAATAATAAAATGGGATACAAATAAATAAAATAAAAATAAATAAAATATAATTGTGCATTATAGGTTGTATTGTATGCTCCATAATATGGAATATATCTTTAATTATCCAGTGAACAGATATTTAGAAGAACTGGCATGCTGATCATGAAAAGATATGATGAAATTATACATCCACGTAATTCTAATAAACATGCTGCTTTAGTGTGATTGCTTATGTAAATATACTCACAGTTTCAGCATCTACAAAAAGTGTAGGACATTCTGAACATGAAGTCAGCATCTGGGATGAGCTAACAAACTTTGAGCCAATTCCTCGCAGATTGTCACCAAGATAGCTGGCAGCATCACAAGTTAGAAAGCAGAATCTTTTCTGAATATTCTGTAAAGCAGAATTATGCCCATTATATTTGCTGTAGAATTTAATACATCTTTTAGTTTCATACACAGACAGTTCTTGAGTTACGACCATAATGGAGCTTGCCCATTAAGGTTGCAAGTGGTGACAACATTCATCCTCTGCTCTCCCTGATGTAGTTGTGGAAACAAACATATGGGTTGTTAAGAAGGTACAGGGTTCCTTAAGGGTGAGGGAGGCCCTGGGAGGCCTACTGTAGGCCCAGGCTTGCCTTTCCTGAGCTTCCTCCACCCTGAGACATCCCATACGCTACTTCTCGCCCCTTGGGTCCTCCTAGTCCTTCAGCTTCCTTCCCACCCAGCGACCTGGGAGAGATCAAGCTTGCTGGAGTGTGCCAGCCTCCAGCAAGCAAGGAGAGATCAGGCTGGATGCACTACAGCCAATCTGATCTCCCTCGGGTGAATGAATGGCTGCAGGGACTTAGCAGGGTGGATGGGTAAGTGCTGCAGCATTCCTGTGGTCGAGCATAAGGGCAAATAACTGCAGAGGTGCTGCAGCTATCATCAATTTGAAACTGAGTGGTAAGTAGCTTTCAAGGAGTCTGTCTTAACTTCGAACAGTTGCTAAGGAACCAGTGTAAGTCAAGGAGTATCTGTAATGTCTTTTTTTTTTGTATGATTTAACATGAAATATGTAACTTAAGTGGGGTGTATATTTATATATTTAAGAATATATTTATATCTGTAATGCTGGTATTCATGAATGTGCTGTGCCAGTCTCCTTCCTACCTGAATGATTGTTACAACTGTATGTTGTAGATGACATCTCTTGTTTTTTTTCTGGAGCTACTGGGTCTTTTGGTTTAGTTAAGATGTGTTGTAAACCTTTGCTTGGTTGTGTGCTATGGTAATGCCATGTGGTTGTATTTGTGGTTGTTGCTGAGATTTTTTGATGTATGACAGTGTTATCTTTTTCATAGTTTCTGTTGGTTGTACTGTAGTGGGTTGATAAAAGTTATTGTGTGAGTGTCCATTTTATTGGAAGATGCTTATAGGTTGCCTGTTTCCTTTTTCTGGTGTTCTGGGTTGCTGCAGTTGTTTGTGCTTATCTGAATAATGTTCTTACACAGCTCTTCTTACGAGAGGTTGCTTTTTTGCTACATTTAATTGTTTCTATTTTTCTTTCTATATTATTTTTTCTACTTTCTACTTTTCTTTTTACTATTTGTAGTTAAGATAAAGTAGTTTTTGTCTGTTTAACTATAATGTTTGATAAAATCATTATTAAAAAAAGAAAATCACAGGAGAGGCTTCTCTGTGTTTAGGTACTACTTGAAAAAATTCTTACACAATGAAGTTCAGCTGGAGACTATGAAAGTAGAATTTCTTTTTTCATTTTTCTTGATTGAGGTTATTTTCCCTTAAGAAATGCTCTGTTATAACTGGAAACAGCTAATAATAACTTTGGTTTATCATTTAAAAACCATGGTGGCAAATTTTTGTGTTGAATATTAAAGCAGAGTTATCAGGGTACGTTATTACCAGACAAGTATATTAATATAAAATAGAACAGCTAAACAGATGTGAGATTTTCATGACCAAACAATTTTAAATTGTTTTCCTGCTAAACAAAGTTATTTAAAAGTAAAAGACTATGTCCAGGCATGACCCTTTTTCTCAATAGAGGATTGTCTTTCAGTTTCTTCTTGCATGAAGAATTTAATTTTAGTGTTTACTATCATTCAACTCTGTTTAAGTGTTTTATTATAAAGGACACTGTATACTGTTCAAAACACTGTATAAGATGTGTTTGAACATCTACAAATTTGTCCTACCAACCTCAGCTTTCTTCCTTCCCAAAGTGGTTAAGTGTAATATAGGTGCCTCTAATGTCTATTGCAAGTATGCTTTAAAATCCCAGAATGATAATTCTGCCATATTTTCAACAAACTTTGCTGAGTTTTCTTGAAAAAATGCAAATAGTCCTCTATTTCAAAACAGTGCAATTAGTTTTAAACAACAGGATTCATGGAAGTGATTTGCCACTACCTTTCCTCCCCCAAGATTCATTTTACTTCCTGAAATACTCTACAATGCTAGTGGTACCAGCTGTTTTGACCCATATAAACATAAAATATTATTTTCTTTATAAAGTTATGAAAGAGCAAAAAATAGAAGAAAGAAGAGATTGCAGAGCCAGTTCCCAAATGTGAAATTTGACTGTTTTAAAGTTCTGTCACTTTAAAGTATGTAAACTCTTCCCATAGAATTGAGGTATCTAGAAAAGTGAATAGGAAAAATCTGAAAGAAGTAAACAACTATAACTATGACTAGCTGAAGTAAGCCACACTCATAAAATCTATAGGAACAATCCATCTTCAGAAATACACATTTCTCTTCTGAATCTCTCTACTTAAATCAGCGTAAAGAAAGAGAAAACATGACTTCAGAATAATTAGGTTGACTGGATGCAGCAAGAAATTACTGTAATGAACTATATTCATTTAAATGTCCATGTGAAAGCACCTTTATGAAGGTTTGAGCACAAGAGTTAGGAAAGCAGAATTTCTGTAAACATCATCTAAGAATTTAAAGAGTGACACATAAGGCAATTTTCTTCTAGACACTTCTACTACAAATTATAAGCTTTTTATATTTACCCAGGATTAATCATATAGGATTCTAGAACTATTTCCTTACCTTAAACAAGGAGGAAAACACATGGAAAGTATAAACAGCACAGGAGCCATCTGAGTCACACATAAGCTGGTTTATATGACTACGCCAAGCTTCTTCTGCAGCATCACAGGCAGTAGGTTGAAATGCAGCCAGGATAGCAGAAAAGAATGGGGAAGGTGGGGGTGAAGCAATGCGGTGACCTTCACCAAAACTGTAACAAAGAAAATTTCACAATGTTAGATAAAAACAGATAATGTGTCTATATGTGCCTTGGTTTTCATACATGTACAATCTTAATGAATGTAATGATTTGACATGAACTGTTTCTTATACACTATCGTGCAATTTTTTTTTCAATTTTTCAATTTATCCTGGCATACCTATAATTAAACCTCTTGAAATTTATATTGCATTTTTAAACATTTGCTCTTAGTTTTATTTTAGGAAATAGCTTTCATTTATTTGAACCACTTTACTGTTTTGTTATGCTGTGAATTTTGCTGTGTGCACTTTTATTTATTAAAAAGAAATATAAAATAAACTGCTCTCATACATAAATATATGCATAAAGAAACACAACCTTAAATGTATGACCGCTGCCTCAAAGGAAAACAAGACAATAAAAACAAAAATATCACCATGACTGCATCTAAGAAGATATTTTCCTTTCAAGTAAATACTGTTATGAAGAATATATATGTGCATATGGAAAGAACTAATCCAAAGTCTGGGGTAAAACATAACTGGTCTGGAGCAACTGCAAAGGTGCTGGACTAAGAGCAGGAAGGCTGTGTTCAGTTCCACCAATGGCCAGAATTTCAATGGGCAACTATGGACCACTCACGCTCACAGCCTTAGAGGGAGATTGTTGGGAACAATAGATAAGAGTGCTATGTATATTGCCTTGAACAGGAAGGAAGGAAGGAAGGAAGGAAGGAAGGAAGGAAGGAAGGAAGGAAGGAAGGAAGGAAGGAAGGAAGGAACCTACCTGGCAAGTGCATATTGGTCTAGAAGTCGGTCACCTTTTTCTTCAGCTTCAGTCATATCTAGACTAAAACTATCACTGTATTCAAATGCTGCTGGGAGTTCATTGGTAGATCCAGATAGATCATCCTCCTGAACTGAGGTATCTTCTTCTTCTTGGGCACCTTCCACCTAAAGGAATCAGTTATAATTATAAATAGTGCAATTTGTAGTACAATTTGAACTGGATTTTGTTTCAGATGACTTAATGAATGCATCCCCATGTTACTCCTAGAAACAATACAGTGGATTGCTCTTGCTTTCTTCCAGAATGATTTTTCTTTTAAAGTTCTGAGTCTAGCCTACAACTCTGATAGCTAAGAAAAGTTTTGATTACTTCCAAGCAAAGACAAGGTCACTTAGGGGTGCTTAAAAGTCAAATAATATTGATAATATTGATACAGCCAAATAAAAGTTTCTTTATCAAATATGGTCATATGATATGATGTATTTATTATACAGCTGCACAGAACTAAAATTATTCATTTGCATGAAAATTCCAAACATGAGCAATTAAAATAAAAAAAATTATTATGGTGAATCAATTCTTTTCAGTTAGAGCAAAGGAAGGGAAAAAAACATGACAGAGGTATATAAAATCAGGGAAGAAAATACCAATTTTTCAACTGAAAAAAAAATCCTACCTTTTTGAGTTACAAAATTTACTGAACATTTTTAAAAGAAAGCATTTCCAAGAGAAGAAAACAGAAATCACAAGCACAACCAAGGCAAATCTACTAAGCCCTTAACTTTTACTAACTTTTCATAGTTGTGTCAATAATATGCTTTGTTTCAGGCATTTGAGACTTACAAAACTCTGCATACTGTAATCGGCAATCTCAAAGTAGCCCAAACAAGCAAAAATGGAATTCACTACACTCAGTAGCACAATACTCCCACATTTAGGGGATGGAATAGAATTCATGTTAACTCCCACAGGCCACTTAGTGCACTAATCTATTAAAGCTGTAAAAATGCCAACATTTTCCAATGTAACTTGAGAAGCTTATATATTTAATTTGGTGTACAAATACATCTGACTTTGTTATACGGAATGTAAAGTGTTATTTTGCAGACCTAAAACTCTTGACTTTAAGCAAATATGTATCCCAAACTCGCTATTCCAGCCACTGTTTCTTAAATTTTAAATTAATTCACCTTTGACTCTTCAGAGACCTGGAGATTATTCATTTCTGGCAAAGATGTGTTAAAACTAGAAGTTCTTGAACTGAAAGGAGGTGGACCGGCTGCTGCTGCCTCACATGGCGTGGAAAGGGCATCAATGTGATTTATGTCTTCAGAAGGGGAAAGTGTCATGATCTGTTAAAAAAGAGAGAAAGGGCACATTCCTCTGGGTGATGCTTCTGCTTAGGCCAAAGCACTGAGTGAGTACTGCCCAAAGATTGCTCCTTTATCCATCCCATACAAGCCTGATTAAGTGGGAGAGAGCTGACATCATTTTCCCACAAACAGTCTTTCTGAAACTATTTATGATTTTTTTCTGGAGAAAATAATATACTTAATAAATGTATTAATTTCATAATCACATCTTTAAAAATAAATGCTGATTCCTTGTGAAGTTTTTTCTCTTTTTCTTGTAATATTCTACTAAAAAGAGTGAGATGAACAATTCAATCAAATGTGATGTGTCACAGAAAACAGTACCTCTTATCAAATATGAGAGTATCTGGCAACTTTTGAAAATTGGGCATTTTTTTTTCATATTTATTGACTCTCAAAAGGTGAAGCAATTCAGAACATACTCAGTTAAAGGTTATGACATCCACTTTCATTTGAATTGAATTCAAATATCCATCTTTCCTCATTTTTAAATGTAGTTTACTTTCTAGCAGCTTAACTTTAAGTACTTACAAGTTCTGATTGTTCCAAGATTTGGCTTGTTGTAAGGTCCTCCTCTTCCGATGATTCATCAGAATCTTCATGGTTGATTTTGTTTAGGCTGGGAATACTTCCTGAAAGCTGACTTTCTTCCAGAAGCTGCATATCACACTTGTCCAGACTGTCAAGAGACCGCCTACGAACTCCCCAGTTGAAATTGTCCATGCTTTCACCCTGCAATCATAGCAGTGATTTATTTTCTCTGCTATATATATATATTCAGAAACATAAAACCATAGCTATTTACAGAGGGAAACTTAATAATATTATGACTGTCTCCTCTAAAAATTCTGCTATTTTCAAAACTTTAATTTTCAGAATGTTGGAATGATGAAATTCTATTTATTTTCATATGACTGACAATGAAGACTAAAATTTTAAAATTATGAGACACCCTTACACTGTACACAGTTAGTAAGAGCAATGTCTATTATGAGGGATTTCTATATGTATGAAATTATTTGTTCATGCAGTTGAAAAAAGTATGTTGAATATCAGTCTGTCTGTCTATCTATCTATCTATCTATCTATCTATCTATCTATCTATCTATCTATCTATCTATCTACCTACCTACCTACCTACCTACCTACCTACCTACCTACCTACCTATCTACAATGTTGAAGATCAGAATTAAAATAAAATGTTACAGTCTCAATTTGGCATGCATAATGCAAGATTCCAAAATCAAAAGAGCCTTTATTTTTAATCCTGATTTTCTGAAAAGAAACCCTCCTAAAATTATTTTATGTGTAAAAAACAGACAAGCATTTATTTAATAATAGTTTAGTTTTTTTAAAATGTGTTTTATGTTTACATTTTAAATCTAGTTAACATTATACAGTGCAATCTTATACTTGCTTCCATAGAAACAAGTCTTACAGGATTTAATTGGGTTGAACTGCTAATAGATTTTTTTTCAGTCATTAATGTGTTGACAGGTTTGCTTACTTTTAGAAATGAAACATGGTTCTGTATCACTGAAAACACTGAAGATCTTTACAGTTAGCTTAAAACATGAATGAATTTGATTAATGGCATGTACTCCAATTCTCCTTGCACTTTTTCCATTTGTGGCACAGTCTAACATTAATATGTAGTTTCTAGGAGTCAAAAACAACTTGATGTCACATAATCTCATTGTTTGTGCAAGTGAAGTTAAGGTTTACTTTTTTGGGGAGCCCCTATTGGAAAGCAACATTTTATAAGATTGTAAACTGTGCAGATCTAACAGTGTGGAATTTCTTATAGCATTCATTACAATAATAAAAGAAAAATGAAAATGAAAATGAAAAGGTTATACTTAGCTAGCTTATTGCTATAAATATTTTCCTCCCACCAAATATTTGACAATATATTACAAAATATATTGCTTCTCTTGGTATTCTCAGAATTTCTATCACAAGAATAACATTTGTCAGGATCTCCTAGGCAATTGTGCAAAACTCCCAAGGATCCCTGAAGTGGGGAGACAGTTCTGGAAAATGCAAACACTACCTTTCCTACCACCTCTCATAATAATTATGCAACAATTAAGTTATACATAATTTATTGCTTTACAAATATCCTGTCATATTTAAACCACAACCAGAATGTACAAATAAGTGGGCAAAATTTGATCTTGTCAAACTCATGATTTGTAGACTTCACTATGGATGAGAACTGTGGTCTTATTGTGAATATTGCAGAAAACTTGAAACATTTTCCTTTGAATTCTAAAACATTTCTAAACCCGTGCATAAGTATAAAACTTTCATACATGTAAACAAACATACAGATATTGAAACAGCAGTTCAGTAAATATTATAGGCTACAAACAATGCATTACATTTACTAGCACATGAGTTCAAATAGCATTAGCTTACCTGAAGTTCCTGAATAGCAGATATAACAAATAGGAAACAAATAAAGAAAAGCTTGTGTAAACATATTTGATTTAAATATACTTACAGTCATTACTGCAGCTGACCAATTTATTCCTGCATTTCATTCTTAAAAGCTTAAAATACTGTATCAGTAGTTTCAAAAACAAAATACTAAATCAGTTTTCTCTTAATCCAACTAAATTAAATTAATATTCACATAAAATTAAGCTTAAAAAGTAGAGAGAAAATCTAGAACAGGTTTAATTTGCTGACATTAATTCATTTCTATATCTTGTAAAATCAGATCTACTAAAACTACAATAAGAAAATGAGCCAAATTCTATACCCTAATCAGGGAGGAAGACCTAATGCACTCAGAGGGACATGAAGAAGACATGCATAGGATTTTCTTGAAAATCAAAACACAGTTACCTTCTTCCCTGAGCCAGAATCTGCTTTTTATTTTTTATTTGTTAAGGGCAAAGAAGTTAGAGTCAATAACAGGAAACATATTACAACACCACCTAGCAACATTGCTGTTGTTACAGGAACATGTTTTCCATTATACGTACATTCCACTTTGTATCCTGACAGCTACTGTCCTCAGTTGAACTATAGGCCCAATATTTAGACTATCTAATTATCAATATATCAATATCTCATATTGATAACTGTTGGAAAGAAATGTAGAATTTCAGGAATTATGCAGCAGATTTGGCTCTGAGTTTTGCTATCAAAAGATGAAAAGCTGTACCATAATTTCTGTTCTAATTCCAGATAAATTCTTTTCAACTTCTTGCATTTATTTTACCTACAAAACATTATTGTTACTCCAGCAAATTTATTTTCTTTAAAATGCTTTGTTTAAATGTTCCAAATTTAAACATAGCACAGGGCAAAAGTTTATTTTTGTTTCAATGGAATTTAAGCTGAATAGTGTAATTCAAAATCAAAAAACTCGATAGTGATGGATGTGCTTCAGATCCTGCTAAGTAGCTAGTATTAGATGCTCCCTTTTTAGCAAAGCACCGTCTCATCATAGACATTAACAATCCTGTTGTACAAGTTTGTGAACAGATCAAGATGCCAAATTGTTACTACTATTTATCCTGTCTCTCACCAGCCTCTTCAGGACAGCCAAAATCTGACCTGTTATATAGGAGATATTTATCTTTAATGTGGCAAGAGGATTTATTTACAGGATTGAGGTGAGGCTCACAAGTGATATGACCTTCCCTAAATTATTCCTTATTTTATGAATCTCCTCCATTTCCTACATTCACTGCCTGTTTTTCTTTGCAGAAGGGAATGGGACAAGATATTGTCAGAATACTAAGCAGCATTCTTTAGCACCCAATGCTGATCTTTACTCTAGTTAACCAAAAACAATTATTTCTAGAGGGAAGAGATCCCTATTAAGTATAAAAATATTATTTAGACACAAACAAGACCATGCAGATTAAATTTTGCAAGCAATCTGCTAGCAGGCCTTTTGAGCAACTTCAGTTAAAATGGACAGGCTTTTACCTGCTAAGACATAATTGCAGGCCCTCAAGCTCCCGTTTTTCTTCTACAGAACACCAGGCTTTCTAAGTGCACTATCTTAAGGCAATGGAAGCATTAAAGATTTACACAGAGAAAGCTTTAGCTTTAGCTTTCTGGAAAGTCATTGATGAAATTGCCTGCTTTTAAAATTGTTGTGCAATGGGTTTATGAGGCATGTATTCAGATCGTCAATCAGCATGTCAGGCAGATGGTTAAGAATGGTTAAAGTATTGTGTTTTATTTTAATGTATGGAAAACAAACTTTTAGCTTTAATTTTAGTATTAGAGTAGTACATTAAGCTCTAACTTTATGCTAAGATTTCCATACTGCTGAGTGTTATGTCCTTATGTGAAAAACATTCTGAAAATGTTCATGCAAAATCAAGAATTATAGCTATTCAGTTATATGCTTGCTAAAATATAAACAGAACATTATTACTGCTATGAAGGGCAAATATGGGGCTTAATCTATGATAGGAGTAAAGATTTGTCAAAAAGAAAATACCGTACCTCACCATCTTCTAATTCCACATCTAGGAAATCAAAATCTCTAAAGACTCGGAACTGTTGCTCACTGTTGGAATCATCCATATTCTCTTGTTCACGCTGTCCGTCTTCTGAAGCTACTAGACTAGTTTGGTGCTCAATCAGATCCAAATCACCACAGGAAGAAAAAATGACCTAAACAATGAAAAGGAATGACTTTCTTTTAAAAACTCTTCTATGGTTCCTTCTACTAGCCTTAAAACTAATGGACTAATCAGAAACAGTATTTTCAGTACACACCTAATTCCTTTAGAGGATATTTTTAGAAGACTCTTTTTTATTATTTATGTTGGATAGGTGCCTTCAGATTAAATCTGAACAAAGATACAACTCTGAATTGTAGAAACCCATCCTATTACTTCCTAATGGCTGCAGACCAATGTGGCCTTAGTTTATCCAAACATTTATGGAAAAAAGATGCAACTGCAAAAATAGGCATTCAAGGAGCTTCATCAAATCCACCACTCCCCACAGTTGTTCAAGTTAAAACATTTGAACTACTTAGAAAGCATTTTAATTTTGCTGACCTAGTTTTTAAATTTAATTTTATTTGCAGAAAAATGCAGAGTTGCTTCTTGGTAGACTGATCATAAGCTATCAGCAAATAAGCCAATTGAAAAAAATAGTATGTACTACCTATTATTTTACTAAAGTGTAACTAATCTAGATGCTGATACTGGACATTCTCTCCAGCAGGAATTTTGAGATAATACAATATCACTACTGTATAATTCCCGAAACAAAAAAATAAACCCCAGCTCAAAAACTGGGCAATCCCAATATTTCAGAAATTTTAATTTTTACTATTTCATTTACTAGAAATAATATAGTTTTGCATTTTAAAAATAAATGGCATACAGAGATCTCAAAGGAAGTGTCAGTATAAAATATCGTCCTCAACACTGCTGTTATATGGCTAGAGCACTTCTCATCTGCTGGCATGTAAAATATGTTACAGTTCACATAAAGTGCATTATTATTCTAGTGGTGATGACGTCATAAGTTTTCACTCTCACAACCTTCCATTATAGATAAGCTCACAACTGGCACCTTAGCCAAAGCTTGTCAAAAGCCAACTTGTCCTCCACCTGCAAATCCAGCAGGAGCCATGAATTCAGGAGGACTATGTCAGACAAATGAAAGACAGTATCTGAAACTGAAGATATAAATTAATTGTGCATAAATGGTATAAGAAGAAATATGAAACTTACTGAGGGGTTTTTGCTCAGACCAACCTCTTGACCACAAAGACTAAGAACATGCACCAACTTTTCTTTTGTTCTTTTCTTTAAAAAAATAAAGGTGAAAGAAAAGGAGACATTTTAAAAATAATAATGATACACATATGAATTTTTAATAAGAGAAGAAATAGGAATGTTTGTAAAGAAATCCATAACTTCAGCTATAATTCTTGATAATTTTCATTAATTAATTATCATAATTTAATCTGGCAAAATATTGCCTTGGTATTATTTGGACTCAATATTTATTAAACAATATTTCTGTATTTCTGAACAACTATAATTAAACCTAAATTAATGGAACAAACCACCATTACAGAAAATCAGTAAGAATTTTACCTGTGAATACTGAGGTCTCTTCCAACTAACAGGCACAAGGACATTGGAATTAGACCCAGAAGATGTTGAAGATGTGCTACGTGTGACAGGCATTATTCTATGTTTTCCATCACGACCCGAAGAAGTCTGCAGCTCATCATATCGCTTGCCAATAATTGGTGTCTTAAAGTAAAACATCAATAAAAGTTTAAAATTTACATATATTATCCCCACAGTGCATATAGCAACTCTGACTAGTAGATGGTTTTCAAATTCAGAAATTCTATTCTTTGAAATTCTTGATTTCAACAATTGAATAAATAGTATGAGGCAGTAGATTAATTTCATATGTATAGCATATGATTTATCTTTAATCTGCACATGATCATATTCATTAAACTTTGGCTAAATGGCTATTCTGCTTAAACCATTAATTTGTAATATTAGTTTGTAATAGGAAGACTGGTAGTGCAGTGGTTAAAGTGCAGCATTGCAGGCAAACTCAGCTCATAGCCCTCAGCCAGAAGTTCGATCCTGATAGGGCTCAAGGTTGACGCAGCCTTCCTTCCTTCCAAGGTTGGTAAAATGAGGACAGAGATTGTTAGGGGCAATATGCAAATAATGCTTACATTGTAAACCTCCCAGAGAAAGCTATAAAGAGCTGTGGGGCAGTATATAACCCTAAATGCTATTGCTATCTTAATTATGGTAAATACAGTACCTCAGAAATATCAAACTGGAACTCTAAAGTTTTTCCAGGCAATTCCTTGGATGCATTATTCCAGATACAATGTATTTCCATTTTTGAAATATCACTATGCTGATAAGAGGGTAGAACCAGGCTTGCTGAGCGTGCAACCACCAATTTAAGTATATTGAGGGCTTCTCGCCAGTGAATGCTCTGTAAACAAATATTTGCACATACAATCATACGCATTGAACAAAAATATATTTAAACACATCAGAGACTGATTGTACTGAACAATATAGCAAATCTGAGTATTCTGTAATAATAATATTTTGAAATATTCCATGTTAAAAACCATATACTAAATACAAGAAGAAAATGTTAATAATATTACAAAATATTATTAAGGCTTCTTATTACGCTTCTACTTGGCACAAAATTTGACATCTTGGTATCTTTTACATTTTCTAAACACAATTAGTACTTTAAAAGAAAGAAGATAATATTGGATGTTTTGAAAAGATTCCAAATTTACTTTATTTTCTAAAACAATAAAAATAGTAAATGTTCTATTGTACATTAATTATTGATTAGAGTTTATTATTTTTGTACAATAACAAGTTTAAAATAGCCAATTGAGTGTAGTGATGTCTTTGCCGATTGGTTCTATTTTCTGTTTCCCTTTATTTTATCATTATTTACCTATATCAGACACTTTTACCAGGCCAATTTAATGTATTTATTTACTGGAAACTTTGCTTTTAACAATTCCTGAATAAAGTAATTATAATAAAAAACAACATCATTTTACTAAGCCATCACACAGAGATTAATATCTTATTTGCCCATAATTAATACCGGTCATTTACTGTACAATTTATTGCAATAGTTGCCCATTCTTTTGTTCTTAACCTGCTTGCAGCTTGTACAAACCACACAACTTGCTACATTGCAAAGTTATCAGACTCTGCTAGCAGGAAACAATTTTGCTTTGTGAAGTTTAATTACCCTTCTGTAAAGGAACAGAATGTACCTGCAGATTTGATTACAGTGTGATAACTTCTGACAAACATTGCAATACCAAGAAAGAAGTTGGGAAAAGTGTTAATCCACCGTTTATTTAACAATGTAAAGAACTGTGGTAGGTCTTTGAGATTGAGACTGGGAAGAAATGAGTGAATTAATACTGATTTCTAAACAAGTACTATGAGCAAAATCTCATACTCACCTGTACATATTTTTCTATGGTCTTTAGTACTTCCATGTTAAACTGTTTAACAGGTAAGCTTGATAAATCCATATAACTAAGAAGACTATAGATTATTTGTAAAAGTGATTGTTGCATGTTAGGAAGCCCCTTTTCCAGTAACTGTGAAAAAAATTAAAGAAACTCATAATCCTTAAAAAACCATAACAATTACTATAGACAGCTAAAGATTAGAATTTTATACTGTAACTGAAAACAGATTAATGTAGCAAAAATATGTGGACATCTGATATATTAATTAGGAAACATAGATGTTAGGACTACACAATGTTTCCAATTAATTTCAAAAGGTTCTTCAGAATGAATAATGAATATATGAATGAATGCAGCATCTGTCTACAAGTCTTTAAAGGAGTCCTGTCTTTTTCCCAGATTGCATAGTGACTCTAAAGCTGCATTTATATTGTTCACCACTTTGATACTTTTTTGCAAGGCCCTGAAGACCTGGTTTTGCCAATGGGTCTGAAGAACCCAAAGTGGGACTGAACCCATCAAGTGGCTTGTTTCATTGATGTCACCGGGATGAGGTGTGTGTGTTGTTTTTTATTGTTTGTATATTGGATTTTTAGTTTTGGAAGCCACCCAGCAGCACTGAGAGTGAATGGGCAGCCATACAAATTTTCTTAAATAAATAAATTTTAAACTGCTCCTGCTCCAAGGAACCTGGAGCAGTGCACAGCCTTATTGGCTATAATCATCACCACCTTTTTATGTCATAAATATTATACATTTTCTCAAAATAATTTCTGTAATATGTATTTAGACTCAATCTTATTCTAAATCTTTCAAGAAATCATTGTTAGAACTATTAGAAGGGATAATTAACTAAAACATACCTCAGCAAGATAAGTAATCATATTCAGAGTAATGTCAGCAAATGCTTCGTGAAGATAACGGCAAACAACATTCACCCAAGTTGCACAATCTCTTGTATAGCTGTGTGTTTTATAGAGAGTCATGACATGTGCAAGATTTGACAACTTTGGGTTCTTTTCTTCTAGACAGACCTAAAAAATGAACAACATACATTAAAAAGAAAAAGAAAAAAAAAGGCAGCCTGGATTTAATAAGATCCACATAATATTAAACATAGAGTACCTGAGCAATCCTCTCTGCTATATCCTTACAGAGCTGATTTGGGCCATCAAAGTGCTGAATTAAATGAGGCAGAAGGCATAAAACATTCAGTGGAAATCCTGACATTAAAAAATAGAAATAAACATAGATGTGAAGCTGTAATGTATTACATGATAATAAATGAAACTGACTGAAAACATACATTATGTACCAAAAATACAATCCATATCTCTTTTCTTAATTCTGATTGTGAAAATAATAATTGGGTACTTTCAGTTGTTTGTTGTTTCAGTAATATGCAAAATGTAATTGCTATTAATTATTGCATATAATAATATAAATGTATATTAATTATACATATAGGATTTCATATGGAATAGAAGGTGTAGTTTGTAGGTTTATATGCCTGGGGGGTAACAATGATAAAATAGTGGATATACGTTCATTCTCCTAAGGCAAGGGTGTCAAACTGCTGGCCCACGGGCCAGATGCGTCACACCAAAACCACGCCCACCCCATTGCCGGCAATGGGAAAAAAGTCACGACGCGTCATGTGACGTCGCGAGTTTGACACCTGTGTCCTAAGGTAAAGGGTTAACTGGCCATCTTCTTACATAGAGGTAAGGAGAAATGTCACAATAGCATGGACAGAAAGCTAAAGGTAAGAAAAGAAGGGCAGTTTCCCTAGTTTTCTTTAAATTTTAAATTAGCACCCACTTCATTAATAAAAGAAAGTAGAGACTGAAGTAGAGGAAGAATGGGGAAATTTGGAATATGACACAATATGCATTATTTTCATTATAATTTACCAGGAAGCGGAGACAGTAACCCTATGACCTCCTAATATGTAATCGCTTAGCCTGTTTCCAAGATTTTGTAATTAGCTATTTATATAAATACATATTGTATTATCAAATCCAAATTTAGCTTTCACTATTTGATGTTCATTTAATTTTTGATAAAGAATAAGGAAAACATGTATGAGATGTACCTATAGCCTGAGAGGAATCCACCATGGATACACGTGATACTGGAGTCAGCAAACTGAAGAGCTGGAGTGTGAGATCAGTAGTTGTTAGAGAAGTAAAACCTTTAAGCAGAAGTTGTTGGAGCCCTGAGAAATCTGTCCATTTTAGTTGTCCTTGTAGCTTTTCTAATTTTTCCCTGTTTTCTACTTTATCTAGTGGCAGATGAACGAGTAGCTTACTGAGCAGTCTTAGTGCCATTAGATATTCAAATTCAAAATCAGATTCCATCAAAGCCACTGCTCCCCAGAAAATGGTAGCCAGCAGGTTAGTTGGATTGTTAATATTGGTGGGATCTGAAAGACTGTCCTTCAAAGAAGTGGAGCTCCTAGTTTTGGAGGAAAGGCCTTGCTGTGTGCAAGCCTGAATTCTATCCAGAGTGGCACTGCGAGGGGGATCAGAAGTTCTATCCACAACTCCAAACTTTTTAGGCACTGAAAAACTCCTCTGATGTCTGCTACGCTCAGCAGTGCCCGTACTGCCACTGACAGCTCCTGAATTCATATTAAGTTGTCCTGTGCTCTTCCGATTGGCTGTCAGTTTTGCACCTGATGTCAAGTCTGGTGAGGATGAACTAAGAGAAAACAATCATATGAATAAATTATCAATTTAATTGCAGCTGTAATACTAAGCAGAAATATCATCAAGGAGAAATTAAAAAACAAAGCTATTCCTTTCATAGATTTTCTGCTCATTGAACTCAATAGATCATGTCACGTGGAAAAATGGTGTGTCACATTCATTATGATAACTATTACAAATAGAAATTCATTTTCTGCCAACAAAATTCAAGAGAATTGCTGTTTGAATACACATGACTACAGTTAAATAGAACCTATTATTTGGATTACAAGTATTTGTTTATTTAATTTGGTGCCCCCCCAACTCTAGTGTGATTCTGGACAATTCACAATATAATAAATAAATAAAATAATATAATTTGGACAAACATACAACAAATGACAAATTAGAAAAGAAGGAAAAGATCAAGATGGCAAATCAAGAAGTCTACATAACCCATAAACATCTAACACTGATCATCCGCTACATGAGGGAAATAATTTCATTGTCCTACACAGTATTTTGTGCCTTTAGATAAAAAAATAAATTATGAAAAATAAGAATATGTGCAATATTAAATTGATAAAACTGGAAAAACACTTGTCAAAATAGAAATATTATTTTTTAAAAAACATACAAAGAATAAGAATGTCCTTACAATTTTATAAAAATAAGATGAGCAACTTAGAGGCAAATAATACAAATGCAAATTATAGACAATAGGCAAGCTGATTTATAGGAAAAGTCTTCCAGAGTGGTCTGTGGGCAACACCACAAAGGATATAAATAGGGACATTTGCTAGCAAAATGGTCTTGAAAATAGTTCTATCTTCAGGTTCTGGTTAAATCAAACTAGTGCCTTTCCAACTATTAAATAAGAAGATGAAGCTTTTAGCTAACACTAAACAACCCATGATTTTTTCTTTCCATATATAGTATAGGCTTGTGCTGCTTCCCTCCCCTTGATACCCTCAGAAGAACCTGCTGAAGCTTCCTCCTCTCCCTCAACTGATCCATGGAATTAACTGCCACTTTGCTGGGGGGAGGGGGGAACAGAAGGAGCTATGGATCACTAGATCACCCTCACTCCCCATTCTGGCACATCCCTAAGCGCCTCTCCTGCAAGGAGGAAGAAGGCTCACCCCACTAGACCCATATTATTTTTCACATTATCCTAAAAGATAATTTGGATAGCAAATGATATCCTCCATGAAAAGTCTCCCCTTATGGGGAGAGAAGACTTAGCTAATAACAAGTATGTAAAGCAGGGGTCCCCAACCCCCAGTAGGTGGATCAGCACAGGGCAGCAACATGCCAGAAACCAGGCCGTGTAAACAAGTGAAGCCCCATCTGCAAGATGCAGACAGCACACAAAACCACACTCCTTCCAGTCTGCGGAAAAACCTCTTTATGTGGAACCAGTCCCTGGTGCCCAAAAGATTGGGGGCTGCTGATGTAAAGGGTAATCTGCCCTCCTAATTAAGGCCTTCAGACTCTTTTCTGCAACACTAGTGACCTTCAAGATTGTGTCCTGATTTCTTGCCAGATTTCAGGGAAAATAAATTATTGTGCTAAACCTACCACAAGTGCACTATGTAAGCCATCTTCGTCCTCTTATGTTTTAAGAAAACTTTTTTTAGAAAGCAGAGAGTAAAATTATAATGGAATGTATGAAAGATTTAAATGCATACAATACAGCACTGAGTCAAAGAAAGGAATCCCTGTGGACTTTACGCTGCTAATCGTTGCTGACCATAGGGGGCAGCACTCATCCCTGTTTCAAGGCTGTTGAGCCAGCACTGTCTGAAGACATTTCTGTAATCATGTGACCAGCATGATATTGTGGAGTACTGTTTCCTCCCCACTGAAGTGGTACCTATTTATCTATTTGCATTTGCATACTTTAGAACTGCTAAGCGAGCAGGAGCTAGGAGAAGACAGGTGCTCACCCTGTTGTATGACGCTTGGGTCTTGAACCCAGGCTGTTGGCTTCATTTTTCATGCACCATTCAGAAGAGTATTTCCTTTTCTGTTTCTTTTTTTTCTCTTTATTCATGCATTGTTCTACTCTACCAACAAACTAGTAACTTGACATGACAAGGGACAACATTAAGGTGAAGGTAATATTTGTTCATCTCTAAAAGGGTTCAGATGTTATTATGCTTCACTGCTGGGAAACAAGGAAACTACTAGCATTTCAATATCAAATGTTTTGTAATCACCCACAAATGTCAATATATGCAAATCACTGCAAAATGTAACATAACTGAGGTGGGAAGCTTGTGACATAAGAGGTGACTTTGCCTCAAGCCATGCCAATTTTAGTAGATGCTTTATTTCAGTTTTTAAAATTCTAATAATTTGTTTGACAGGGGAAGTAAATGACGCTGAAATCCAGATGAAAGACTTCCCAGTGGACATAGAAAACTAAATACTGTATGCTTATCTAATGAAACAGGAATATGTGAGCCTTCATAAATAATGGCACTCGTTTTTGAGTCTCTGAACTAGTCCAGGCGGTTGCATTCTGAATTCTATAGCCAAAAATTTATAAAAAATATTATATTTAATTGAAAACTCATTACCGTGATAAAACTGTCAAAAGATCGCTGTTCTTCAGACAATCATACAGAGTATCCACAGTGGCTTCTAATGTAAGAAGGGCTTCCATAACATAACCCTGCCAAAGATACAGAAATATGATCATTTCAGTATATTTATTTTACTTATTTACTTATTTTACTTATTTCTATGGTGATCCATTTTAAGCAACTCTGGGCAGCTCCAACAATAATATAATCATTCCATTACTACCAGTAATGTGAATCATAAATGTCTACTGCTTAATCTTAGTTTTCATTAAATAGTCAAATACACTCTAGTATGACTTTTGGAATTAATAGTGAAAGAGATACTGTTTATGATAAATGGTGCATACTCTTGATATTGCTAAGCTAAAGTTAAGAAAAAAAGTAGCAAAGAAATTGCTAGTCCTTGTGAAAAACACTGAGTTAGATTATCCAACAATGAAAGGAATTTTGGGGGGTTTCTACAAAGACAAGAGAGGATTGTATTTATACCTGAATTTCTTCTCCATGTTCTCCTATAACTTCCACTAATCTTGAAAGCAGATCAGACAATGCATGTGCTGAAAGTGGCTGTTTTAGAGCCCGAAATATCTGAAAAGAGCGGCCAGCATAATGTCTTGAGGAACTAGAAAGAGCTGTTTGCAATGCAATTTCACTAAGATGTTGCTCCAAATGAAAGCCTGATGAGAAAACAAAACCAAACCAGGATCAGTGTCATATTATCTCATAGATAATACATGAATTTGAAATATATATTGCAAATTTTCATTTTTGAGGCAACAAAAATATGAAGAAAGGTATTATCAGGAACTCTTAAATTTTTAATCATAGGGAGAAAGCAAAGGCAGGCTAATGTGAAAATGATTATCTGAAGCATTTATTTATTTATCTATCTATCAAATTTCTACATTAGCCATCTCATTTACGTGATTCTGAGCAATTTACCATAAAAACGTAAAAAGTGGCATAAAACCATAAATACAACAAAGTTAACAGACTTAAGGACAAAGTTGAAAGTAAGTTATTACATATTAAAAAAAAATGGAGGGAGCACTCTCACCTCACCAGTCACCCCTGAGGTCGATATCACTTGTCAACTTCCATGCCAATTGGCAGAGCCAGGTCTTAACATTCTTTTGCAAGGACAGAAGAATGGGGTCTCACCTCACCTCTGGGAGTAAGAT
This sequence comes from Crotalus tigris, assembly GCF_016545835.1. Lineage (NCBI taxonomy): Eukaryota > Metazoa > Chordata > Lepidosauria > Squamata > Viperidae > Crotalus > Crotalus tigris. The sequence goes on from NW_024100452.1 coordinate 575,180, forward strand.
GTTGCAAAGATGACCCACCAGTCAAAATTCTTTAACCAATGGGATCTGCAATGTACCCTCCGTGTCTGATCAGGTGGGATGGGACAATGTAATTGGGATGAGACAGTTCCTCTGGAAGGCTGATCCCAATGCCACAAAGGGCTTTAAAAATGATAACCTCAAATTGGACTCAGAAGCAAACTGGTACCCAATGCAGCTTGCATAGCAGAGGCGTTACATGTCTGAGGGTCTCTCAGAACTGTTCATGCCACTGCATTCTGCACCAGTTGCAACTTCTTCAAGAATAGTGCCATATAGAGTGCATATAGAAAATGATTAGGTCATGAGTGACTGAAAAAAAGGCTTCTTGATCCAGGAAAGGGCAAAACTGATATACAACATGAAGTTGAGCAAAGGCCCTCCTAGCCACAATTGCCACCTGCTTCTCAAGCAGAAGTTGTGAGTCCAGGAGGAACCTACAACTATAAAGCGCAGTGGTTCTCAACCTGTGGGTCGGGACCCCATTTGGGGTCGAACGACCATTTCACAGGGGTCACCAAACAACGCAGTCCACCATTTTTTCCCCCTTTTCCTTAGCTGTGCTACTCCCATTTTATTCTATTGGCTTTTGAAAGCCAATAGAATAGACTCTCTTGAATAGAGTCTAATTCTATTGGCTTTCAAAAGCCAATAGGAATTGTCCAGGCTGTCTCTGCCCTGCTGAGCCCACCAAAAGTCCCATTCTGCAAATGGTGCTGCACCAGTTGAGTAGTCCTCGACTTATGACCGGTTGAGTAGTCCTCGACTTACGACCGGTTGGGGGTCGCGGCATTAAAAAGGTTGAGAACCACTTATATAGCGGGTCCATCCGAGGCAATGCAACCCCATCCAGGATGAATGATGTAAACTCCCAGTTACAGAGAAACCTATGCATAGCACTCCATCTTATCAGGGTTCAGTTGCAGCCTGTTTGTACCCCATCCAGATCCCCACAGCCTCTAGGCACCATAAAAGACGGTTCATAGCATCCCTTAATTCACCCAGAAATGGAGATATACACTTGCAATCTACCCTCCTGTCTGATTAGGTGGGATGGGACCTCAGTATACTGGGTATCATCAGCTTACTGAATGTAGCTTCTCTTGTGGTGATGGATGATCTCACCCAGCAGTTTCTTGTAGATGTTAAAAAGGAAACAAGAGAGCAATGAACCCTGCAGTACTCCACAAATCAAGGACTGCAGCTGCACCTCTCTTTCCTGATCAACAGCAATTGGGACCAGTCCCATAGGAAAGAGGTAAACCACCATAAAACTGTGCCCTCCATCCCAATTCCTAAAGTCAATCAAAAGGATACCATGGTTGATGAACTTTATCAAGAAGTCAAGAAGAGCCAGGATGGATGTACTACTTCCATCCCGCTCCTGCCAGAGGTCATCCAAAAGTATGACCAATGCTGTTTCATCCCATATCCAGATCTGAAACATGAGTGGAAGGGCCCAGATAATCCTTTAGAGCTGCAGCACAACCACTACTTAACATCTTCCCTAAAAAGGAGAGATGGGAAACTGGATAAAAATTAATTAAGAATGATAAAGTCTAAGAATGAAAAGGGGATGTACAAACATCTCTTTAAATGGTGCCGAGAATATCATGTTCTATCAAGAATGAATAGTCTGTCTCTAGGACCCACCCACATGTCATCTCTGAGGTGCCTCAATCAACCAGAAGGGGCATGGATATGAATCACAGGTGGCCATGCTTATAGACCAAAGACTCTGTCCATTTCCTCAGGTCCAACAGAATCAATCTGATCCCAAATAAGACTGTTCCCCAGGCATCTCCAATGTACCATGCTTAATGAATTGAAGAAATACCTTTAAACTCTTTAGAGCTTCATGCACTCTTTAGAGAATAATTCAATGGACATTTATCAAGATATTAAATGGTATTTCAAATTTTGTCTTTGAATCATTAAGGAATGCTGGAAGAATCCCTCACCTGAATCCTGAGAAAAATCAGATTCCCTTCAATTTGGTCTGCCTCTGTTATAAACCATAGCCAAATGGGAGATCAATAAATCAATAAAAGTAAAATCAGTTTTTTATTCCCCTAATTTATGGCAATACTCAAATCATAAAAACAAATCTATATGCCATGATTTATTTTATTTTTACTAGTGATCACGAGCAACAATTATTCTGAAAACTAGGATTTTGTCCAGCAAAATAAAATTTGAAAAAGCTGCTTGTTAAGTAAAGATAAAATCAATTGGTTTAGTACCTGATTTAGAATCTTTAAAGACAGACACAACATGACGCAAGAAGTTGGTAAGCTGCTCTGCACTTTTTGTATTCTGGTTTTTGGGTGTGATATCTTCATGGCACCAGAGTGGACCAAATGCCCTTAAAAATCAGAAAATTTACATATTTTATTTTGAGATTAAAGTAAATTATTTTAAATAGCACAACACAATGGCACAGTTCACATACATCCTCCTTCAGATAAAGACTGTAGGCAAAGGGTTTACTTACAGTATAGACAAGCTGTAACATTGTATAAAGTAAGTCAACCCAGGAGTTGAGATTCCAATAGTTCTAGAAACACCATTTTGGGGGAAGGCTGAATTATTTGATACTGTTATTAAGAGCAAATGATCATATGAAAAGTTCTAAATTATGTTACCCATGGCTTTTTTTCTCATAGAACACCCAGAGTGGAGTTCCGGCACCTTTTTTGGATGGAACTTTGTAGGGTAGGCAAAGAGGGTTGTATGAAGTGTGTGAGTTCTGGTACCTTTTTTTTTTTATATATACAAAAAAAGCACTGATGTTACCCTCGTACTAAATAGATAATAAGGAAGAGCTTCACGGTCATTATATGGCCACTATAGAAAGCAGAAGAATGCCCTCTTAAGATGATGTTCTTTCATTGAACTGTGGCTCTTTCCTTGCTCATTCTCACTAATGCTTGTTGTATTGTCAGGACAGTTAGGTAAGCCTTGTAATTATTCTAAGAGACGGTTGATGTGCACAATGTATGAATATGTTTATCCCTTTTTAAAAAGTCTAAGAAAAGATGGAGAAGACAGTTTTAGTCTCTGATGCAGAAAATATTTCCCATTTCAGCTAACTATGAAAAATAAAAACAAAGATTAATTCAAGAGTCTGCTCTGAATTTCAATGGGGAATGAAGTATTGGAGTGACAGTGCAATCTTTATATCATAGAGTGATGCTATATTTTTAAGAAGCAATCTGCCAGCCAAAAAAGAATTATTGTATTATACTCTTCTCCCCACAACCTGAAATAAATTGCTCCAAGCAAGGCAAGTGCCTTTTTACATCTGTTTTCTACACCTGTTTTATACTAACATTCACTTCTGGCTAAGATTAGAAAGAGGGAATCTCAGTGGCATTTGCACAAACTGTCTCTTACTTGTAAAGCAGAAAATGAAGACATCACGCCCATGCTGTTATACCCAAGAAACCTATTAGTGAAGGGTACGTTTTTCAATGAATTATGAATTAACACAAATTCTTTTAAAAGCACACCATAATGCTTTTAAGAATTAAAATGGGATATATATTCTGCCTTAGTTACCTGGTAGTAAGAAACTCTATTAGTTTGTTTGCCTTTTCATTTGTCTCCAAAGTTGGGTCAATGTCTTCTATCTCCTGGGTGATTTGTGGGAGATTTCCACTGCTCCCTCCAAGGCTGATGCTGGAAGAGGTGGAACTAGAGCTGAGCCCAGAGTCTGGCACAGGGGAAGACTGATACTCCCGCAGAAAGTCAAAGCCACCTAGCAAAAATGTGGAAAAAAAATCTATATAAACATAGAGGTCATAATTTTGTTACATTACATTCACTGTGAGATAGATCACATACATACAAACATACTGTACATATTTTATTAAGAAACATAGGAAAATATGCCTTTGAAGAAAAATCTGTTACAGATAGATCCAATCAGAACATAGTACTAAAACAGAATTCTGTAGAAAAGAATCTTCGTTATATCTTTCATTCTTTTCTATGTTGAGCACCATAGAATTATGAAAGCGATGACAGCCAAGCTCAAACAAAATTGTAAATAAAGCCCAGGAACTGGTTTTTCATTACCTGTATAGAAGAATTCGGGCAAATGCGCAGGCTGGACTGTAAGTGTCTTGGTTTCATTCATCTCTCTAGTCTGAAGAAGCATTGAGGCTATGGCTTGAAAATTGCTATTACATGACAATACAATTAGCAGATGGAGTAACAGTTTCTTGCTATGCTCAAAGACTTCTGGACGATAATGATCAAGGCCTAAAGAAAACAATCAGGATGTCTGATTAATTAAGAAGCACAAAAAGCTCATATGCTAGAAAAAGTGAAAAGTATTTGAATAGCCTTTTATTTGGGAAAACCAAAAATATAATTTTATTCTTGTTTATAAGTTTGCATGATTTTTGTATGTTCTAAAAATAAAGCTGTAACATTTAATTGGATTAATCTATTGATTGATTGATGGATGGATGAATACATCATTGGGAAACCTGATTGGTTCAGTGTTTCTCAACCTTGACAATTTTAAGGCATGTGGACTTCAACTCCCAGAATTCCACAGCCAGCAATGCTGGCTGTGGAATTCTGGGAGTTGAAGTCCACATGCCTTAAAATTGTCAAGGTTGAGAAACACTGGGTTAAGTAGAAGACAAGTCACTCTGCAAGTTTTATTTGACTGATTGCTAAGAGCTGACATTAAATTGGCACATAATTAAAAAGTTAATTAGACTAGAGCTGCAATATTTAATTGTATTAATCAATTTTAATAATTGTTTGTAATAAAGTATTAACACAGCTGAATAAATCTTGACTCCTGTTGATATATGTACATGGACACAGTCATAACTAAATTATATAGTAGTAATTTGTCATGCATTCTTCTGGGATTTTTTAAGATCTAGTTTACAGCCCTGAAATTCCATGGACATCTCCCATTAAGATATTATAGCAGGCATTAGAGGAAATTCCATCTCTAATATTCATGTCTTTGAAGACAGTACTTCACATGACCCATCGTCCTAGCAACAACCAAAAATTTAACTAAAACAATAAATGTTTTACTATCTAAGATTACAATCTAAACATTAGAGAAAAAAAAAAATAACTGAATCCAGTGGCTGATAAACATAAAAAAATCTCATAGGACAATCAGTTAATCCAGAGGTTCTCAAACTGTGGATTACAACAACAACGGGGTTGTGAACAAATTTGAGGGGTTTACACTTTGTTCTGCCTGGATGTAGATGACCTTTGCTAAGCTGCTGGCATTAAGCCTGCTAAGTTTTCTTTAATAACCTTTGCACTTGGAGTAACAGTTCCTATTATATCCCCAACCTGTTCTGTGGGGTCATTCAAGGCCATGATTGTAGTGTTCTTGCCCAATCTCATTGTCCCTGTCTTCCAAGGTTGGCTGTTTGGGATTTCTTCCTGGAAGGCACGATGCTGAGTTTTGGTACTGAATGTAGATACATGCTCCAAGCAGCCCGAGTGCTTTGTCTTCTCTATTTTTTCAGAAGTATGAGGCCTCATGACAGGAAGTTTACAGCTCTGTCAAAATGTAGTCTGCCAATTTTATTCTCAGAGAAATGTTATTCAAATTCATGTATTATTTTAGTGATTCCTATCACTTTCAAAGTCTGAAAATCCCAAGAACCAGTTAACAGTCCTAATAGTATTTCAAGTTCTAAATGGTGACCATTTAATAACTTCCCACTGATAGTAAAATGTGACTGATGCTATTTTAGAATTAAAGTGTAAAGTAAAAGTACCATAATGAAAATTTAGAGAAACTAATACATTGTTTATTTTTTTCCATACAGAATGTATGGTTTCTGATTCTATAAGGACAATATTGTGGGAATTTCTGTCCATGATCATGTCATAATTTATTGCAATTTTTCATAGAATGTAATATTTTATTTGAGGGAAAAGATACTCTATTAGGTTATATGAGAGGATTGGTAGGAATAATACAAAGGAGTACAAAAAAAAATAGGCCAAGAATGAATGAAAATAATAATTGTTTAGTGAGGAGATGCATAGAAAAGTTTTGTTATGAATATGTGGTTCAAGTGTAAGTTGGTCTGTTTGTATACATGCATACATTCACAAATATGTACAAGAAAAAGAAATGAATAAAAATACTAACTAATTTGATTGGTTATAATGAAAGGACTGAGCTACAAATGGTGTAACTGGAGAAATATAAAAAAGATATGGATGTTGTCTGTGATTTGATGTTAACATGATGTTTTGAACTTTGTCTGCGGCCTAAAAATTCTTTGGTAGATGGCCAAATGAAAAAAATGAATGAACAAACAATAAATGAATGTGAAAAATATATCTGTTCCTGACAATTAGAGGAATATCTAATCAGCAAAGTAGCAAATGGCAATGCAGAAGTCATAGTGAATTAATTTGCTAAGTGTGCTTACAAAGGAGATAATCAGCAAAAAATGAGATTTGGAATATAGCTTTATACCAAGAATGAAGTATGTTGACCAAATTTTGACTCTACTAAATTTGCGTTTGATAATATAGTACAGAATCATATACTATCCTAAGATATAATAATGTTTGGTTCCAGTTTGTCATATTCTACAAACTCATATATTATGGTTTATTTATGTTTATATATTGCACAAAACATGGTTTATAGATTAAATTATGATTAAAAATTTAAATCTCATTGTGATATGTAAATAAATTCATAATGTAAAAGGGGGAAAAACGCAGGAATGGAGTGACAGAAGAGTAACATAAACAAACTCAATTTTCACTTAAATTTTTGTTTAATTATTATTTCTTACCTAAAAACAGAGCGTGCAACAGTAATGGTAGGTGAAGGGCCCAGTCTTCTCTTACACTGTGATCTACTACCATTTCAGTCATGAAGATAACAGCAATATTGCACCTAATAAGAAAAATAAAATCAGTCAGTTCAAACATTGCAATGAGAAATAAGAAAAAAGCAGAAAACATGAAGAGATTGATCACAAAATACCAAGAATAGCTCAGGTATGTGGCAATTTCTAAGCTATAGTAAAAGTAAAGGAAATAGAAGGGTGGTTAATATGAGGAAAGGCATTGATAATTATATATTCTGTATTAAAAGCATGTCAGTGATTCTGTCTGCAGTTTATTAATAATCTCTCCATATTTGGTCCCTCACAATTCTCCACATTTGAAAGGTTAGATAATTTCCTGGAATAAATTTTGTAGAAGTACAAGAGATTAAATGGGAAAAGGAGGAAGTCAAAATGCGATGGCAAAATAAAAGTACGCTTTTGCAGGATCTGATTCAAAATATTTTTTGGCATTTCAGGACTCATCATGGGAGAAAAATAGAGATGTGTATATATTGAAATTCCATACATCAATCACTAAAAATATAATTTACAATGTGATTGATTTGTCAAAACCTCACAAAGGTCTGTTTTAAGTACAATATCACAATAGGGTACCTAAACTTAATTAATTTAGATTATCCTATCTGATGCTAGTATTTCTTTATGTTCAGAATATAATTGATCAAACCATTTTCATGTGGCAAAATGGATTCATAATTGGAACAGATTCATGAAAATAATGTCTCATAAGCTGCAAAGTTTGTAGTCCTCAACTTGAAAAATAGGGAAAATAAAAAAGCCAACTCAAATAATGTTTTCATCTTTATCACAAATATAATTTGTAGAAAGAAGTAATAATCCTGCTATTGGAAGAGAAGAGCAAGAAGAAGTTGGGTACTTTACTATATATCTTCAATTGTTTTTAATCTATTGTCCAAGCCAGGTACCAATCTGGCCTGCTGGATGGTATTTGTAAAGGAATAAAGATATTTGTAAAGGAATTGAATACTGTGCTGAACTTGAAGGAATGAGTTTTGTTTTGCTCTAATGCTGGTTAAACAATTTTCAAACAAAAGGTAGATCAAAACAACACAAGAAACAATAATTAAAGTGGAAGAGATTTTAAATGATCATTCTCTTTATACTGAGAAGATACAATGGTTATAGGTGTTCTGTTTAAATTGTATGGGTAAATAACTGGAATACATAGCCTCTGCTCTATTCATATATTTTCTAGCATATTATAAAAAATATCCCAACATTTGCTGACATCCATTCTATGAATGCCATGAGGTCACCGACCATGGTTTTTATGGCTTCCAAGCAGAGGCCAAAATCATAGTGCAGCCCCCAGATTAAAAAAATATTGTCCAGACTATGTCAGACAAGTTTTAGAACTCTTAAGATAGAATGAACAATTAGAAGATGGACCAGTTGAAATATTTTAGGAAACTGGGGTTTCTTTATATTGTGCTTACCTATGGAGGGGTCCCCGTGGTGTAATCGTTTCTGGAAGGTAGTCAACAAGTGGTGCCCAGCACCCTCCATTATATGGCATTGGCAAAGGTTGTGGCTGTTTCATTTCCACAATATTCAGCAGCCAACTTGTATATGGAGAAATAGGATCATCTGTGCAGAAACATTTATTACATTTCTACATTGTCCAATAGCCAACCTTCTTGGAGCAGTGTTCAGGTAAATTAAGATCAGAGAAACAATGCAGTGCAAATATCAAATCTCAGTATCTTATATGACAGCTAAAGGACAAGAATATATGCCTTTGAATGGGTATTAATTAATTAATTAATTCAACTTATATGCTGCCCATTTTGCTTGGAGGTAACTATAAGTGGCTTACAATAACTAAAAACCAATACAGATATTAAAACAATATGCAATAAATAGCAATATTAAATTAGTTAAAATTAATAAAAATAGGGAGGGTGGAAGCAAGATGAATATGAGGGGGAGGTAGTCTGTTAACCACCTCCAGAATGATGTGTCCCCATTGGGGCTCTTTTCCTGGATCCTGCCAACTGGAATCTTTTGACTGATTGAGTCCGCAGCATATAGATAGTCCAAAATATAGATATTCCAATATTGGGGTGCTATCTTTAAAAAGGTCCTGTTTCCTGTAGACCCCTGGGGTCTCAGATGATGTCCAGAATAGGTGGTCAGCAAGCCATGTAGAGTTTTAAAGCAGCACTTTAAACTAAATCTAGATAAAGGCAGTGCAGATAGAAGGTATTGGCACAATGGGATCACTAATGCCATTAACAACATTGCCATTACTAGACTATTAGATTAAGCCAGGAGTTCCCAACCAGGGGTGCGAGACGATATTCCAGGGGCTACGAAAACTTGAGTTTTCAAAATTATAGTGTATATATATAATTTGTTGCCGTTATTAGGAACTTTTATAAGGAATGCAAGAATATATCAGAAGCGTTCTAGGGGTGCAGGGTATAGAAAAGGTTGGGAACCACTGGAATAAGCTAATATAAAATGTTCAAAACTATCAAGGTAATAGTGAGCGTGGACCAAGAAATTTTGGTTGAGCAGTGTCAGGACTAAAATATGTACTTTGTCCAGGCACAGCCCCCAAACACATGTAATTTGAAGCAGAGGCATTTTGAGGTAAGGAAAGACAGACAAAGGAAAGGCCATTGGCAACTGTACCTGGCAGCGGCTAGGGAGAGGTAGGGAAAGAAAGACACTCAAAAGTGAAGGCAGGCTACCCACTTTGACATGGTGTGCTTGAATTTAAGGTAAGAGGACACTAAGCTAGTGGAAGGTGGTATGGGGCTAGAGAGCAGAGAACTTTGTTTCTCTGATAGCTGAACTATCTGTTTGCTGTGGTATATGCTGCTGATTGCTTTCTGTTTGACAATTTAATAGATAGGGAGTCTGATATTGCTACCATTACAAACCAGTCAATGCACACTGTGAAAATCTGATGCATTTTTTTACATACAGGTATTTAAATAAGACAAAAGGACATGTACTGCTAATATATTTATGCTGATATTTTTGTTAATTTGCTACATTTTAAATATGAACATTCACATAAAATATATACATAAAACCTATATGGAAATATATAAATGACTATAACAAATGAATACTAATCAGAGACTAATATTAATGCATAACTAAAACTTTGAGTTAAAAAAACTTAAATTCAACTAACTGAAAGGTTTAAATGAGATCAAAGCAGATATTTAATATTTTCTATTGAAATGGATGGTTCAAATATGCTGTCCAAATCATGTCTGGCTAGTATTAGCGAATAACACCATTCACAAAAATTAATATTAATCAAATATCAAGACATACTTTTATCATCGTCATAAGATCCTCCAGAGCTATTGCTGTATCTTGATTCTAATCGATTATGTGCTCTGATCACATTACTAAACCTTGTAAATAGGAAAAAACACAAAAAAACCTATTTAAAATCTTAATACATACTCAATTCATAATAGTATTATATACATCCCAATGAATGGATAAAAATGCAAACATTCTTGTTTTAACTTTATTTCTCAATTTTTTTCACCTCTATCCATTAGGCCTGTGTTCATTATTAGTTTAGTTTTTTTCCAAATTTGATAGCACTTTTATCTAAAAGTTCTGCCTCCATATTCAGTCTAGAAAGTTCAATCATTTCCAATAGGATATAACTCCCCTGTGAAATTACTGAATTTCAAAAATGAAAAAAGCGTAGTTTATTAGCGGAAAGCAGAACTTCTAAAAATAGAGAATAGATATTAACAATATAAGCTTTACCCTTATTCAAAGCCTATCCACAGTTTTAAACATGAATCAAAAAACAGTTCCAAGCTGTAGATATATAAAAATCAACTTTATGTATATTCCATGGCAGGGGTCCCTAACTCCGGGTCCATGGACCAGTACCAGTCCGTGGGATGCCAGCGCAAAAAAGCAAAGCCCCATCCTTGGGATGCAGGCAGCACACAAAACCACGCACTCTCTGGTCCACGGAAAAACCGGTCCCTGGTGCCCAAAACGTTGGGGACCTCTGTTTCAAGGTCTAGTCTTTAATTGTTAATCCTAGAAACAAAACCACAGATCATAAGATTGTGATTAATGATGGTTACCAGTACTCAAACTGGACACCTGCTGTAGTTAGCATTTCTAATCCAGAAAGAGGGAGAAAAAGTCTGAGATGTTTACTACAAACCTCTCATCTGTCTCTTTTAAAATTCTATTGTCTTCAATGTCTGCAAAACTATCTTGGCCAGCTACAACAGTGTTACTGCTTGATGTAGTTCCTATACATGTAAAACCAAAAGTATTATTAAAAATAATCACTTTGAAACTACACAAATATACACACACATCCAATGCAATGCATAACTCAACAATCACCAAACTATATTTGTTGGTTTCTCTGAGTCATGCTATAAATTAATATCTATGTACAGTAAGTAAAAAAAACATTTATATTGCAGCTTATTTCTTTCCTTCTCTCTTATATATGCAACAATTTGCAAATTATGAGTTGTTGGAATAGAACAGCAGATCAGAGAAAGTTTCTTTTGAGCCCTATTCCTAAGTTACTTCCATATTTTGCCCTATCATAGGTTCCTATGTATGATGATGGTGGTGGTGATATGATGATTATATCATTTTTATGCATACAGCATATGGTTAAAACTTACGTATTTCAGAGTTCAACTCAGGCTGAACATACATGAATAGCCATGCATACTGTATATAATGTTATTATATTTGGTTATATTTGAACTACAACACTAATTTCACAATCCAGATCAAACATCTGTACTGCATAAACTTTCCAGAAACTTAGAACAGGATCTGAAGGGTTGGCATAATGGCAAAATGCAGTGTGAATAAACTTAGCTGAAAGCATTTGTCTATAGTTACAACAGATCTGGGACTAGCTCATGAATATAACTATCCTAAAAAACATATAGCAGGTTTTCAGTCGGTAAAAACATGCCTTTTATTCTTAGAAACACCTAATCCTACAGCAAATATAAATCAATCTACAGATATATTCTTTGTTCTGCAGATATTAAAATGTTGGATTCAAACTTATTTAGAGTAGGCCCACTGTGAGCAAGAATATTTAACTAAATTGTGGTTGATTTCAAAGACTATACTTTAATCTGCTGTAACTGTGAGGACTATACCTATATATTTATGTCGATGAAATATTTCAGTCTGAAAAGCACCAAGGAAGATATAAGACAGAGGTTCAATATTAACACATGCAACTCTGTTCTGAAAAGTTGATAATTCCTTCAAATATAGTATCTCTAATAAAAGTAGAAAGCTTTAATTCTTACCAGAAGCAACAACTGAAGCTTTGTTGCTGGCAGTAAAACGATAAAATGGTGGATTGTCACAATGCTGAACTATGGGATTCACGGGATCTGTTTGCTGGAGCTCAAATAGAAGTTCTTCCATTGTTTGAATAGTATTGTTCCGACACATATAGATGGCAACTTTTTTGATCTGAAAAAAGTAGCATTTAACAACTTTTATCTACAAAAAAGTATGTAAGAATGTGCAGAGCAGACACATAGATGACATGTTTAAAGGTATAATATTATAAAATAACCTTCTTCATATTACTGGCTGCAAGATGGCAGAATTATCTGGGAATTATAGACATAACACATCTGGACAGTACCTGGATAGGGATATATCATTATGCCCAAAAACTAACGGGTCTAACAGCTATCAGGATTAGTCTCAAAACATGAAAGCATGCAGAAACTGCTTACAGGAAGGTTCTGTTATAGAGAAATAAAGAAATCACAATTACTTTCTAATATAATACATCATGCCACTGAACAGCTTCTCATTACATAAGGTAGAAATGAGCAATAAGTTTTGTGGTCTGCAAAGGGTTATAATTTTTTAAAGCTTATCTGCAAGGATTTCAGAGTACATATGGATTTTAATTAATAGGATAGAACTATATTTTAGGTTAATTTTGGAGTGGTCAGAGAATTCTCAAAAATGTTCATTACGGTTAAACAAAGGCATAGTTTCCTTCAATTTGACAGTGAGCATATAAATTTAATAAATAAGAAGATAAATAACATTTGAATTTAATTCTTGATGAGTTCATGAGCACATTCATATTGGCAATAAGATTCCATCCTACTTAGCTTGAGATCAGTCAAATTCAGCTAGATTCTATCCACAAATTCAGCACACTGAAATTTACCAGAGCTTTTAATCTGTTTTACAGCTTTCTTTGTTTAAACTATAGTATAATCAAAAAATAGTAAATTGTGATCAAATGTGGACAATTTAGTTTCTGGGGTGCTTGCTAAGCTTTGGGTTCCACATTTCATATGAAAATAAAGAGATAGCCTTTATAAAGTCTACTGAATATTTGGTATCTTTTCTCCTATGTAGGGTCAAATTTATTAACAACTTCAGTAGAATAAACTCATAAAATTATTCCTGATACATTATTTTGAATACATATTGTTTTGTTCTATAAGAATACAACTTTTTTTTTTTTAAAAAAAACAAACCTACTTACATAAGGTAAAAGAATTGTATCACTGCTAACCCCACATAAGCTTATCAGAAACTGCAGAGTTATTCTCAGATTGTTGCTCCATTTTTCATTATTAGCTAAAGCATTCCAGACATTCTCCATTTCTGGCCCAGGAACTTCATCTCCATACTAAATAGAAATATGAAAAATGAATGAGATCAGAATACAGAGAGTGATTGCTAAAGTAAGTGAAATATAAGACAAACTGAAAAGTAATCAATGAGTTAAAGAGACAAAGGAGAAAGATCTTTTTAGTGCACAAAATCCATTTGAATTATAAAGGTCAAGCTACATTAAGTCCTGGCTGGTATAAAATTGCAGAAAAGTACTGACAAATATGTACTGACTGATAATAATAATCAGACCTTTCCAATATATCATTATGTAACATTGTGCAGATAAAAAAGAGGGAGAATTATTTATGCAACTTTCAATCCTGGTCTAATATTATGGCACTACATTTCATATTTTATAGACCACTTAGAATTTTCTTGCTTACTTTGGCTGTCATATACATCAGATTATTAAGCACCAATGATGTGGCTTCTGGTGAGCCCCAGCCATTTCCTTTCAAGCCACATGAAACAGTTACTTCTCCATCTTTATCCTTTATTTCATCTTCAGGGGTGGTAGGACTTGAACCTGGGAGAAGAAGTCTGCTGTCTACTAGCTCAATGTTATGAAGCCATGGTAGCAAGTAGGTGAGCATGATCTGGCGCCCATTTGGATGAGTTGTTGGAAATCGTTGACTTACTTCTAAAATCAATTGGGAAAAAAAACACTCCTAGAATCTTAGCTTTAGGGGAAAGACAATAAAGCATTTAGTTCAACAATAAATTCTGTCAAATACATTTCTTCTGATAAAATGTCAAGAATGTGAGTTCAAAATTTTTTATTATAAAGACAGAAATATATTTCATTTCCAGCAACTGACAAAGAAGCAGAGTCGCTGTGGAACAGTGATTAGATGTTGGGCTAGGAGCAGGAAGATCCAGATTAGGAAGGAAGATGTTGGACTAGGAGTAGGAAGATCTATCTGCTCATTGGAAAGTTCACTGGGTGAGTTTGGGCCAGTCTCTCAACTGAATCAAGTTTACAGCTTATTTATTTTTCTTTATTCAGCCCATTATTAAACTTAGATTATATTCCAGGCACAACTTCCTTGTAGTTGGATAATAAGGAGCAATGTAACTGGATGTCATCAACATCCTGTTGTCCACCCATTTCAAGTTCATAAATGAACTCCCCCAGCAGTTTCATGTGGGAGCTGCACAGAGTATTGAACAAGATGAAGCACTGTAGGACAACCATAAAGCAAGATATCATCTGCATAGTTGTTAAAGAGCAATTTGTTTGAACATGGCTCAGTTGTAAGGACCAGAACACTGCAAAGGTATCTGAGGGATCTGCCTCTCCTTGATTAGTTAAATCCATCTCAACATTCCACAAGTCCCTCAAAGCCTGGCTATGTTATCAGATCTGGGAGTCCCAGAGAACTAGGGAGATTTTGCAATGGATCCCTTACTGTGCTTAGTAACATCCGCTCCTGTTTTGTATGTCATTGTTATAGAATTTGTAATTGTGATTTTTTAATATAGATTTATTGGTTTTTAATTTAGTGCTATACTCTGCCCAGAGTCACTGTCTTGTGAGATGAGCAGCTATACAAATATAATAAAATAAAATAAATAAATAACCCCAAGGCCCATTACACACTGTGCTTATTGATCTTATGACATCTGCCAATAGATCTAGGAGAACTGCACTCTCACATCCCATTGTTAATGATCAAAGCAATGTCAGTGTGTCCCAAATCTTAACAGAGCTGGATTCAGTACTAAATTGTGAACAACTTTTGTCACAAGCATGGAATTGCCATCAACCATTCTTATTGGAGAATTATTGATTAATAATCCAGTATAACCAGGGCACCAATCATTAGCCTTTTTAAATCCAAGATACTATCCAACAGACCAGAACAAAGCAACAACAAAAGGAAATGGCAATAACAAAGATGAAAAAAAAACTGGTTTTGCACCTTTGCTAATTTAATGAAATTCTGGCTAATTTGCCATAAGATATCCTTCAGAATCATGCAGAAGCTTTTTGGTCACTTGTAATATTTGTTACTTGACAAATATCTGACTCGAAGGGACCATAGTTTAAAGAAACAACGGATAACTCATGGGAAAATAAATAAATAAAGCATTCTAATTTAAAATACTACTCAGCTTTCAAAAAATATGTTGTCTTCACCATGGTAAGATGACATTAGCCCAAAATTTGCAAAAAGAAAGAATAGCATCTAAAGATAAATGCATTAAGTGGAAAACATGAGCTTTTAAATAGTAACTCAAAATGTCAAATATGTATTGTAAACACAATGAGATAAAATAAGGTAATAAAATGCTTTTTGTTATTCAAGTAGTATAAGAAAATTGGAATCATATCTTTAGATCAGGCATGTCCAACCTGCAGCCCATGGACTGCATATGGCCCTTGATTGCTAGTAATGCAGCTCCACAAGATCATAAACCTGTAACATTATGTGATTTATATACATTAACTATATTATAGATTTTATAGGCAGCCCAAGACAATTCCTCTCAATGAGGTCCAGGCAAGCCAAAAGGTTGGACACCCATGCTTTAGATCAGGGGTCTTGAAACATGGCCCTTCTATGACTTGTGGACTTCAACTCCCAGAATTCCTCAGCCAGCGTGCCTGGCTGAGGAATTCTGGGAGTTGACGTCCACAAGTCATAAAAAGGCCAAGTTTGAAGACTCCTGCTTTAGATGCTTATTTAGTTCTACAGTACTGTTTTATGCATATGTAAAGGAAAAAAACCCCAAAAGATGCAAAATCATGTCCTGTGGCTCTAAGAGTTACACATATGATATGTTCACAGATCCATAGGAGGATATATGAGATAATAGATCATCTTTCCGCTACTAAGGCTGAAGACATAAATAGAAATTTATACCTGAAAACAATGGAAGTGTCAGCTCAGGGTACATTCTTGCTAGTTCGTAGGACAGATGAGCTAATGAGACACTGTAAAGTGGTGGCAAAGGACCATGAGTCCCATAAAGAATGCTGCCAGGTCTTCGCTCAGCTATTTTCTTGGAATAAACAAAAAGCTTTGTTTCCAAAATCTGTTGGAAGATTAAAAAGAAACAGAAATGATATAGATGATAAATGAATGATGGAGTACTATTGAAAATAATTTTTAATGGATTACTCATGATTAGCAGTTTCTGCCTATGCTCTTGTATCTGCTGCAAGGGCTAAAAGTATTTGTACGTGGGTTACCATTGATTTTGTCCTCCTTCCCATCTCCTCCCATAAAGAAAATAAAAGAATAGTCAACTCAGTCACAATAAAGATATCAAAGTGAAAAAAAAGGAGAAAAATGGCGGGGGAAAAAATCCTTGCTCCCTCTGTTGTAATTTTATGTTTTTCTGAGAAATTGAAAAAGAAAATTTTTCCTTATCATTTTCTCTGTAAAAGATATATTATTGTTTCTTATTATTATTTTGTTTACTGTTATTCTTTGATGTAAGCTAATAATTTTAGAGCTGACAATCTCTAAATATCATAATTAGTAAATAAATCTCATAAATATTGATACCAAGCCTTTATTTCCCCAAATTATTTTTAAAATGTTTAAAGGAAAGGTTTTAAAGAGATGAAAGGCACAACTCTCAAATTACAGGATAAGAAAGAAAGAGCACTGACATTTATTTTCAAAAAAGGGTAGGCCCAGGTCTCATCCTCACATATCTCTAACTCTACCATCAACGTACCTTGTTTACTGTCCTATAATGCAACTTCCTCATGACATACAGTAATGTTGAACATACTTTAATCTCACAGCTGTGGCAGCTTCAACTCATTTTAGCTATTCCAGACCAAACAATTTTTGCCAAGGATTCAATCTAATAAGCCTGATGGAAGATGTGGTTGCTTCACAATCAGAGGAGGAACTGTCCACTTCTGGTTGGCTGTGTGAAGCTATTGCAGAAACTAGACTCTCTCCTCTAGGCTGGAAACAGCTCTCTATGGCAATTTGGGCATAAATTGCAGGAGACACTGGTTGTCTGACTTCTGCAGAAACATCTGTCTTTGTAATGCCTGATTGTACTTTTCAGTAATGCTTGCTGGTCTAAAGCAGAGTTCTTAGAAACATGAGTTTAGCGAAACCACACTAGAAGTGAATTTAAAAAACAGAGAGAACAACTGGCGGCTGTTTTTCCATTAACTGATAACATTTGGGAGATGAAATGAAGCCAAGGAAATCCACCAGTGGTTTTCCTTTATTTGTTCCATTCGACAATATGTAATGTGCTGTTGAATGTAAAGCAAACTGTATAATTGTTTACTCTTCCTTATAGTTTATAAGATTTTTTAAAAAATATTTCATACATGCCTGCATGAGTTGCATGGAAATTTCATAAATCTCTCTGCTGGTGTCAGATGCTTTAAACAAGACTAGATTTAAAAGAGTCACAATGTCAAAAGGGTAGTTCCTGAAATAGCAAACAAAGATTGCGATTGTTTGAGATTTTTAAGTTTAAATGAACATTCTCAATTGCTTTACACAAAATAATACACTCAAGGCAACAAGCTCAATAACCTAACAGTTACTGAAAACAATGAATTATATCAAACATGACAATGAATTCTCTTTCTCCAAAAGACAACTGTATAGCAATAGCACTTAGACTTACATACTGCTTCAAAGTGCACTCTGAGCATTTTACAATGTCAACATATTACCCCAACAATCTGGGTCCTCATTTTATCAACCTTGGAAGGATGGAAGACTGAGTCAATCTTAAGCTGGTCAGGATCAAACTCCAGGCTGTGGTCAGAGTTAGCCTGCAATACTGCATTCTAACCATTGCACCACCACGTATAAGACAAATAATACCCAATTATAAGGAAATAACATATTTATCATTATGTGTATAAGTGTATTTATGTACATACACACATAAGAGGTTTCCAAATATTCTTGGTTCATGCCTTTTAGTACTGTAGTGATTTTTTTTCATGGCATCCTAAAAAAGTACTTTGTGCTGTCCAACAGATGTTGCTGTGTTTTCCGCAAAAATTTAAAATATACCATAGCCCCTCTGCAAGTTTACTGCAGCATTCTGGGACACCGTGGCATATAATTTGGGAGCCTTGGCATATACTGCATCTAAACTAGTAATACTGCTACTTATAATGCCACATCTTCTGTGCTTGAGTCAGGATTTTAAGAATATACATAACAGTTTGCTCTCCTCTAACATTAGATTAAAACAAATCAATCAAGTCATTCATTATAATAAATAAGTGACAGACTAAGTACCCAACAACTGGTGTTCCCTTTTAATACTTTTTTAACCTAAACAAGCTGATGCAGAACAAATCCAAAGAATGCTAAAAACCCTGCAGACAAAACTGAAGATAAATATGGGAAAATGCCTTGCTTTCAAAACTGCATTGCTATTAAAATTACTTCTTGTGATTAGTGATATTCTTGGGAATTTATTTTTTAAGTGTATATAACAAGACAAATAATCCACTGGAAACATTTAACATTTCCATTGGTAACTTTAAGGAGTCAGATTGTGGAACCAAAAAAATCATAAATCCAGATCCCTTGAAAATTATTGTATTTGTTTAAATGGTATGTCTATTCTTGAGTCGGTGTCACTATACTATTTATCAAATTGGTCCGTGCAAACAGCAGTGCACTTACAAGGTATCTATCTATCTATCTATCTATCTATCTATCTATCTATCTATCTATCTATCTATCTATCTATCTATCTATCTATCTATCTATCTATCTATCCATCCATCCATCCATCCATCCATCCATCCTATCTTATTGGCCATTCATCTTTCCGCAGAGTCACTCCAGGTTAGATTTCTTGGTTTGCACAGAGTGCAAATGTGAATTTGCTTAGAGTGAAACTCAAAAGGGAATCACATGACCTCAGGACACTGCAATCGTCATAAACACATGCCAAATGTCAAGCATCCGAATTTTGATCATATGATCATGGGGATGCTGCAGCGGTTGTAAGTGTGAAAAATGGTCATGTCACTTTTTTCAGTGCCATTGTAACTTCAAACAGTCACTAAATGAATGGTTGTAAGTCAAAAACTACCTGTATATGGTAATACAAGACATAAAGTCAATAATAAGTGGAGCTGAATGAATGTGAGTTGAATATAAAAGAGTGTGTGACCAGTATGAAAGAAATATATTGAGGTATGGTCACGGCGATTGAACAAGGATTAAAATGGAAAATGGACATATGAAGTAAGAGTGAAGAATCAAAAAGAAGGGGCAGACTGAATAAATCATAATTGGATGGAGGTGATGATTCTTTGAAGAAGAGAGGCGAAAAGTTCAAGAGGAAAGAAAGGTGATATATAGATATGGGGAAACAAGGACAGGAAAATACAATATAGAAAGATACATTGTGAATGGTAGCGCTAATTAGTTTTAGCTATGTTACCTTTTTTTAAATTATCTCTTACTTTTATTTCTTTGTTTCTGTATAATGTTGCTTAGGCTAAAAGGGACTATTTTAATGGTCATGCATGTATGCAGTCCGATCAAAACATGAACATATAATTTAAGTCTATCCTGTTCAAAAGTCCTAGGGTAATTTGTTTTTAATTTTTACATGGATCCTGATTCACTTGCAAGGATCACTTTTTTTGTTTTGCTTATTGTTGATACCTGCTTCCACACACAGTTGCAATGGCTATGAAGCATCCTGAAGCAAGCTGATGGGATCCAGTATAACATCGATCTATAGCCCAGTTAAAGAGATTGATCTGGTCAGGATTCAACTCCAACAACAAGACAACAACTTCACAGCCAAGCTGATGAACCTGAAAACACAGAGTAAGGGGTTTTAAAACAACAGTTAACAGTGTTTTATATTAACAATTGACAAAAGTTCATTGAGATCAATATTCTGCTTTGCGTGTTTGCCAAATGTAGGGTGCTGATAAACATGACATTAAGAGGCAAGATTAAGTAACTCAGAGACAATGCATGATGTCTCCAACTCCCCTGGTCTTATTTAATTTGGACTATCCCTATCCACCCCTTCAGTGCCATTTCTTTTTTTTTTTAAAGCAAATTTCTCCACTTGGAGAAGAAATGAGGCAGCTACCAAAACATTAATGATCCTAGGGAAATAAGAAATAAGTTAGAAAGAAACTTATTTTACTTGCTTGTTTGTATAAAATATTTGAATAGCTGCTCATTTTATGTAGCATAATCCTGGGCGGCTTTGGAATAAGAGGAAGGGAAGGGAAAACTCAGAGGCTTCAAGATTCTGTTACTCTATCCAGTATCAATAAATAGAATTCCAGTATTTCTTTTGGGATCTGTTTCTTGACCTGGGCTACCTCAATGAGCTAACTGATGAAATATAGTCTGGATTCCTAGCTAGGAGGGAATACATTCCAGAGGAGTAAGTGACAACTCAGTTCAGATTGTTTATCTGAAAGAAAGAGGTTAAAGACAACTCTCCTTAATAGTTCCTTTATGAGGAATTTGCTTTAGTTTGGCAAGATTCTGTCCACAGGTGAGGAACAATAAAGAAATCTGCTTGGAAAAATCACATTGTGTCTTTCTTGGTTTTTGGAGCCATACATAAGCAAAAAGAAAACCCCAAGTATTAATTGGGGACATTTTAAAGCAATTTTGTATAATAACCATTGCAACAAAGGGATCCTCATTAACTGCAATATCCAAAGTTGTAATGGATTGCATCTTTGCTTCCCTGAGCTTTCTATTTTTTTTTAATTCACTGAACTAGTTGAATTTTCCTTTTGTGAATATTAAGGCAAAAATATTTTTTCAGGTCAGAAATTATTGCCAGTCCATGTGGTTCACAGTACACACTATATTAAGAGGTGGTATTTTTCTATAACTATTTTGTTCATGCTCTAAAATATTTTATAAATCTGTTGGATTAGCACCTCCTCCCCTGTGCATCTGTCCATTTACTTGCCCACCTATCTATTCACTTAGTCCCTATAATTATTTCTTATGTCACCTTAATTTGGTACTAATTCCTACTGAACTGTTATTTGCTTTTTATATATAGTTTAGCATGTCCTTTTAATACATATTTTCTAATCTTACATTACTCTGTTTTTTGAACGGGGAAATGCGGCACTATACAAAATATTTTAAATGTAGTAATACCATTTCCTAAGGTAATTTCTATTCAGATGTTCTTAAAAATAAAAATAATTGTAAGTCAAGGGTTCCATGTGGCCTGACCTGATTTTAAAGTGATTGTTAAGCTAATCATATGGTTTTAAGTCTAAACCCATTCTTCCGAATATTTGTTTTTTTGCTGGAAACTAACAAAAAACAAAAAACTGGCAAAAAAACCATATATAGAATAGAGTAGAATTGGAAGGGACCTTGGAGGTCTTCTAGTCCACCCCCCTGCTCAAGCAGGAGAACCTATACCATTCCAGACAAGTGACTGTCTAGTCTCTTCTTAAAAATCTCCAGTGATGGAGTGCCCATGATTTCTGGAGGCAAGCTGTTCCACTGGTTAACTGACTTCACTGTCAGGAAGTTTCTCCTTAATTCCAGGTTGCTTCTCTCTCTGATCAGTTTCCAACCATTATTTATCATCCTTCCTTCTGGTGCTTTGGTGAATAATGTGACCCCCTCTTCCTTGTGGCAGCCCCTCAGATACTGGAATACTGCTATCATGTCTCCCCTATTTCTTCATTTCTTTAAACTAGCCAAACCCAAGTCCCGCAGGCGTTCTTCATATGTTATAGTCTCCAGGCCTTTAAACATCTTGGTTGCACTTCTCTAAATTTTCTCCAAACTCTCAACATCTTTTTTGTGATACGGTGACTAAAATTGGCTGAAGTATTCCAGGTGTGGTCTTACTAGGGTTTTATAAAGCGGTACTAATACTTTGTGTGATTTTGATTTTTGGTTATGACATCTCAGTCAAGTGACTGTGAGATTAATTTCTTAAATTTGTTTGCCACCCATTTCGCTGTAAGGGATGGTGCAATGAGTCATAAATGTGAACTGTTTGTCAAGCACCTGAAATGTGACCACAGCTGGATGGGGAGTAACATTTTTCGATGATCAGAAGTGCTTTAAGGGCTGTAAATTACACTTTCTGAGGTTATCATAACTTTGAATGATCATTAAACGACCAGTCATAAATCAAGGACAACCTGTATTTCTTAAGACTACTGCCACTATTAACAGTCCTCTGAATACCAACCCATTCAATTGATATGATTCATAAGCAGCCATCATAAGCAGTAAGATGGTCCTTTTTCATTTGCCTCTCAAAGTGCCTGCAATCTGGTGAATGGTATGTAGTATTTTCAAACAAAAATGCAAACAAATTGATATCATGCTGATCACTAAAATACCTGGAGTCTTTCAAAACAGTAATTCAGATTAATAAATCACACCAAATTACGTATCTTGAAAAGGAAACAGATGATTTCCTTATTGCAGTAATGGACTGATGGCAGTAGATCATTTTGAACTGCTATAAGAAAGATGCATAACATGAATCTTTGGGAGTTCAGGATGCCCTGCTTCTCCCAAATTGAATTTAGTTCTTGACTTATCATACCTTGATCCCTAACATAGTTCACAGAGTATGGTCCTCTAATAAAACATAAATTACCCTATTTGCACCACAGTACAGATACTAAACAGATTCCACTTGAATCACTATGATTTCAGCCACAGAGTAGACCATGTGCAATAAAAATAAAATGTAATAGATTTAAAAGTGAAACTCATTGTTGAGTTACTTACCCGTAAATCTTGGCAAGCTAGAATATTATCAAGCCATTTATAAAGATAGCCATCAGGGGAAAGACCCACATTGTCAAACACAGGACCACAGCACAGCACTGCTGACATGGCCTAATTAAAAAAAAAAAAGAGGTTATGGTACTGTTTATTGCAAGGTCATCAGTTTCAAACTCTGAATGATTACTACAAATCAATATAGTAATGAAGATTAATCATGTAGACTCCGTGCTGTCAGTCATGTCTGCAGAAAACATATTTCCAAATACTACAATGGCCCAATCATATTCTTCATTGCTTTCCTGAGAATGTATAGCGATGCCATTCCTGCAAATCCTCTGAGAAACCAAGTATTTCCTGGACAAAGCATGTAGATATTCTGTGTTCCCCAAATTGTATTATTTCACCCAGTTAGCATGCTTGCATGCTGCCAGAACTACCAATAAGGAAAGATGACTGTGTAGTGGATGACTGGATTACATTGCGTTAAGTGTTTTGTGGCATGAAGTTAATGTAATTCTTGAATGACTAGGTAGTTCTGGGTTTAATTTAATACTCCAAGGAACACTTTTTGGTATTCTCTCCTCTTATTATCACTCTTCCTCCTGAGCCAATTAAGTATGAATTAACATGGTTAATTTTGTATTTCTAAGTTAACCTTAATTGAATATTTAAAATATTTATTAATAATTTTTCAAATGATACATTCAAGATTCAGAAAAAGAACAGACCACAAAGATACATCAAATAATCGGTTATTTGGGGGAAATTATTTCAGCTTTAATTTGTCTTACTACATTTCTAAATTTAAAATAATTTAATTTGATAAAAATTTATATGCAATGGAAGGAATCATAATGTACCTTTAAAGCACAATACTGGTATCTTGTAATCTGATGATTTCTATCACTATAACGATCCAGAGGTGTAAACATGATACTGAAAGGTCCAGCCCATTGACTAAACAGGATGAAGAGGTGGTGCCTCAAGCTTTGCTGAGGGAAAAGAAATCTCCTATGATGAACTGAGTGAATAAAAAATAAAATAAAATAATCTGTATTGATTAATTAATCAAAACTCAAATATAAATCTGATGCAAAACTGTGTAGCTAAGGAATTATTCCTAAAACACATTAATAGTATTTGTCAAGTATACTGTATATTTAATGGAAAGAGCCTTGAATTTAAAATTATCCCATATAAAAAAAAGTAATTTATTTTTAGGTAAATAAATATACATAATACAAAGAACGTGATGTGGTGAGAGAGAGATTTGCTTAGAAACAAAGATGGATTTTTCAGGATTCTCAATTAGGAAAACTACATGGCCATCCCTTTTGTATCACATTGACACTAATACCAATTAAATAAACAATTAAACAATTAAATTTGTTTTATGCATGGGGCAGCCACACAAATTCATGTGGTGAGAGAGAGATTTGCTTAGAAATAAAGATGGATTTCACAGGATTCTCAATTAGGAAAACTACATAACCATCCTTTTTGTACCACATTGACACTAATACCAATTAAATAAACA